>NW_026596057.1:14209236-14237250 GCF_907164565.1 Psammomys obesus | reverse complement strand
GCCTAAGCTATTGTTAAGCCTGTGGACCTCCCCTCAGCTTCCCCACAGGCATGCACTGGCATCCTCTGCTCACTGACTGTTGCTAAATATGTTTATTTGCTTATAGCTTCTTCCCCCACCACTGGAATATGAGATTACACTCGGGGCTTTTTCTATCTCATTCACCTCTGTGTTCCCAGTGCCTTCAGCAGGGACTGGGCCATGATAGGAACTCAGCACATGTTTTTAATTAACTAAAATTGGAATGTAAACCTGTTTATATTCATTGGTAAAAATGATTAAAAGAAATTAATTCTTGCTTCCAAGTAAGGATAAAGAATTAGAAATTAAGAGGGAGTGAATTTTTATATACACACACACAGTAATTGAACATGAAAGTTTGTCCAAATAGCAAGATAATGTTCTCTTTTTTTTTTTTTTTCTTTATTCCCAGTTGTTTGTTTGTTTGGGGACAAATCACTATGTAATTTTGGCTGGCTTGGAATAAAGTTGGCCTTAAACTTACAGAGATCTGCTTGCCTCTGCCTCCTGAGTACTGGAATTAAAGGTGTGAACCACCAAACCTGACATAGTTCCTGTTCTTTTTTTTTTTTTTAAACAGAATCTTTTGTGTAGCCCCGGCATTCACTGTGTAGCCCAGACTGACCCTGAACTTAAAGCAGTCCCCCTGCCTCAGCCTCTCAAGTGCTAGAATTGCAGTTATATGCTACCCTGTCCAACTGAGAACCAGAGTTTTTAAAGATGAATAACTGTAGAAAATACAATGATGGAAAGGAAGTAGAATCCTAAGATTGTCGTAGACTCAGAGCCCTTGCTGGAATCTGTTTTGTTGGATATTTGTACTAAGACTAGAAAAGAGAGTATAAAACCACCAGGCCATTCATTTTTACTGCCTGACACTGAAAACTAGCAAGATTGATTTGGGTCTTAAGCTGTTCTGTCTAGTTGTACTCTTTCCGGTTACCCTCAGCTCCCTCAGCTATACGCAGACCAGGTAAAACTCTCGTGAGACTCACAAATGATGCTACCCTACACTGACATCACGCTGATCCTGCTCAGACCCACCTCACCTTGCCTCCTCCCTCAGTCCCTTAAGCTTGGTGGCAGAGTGAGGCAAAAGGGAAGTGAGGCAGAAGCTGTATCTAAAAATACAAAAAAAGTGGGCAAAGATGACTGTATCAGTTACTTTTCTGTTGCTTTGATTTAAAAAAAACACACACACACACAGCAACTTAGAGAAGAAAGAATTTATTTGGGCTTATGGTACCAGGGGGGAATCCACTAACAAGGGATGGGGTGGCAGAGCAAGCCTGCAGAAGCTAGAACAGGATGCTAAGAGCTCATGAACGTCCCTGAAATAAGTATGAAGCAGAGAGCATACAGACTCCACCTGTAGTGACGTACTTCCTCCACCAAGGCCGCCCCACCTACACCTCCCCACGCAGCAGCACCAACAGAACGCCAAGTGTTCAAGCGCCTAAAATGATGGTGGGCGTTTCTCACTTACCACCCCAGCGACCATCTATGCCCCTTAATTTTGGGGACTACTGCACTTGGCCACTGTGGCACCCCAGCCAGATGTACCCTATCCATCCCCTTCCCAATTACTTCTTTCCTATTTTATCTCATCTACTCACATACACCTCACCTCTAAATCCTATGAGAAGCACAATCCCTAGTAGGAAAACAAGCTGTGTTGTCTTGTGTGTGCTCCCCTGCCTCCTCCACCAGCTGCCATTATTGCAGGCTTTCTAGGCAGAAAAAGAAGAAAGAGAAAAAAAAATTAAAAAGACCTTAAGAAGTTACTTTTTCATAGTCCCTATCCAAATCAGAAAATATTTTTTCTGTGGCAGCTTCTTGCATTTTATTTGGAAGACTAAATAGAGATGCCCATATCCAAAAGTTTTGGAGCTCATCACTATCCCCTTACTAAGTGAGAAAAGAGATACGGGGTACTCCTGGACAGTGTAATGGTGGTTCAACCATCGTTCTTCATTACTGTGGCATAGCAGCGGGCACAGGCTGTGCATCAGGGTAACTACTGAGCTGCCTCACCTGTGCCTCTGATCGTTTGTGGCATGTTTTCTGCGACCTGCTCTCAGCTTAGGAGGTAACACTGCTTACAAGTAACAGTCTGTTCTGTTGTTTTACAGGTGTATTTAGAATATCTTGGTTTGAAAAGAAACTAGAATGCTACAATCCTGCGTGATCTATAGAAATTTTGTTCTTTAATTTCTGGAACTTTGCATACCTTGAAATCACCTATCTTTATGGTGTTTGATCTGGTTAGAAAGCCTAGCATCTTTAGTGTGGGATTTATGAATCTTTCTAAAGGCATTACAAAGCCTTTAACCCTTACTGAAAGTCATAGATTCGGGGAGAGGCCTAGGAATGAGGTCAGTGCTGCAGAATTGGTTCTTTCACTGATGCAGTAACCTGGCGGCCACATTGACTGCATCCTCCATAGACCTCTTTCTACCCGTTCTCTGCTATAGCGCCTGCCATGCGCTATTCACAGTTCTCAAGGTAGCAGCTTGATCTAAAGTGAGGTGAGGTGTGAGCAACAAGGGCTTTTCCTGTGTCTGATAAACCTGTAGAAACGTTTGCAATAGTTTATATACTTTTATATACATGCAGACCTTTTCTAAAGTGTACCATTTGTGTTCTTTTATAGGACAATGAAGGTCAGACAGCTCTTCACTATGGTAAGCTGCTTCTGAATTGGTCACATTTGAACATTTCGTCTGTCTAAGCCTATGTTGTAGAGATAGTAGAACTGCAGTAGCTATCATCAGCAACAGAAGCTTCTCTACCCACTGCTGAAACATCATTATTTCATTCTTGGTACTGTCAGGGACAACCAGGATGCTAATTTTTGTTAAAATCCAATCTCTCCCTTATTTAAAAAAAAAAAAAAAAAAAAAAACTTTTGAGGTTGGGGAAATGGCTTCATCAGTAACATGCCCTCTATGCAAGCATGAGGACCTGAGTTCAGATCCCCAGTACCCACATAAAAAGCCAGGCACAGCAGCATGCATCTGAGCCCTGGGCAAAGGGAGAAAGACTTTGGGGGCTCATTGGCCGCCCACACTAACTAGGCATGGGAAGCTTTAGGCGCGGTGAGAGCCTCGTCCTGAAAGGTGAGGTGGACATGGATAGAGGGAGACACACAGCGTTGACCCCCAGCCGCACACGCAGGGGCGGCCTCCTCACACATGCACACGCCCACATAAAATAATAACAACTTCTGATGAACCCCTAGCCTGAAGTTTTACTATCTGTAGTTTTAGTTGCCCACAGTCAGTTACAGTCCAAAAGCACAAAATGTGGAAATTCTAGAAATAGACAGCTAATAGATAAAATTATGCTCTGTTCTGCATGGCACGAAGAAGACTCCTGCCGTCCTTTGCTCCTTCAGTCGAGGACGTGGCTCATGCTTGTGTCTGGCCCGTTCAGGTTCTGTATCCACCACACTACTCAGGCGTTAGGCGCCTGCTGGTATCTCAGGCACCAGCAGCTGGTGACTGAGCGTGGTTCAGATGACCCTTTGGTAGCAGCCTGACAACTTGGTTGATACCTACAACATTTGCCTCACTTTAACTTATCAAGTGGACATTAAGTCATATTGTATCATCACAAGAATTGTGAGTGCAGTGCAGTAAAATGTACTTAACTGCTGTAACTCTCTTAGTAAGTTATACATTCCTGTGTGTAGAGAAATACAAAACAGTGTAAACATGTGTGTGTGTGTGTGTGTGTATATATAGTGATATATATATATATATATATATTGTGTTTACACACTCATGCATGTGCATGTATATGTGTTGCTTGATCCCATCTTGTTTCTTGAATTTTTTTCTCAGATAAAGGGAGACTACTACAAGTGATTAAAGAAAGGAATTTTGATTTTTAATTTATTTTCTCTACTAACTGATTATCTTTACTTCAGCAATCTATAAAGTAGAGTAAAAATGATATCTAAAGTAGAAATATTAGCATACCTCTTAGAGAACTGTTAAATAAATTCAGTTAAATAAAAGGATAGTAAAGTATTTCATAAATTATAAGATACTAGCAAATATACTTCAGAGATTCTATTGTGTCTGAATATTATTGAATAAAAGACAGCCATCAGTGTTTAAATCAGGCTATGGTTCAACCACCTGCAGCCATTTCAGAAACAAGCACACACACTGCCCTGCCAGTCTTTACAGTGCTGAGCAAGGAGAATCTCAAGGGGCTCAGATGCCCTGAGGCGCCTTTGTCCACTCCTGAGCATTTGTTTAGGTACTGTGAGCATCACTGGATCACCTGGGAGTCGAGACTGTCGTACTAGCTGTTTGCAACCCATATAAATCAGACTGATAATACAAATTGAAATGTCTACAAATTTATGAGTTTACCTGGTATTACCTAGATAGTAAAACTAGCAGGAAAAAAAGACAACTTGTGAGTCCATTTCAGTTTTGAACATAAATGCCAAAATCCTCAGGAAAATATTAGCAAATGATACCATCATTGTACTTTCGACACAAAGACATGTCATAATCGAGTTGAGTTCATCCCAGAAATTGAAGGATGGTATAACATTTTAAAATGTATTAGTATGATTTTCTACATTTTCAAGTTAGGTGAAATACCTAATTCAGTAATTCAGATGTATAAAAAGCTTGTGAGAAAAGTCAACACTCAATTTAAGAAGTTTAGAAAAGTGGGTGAGATCGTATGAGTTTAAGGCAGACTCCTGCTGACTGTGCACAGACTGTTTACATCACTTAGTTTACATTTGATGAACTAGGAACCATTGTCTCAGACTAGGTATGAGGATAGAAGAAGTTAATTTATGTAAAGTGCTTAGGGCAAAGTCTAATACCTGCTATTTCTGCAGTAAATGTTCACAGATTTTATTGTTTTATGATAAAATATTTGGATAAACTAGAAATATAGTATTAGGGTTGTAGCATTACTATATAACAATCTTGTAATATGTCTACCACCAAAAGAAGGTCAATGAAAGAAAGCTGTATAGAAGTAACGTTTCCATATATCAAAAAATATGGAATTTAGTTGGTGTAAGATGAAGGTGATTCAAGTAAGTTTGCATCAAGATTGTAGAATGATGATTAAAGAAATAGAAAAAAACAGTAAAAAAATTAAAATCCTACATTAACACTATAGAATGTTGTCTCCCTGTTATAAAAGCAAAGCAGCAATGAAGGAAAAGAGGCACCAAATAGACGGGAAGCAGGAAGCACAGCAGCAGGTGTGTCATATGGAGAATGATTGGATAAAGCACCCCGTGTTGTCCTGCGGCCTTTACATGTGCAAGCACATACATGCATATTCACTCGAGCACACATACAGTCGTGCGTACACAAGTACCCACATGAACACTGTCTTCTTACTTTTCTATCACTGTGATTAAAATACCATGACCAAGACAACTTATAGAAGAAAAAGTTATTTTAAGCCCATAGTTCCAGAGAATTAGAATCCATGACAGTGGAACAGAGGTAGCAGACAGCAGACATCTGGAGTGGCAGCTGAGATTTTATAGCTCAAACCACTAGCAGGAGGCAGAGAGAGGGGGCTAATTCAAAATGGCATAAGTCTTAGAAACCTCAAAGCCACCCCAATGCTTCCTCCAGCAAGGCCACACCTCCTGATCCTCCCCAAACAGCCAACAGGGGGCCAAGGATGAAAATGCCCAAGACTTATGGGGAACACTTCACATACACACACACACACACAAAATCATGTACACACACAAAGCATGTACACACACACATACAAAGAGCCAGGCTAGTGATGCATGCGTGTAATTGAGCTTCTCTGTAGGCTGAGGAAGAGGTCTCAAATTCAAGACCAAATGTTTGATTATGAGCAGCGTAATGAAACCACACTAGAAAAACTAAGCACGTGGGAGGTCCGGGACACCAACATGAACAAGTTGGCATCATTGCAGAGGGTGAAAGTTCGCCAGTTTACGGTCTACATACACTCTAGTGAGAAAACTGCAGACCCTGTTCACATGCTTGTTTCTCCATTAATGTACTGACAGTGAAAGTATGAATTCATAAATATTTCCAGGAGGAAGTTAAAATGATGAACTTCATGTGACTGGTCTTTGATAGGAACAGATTTTGCTCCGTGTATCCAGGTCCTCTGCTGAGTACAAAGGAATGTACATCAGGATAGCAGAACATTTTATGCAGCTGTAGAAATGATTAAAACTGCTTCATATTCACAAGATTTAGAAATTGCATAAAAATATTATCTTATAGATTTATTATTATCCAGTCATAACTTTAAGAATGTATTTTTACTGAAAGAACATTTAGGTTAATTTCATTCACATACAGGAACTGGATATTAAAAGAAAAACAAATCTTGCTGTGATCAGTATTTTTTAATTTAATTTTTATAAATATGGGTTTCCATTATGAAAAATTAAAGATGTATGTACAAATCTTTAAAAGTTTTACAAGCTTTAAGTGACTTTTTCATAAAAAAATCTTTAAAAGATAAGCATGGGGTGTTTGGGTTTTTTATTTGTTTGTGGTATTGGGGGGCAGTTGGGTTTTTTTGGTTTTTGTTTTGTTTTTGAGTTTTTTGTTTTGTTTTAGTTTGGTTTTTGAGACAGTGTTTCTCTGTGTAGGCTTGCCTGTCCTGGACTCACTTTGTAGACCAGACTGTCCTTGAACTCACAGTCATCCGCCTGTCTCTGCCTCTCTGAGTACTGGAATTAAAGGCATGTGCCACAATGCCTGGCTTTAATATGTTTTAATTTTTTTTTAATTTATTCTAATAGTACAAATAAGAAAAACAAAACAAATTATCTACATCAGAGCAGTGTTTAGTTATGGGAAACCCCATTTACACAAATTTAAGTTCAAATTTATATTCTTGATTGTTTGGGAAAACACCAGGTTAAGGAACTAAGGTAAGTGTGCTGTTTTGGTTTGTCCTCTATAACAGAAGTGTGTAAACTTCCCCCTCCCTGTCTACCCCCTGAACCTGGAGCTCAGCTCTTCCCCGAGCCAGCTCAGGTCCTCTTGCCTCCACCTTCCCAGCCCTGGGATTGTAGGCATCGACCCCTGCCCCCTGGTTTTCTGCATGGATGCAAAGGCCCTGAACTCAGGTTCCTTTGCTTGGGCAGCATGCATTTTCCTTCCTGACGGAACCATCTCCCTGCCCCAAATGCTGAACTTCTAAGAGACATATTTCAGTGCGCTAGCACTCTGAAGTTCCTCGGCTGAGAATAAGCTCACACTCTGACGTTACAGACCACACTCATATGCACATCAGTGGGTCTTTTTCACTGTGTTAAAGGGTCACAGCATTTGGAACATTAAGAACCACTTTGTTAGAGCCTAGTAAAAAGCCAGACATGTGGTTCAGTGGTAAAGCACTTGCCTGTGCTTTGATCTCTACCACTGTTGATTCATTCATTTTCTGTCTCTCACTTTCCCCCCTTATCCCTTGGATTTACTTTTATCTTCTGTGCATGAATGTTTTTGCTTGTACGTGCATGGTGCCCACAGAGGCCAGAAGAATGTGTCGATTCACTGGAGCTGAAGTTGCAGGTGGCTGTGAGCCACCGTGTGGGTGCTGGGAACTGAATCCAGGACCTCTAGGACAACAGTCAGTGCTCTTTTCCACTGAGCCATCGCTCCAGTTCCCTTTGCCACCATTTTGTTGTCATTTATTGTTGTTTTTTCAAGACAGGGTTTTTTTTTCTGTGTAGCCTTATCTATCCTAGAATTCACTCTGTGGACCAAGCTGGCCTCAAACTCAGAGATCCGCCTATTTCTGCCTGAGTGCTGGGATTAAATGTGTGGGCCACCACTGTCTAGCTATTTTTGTTAAAGGGGAAATGAGAAATTTCTAATAGGTGTTCTAAGAAAGATTCCAGGAGAATCAATATATAAGAATATTTATTGGCAGGGTGTAGTGGCACATGCCTTTAACCCAGCTCTAAGGAGGCAGAGAGAGGCAGATCTCAGAGTTCAAGGTCAGCCTTATCTATATAATGAGTTCCAGGACAGCCAGGGCTACACAGAGAAATCCAGTCTGGAACAAACAAACAACTACAGAAAGAATATATACTGACGATTTTTCAAGTTCAGATCCGGGCCTTACACAGCAGCTGTGGTGACCTGAAGTGTTAGCCCAGCCGAAAGCTGTTCAGTGGTGAGAATGAGCCGTAGCCACTTTGATGCAGCTTGGAGCTCTCAAAATCCCCTTGAGCTTAAGATACTGAACCCAAGAGTGCAATGCAGCTTACTTTCCATTATATGAAAGTCCAGCATCAGAAGACAAAGAGGATGATTTGTCAAAAGAGGCTTGGTAAAACTGGGAGGGATGCTTCTGGGATTCTAACACCAATGTGATAATGTGTGAACAAGTTACATGGATAGATTCATCTTAAATATATATGTATATATGTGTGAGTGACTGATATTCCTTTGTATGTATTTTGTAGCCTCATAAAGCTTACACAGAGAAGGGGGGTAGAAAAGGGAGGGAGGGAAGGAGAGACACTTAGAGATAAGCACTGCTGTTGCCCTTTGTGTTTTCTAGTCTTTCCAACGAATGGGCAAGCTTAGTATTTATTACTTTCCCCACTTGGAAATGAAAATCTGGCAACCAGGAAGGTGCTATGACCTTTCCAGCAATTCAGGCTGTAGAGAGCAGAACCACTGGACAGGTCTTCTGGTTGCAGACCCACACCTGTTTCCTAGTGTCCTACATAACTGCGGTGCCAGTTATCTTCATTTTCCAGAAGATAATTATCGTAGGAGGAGAGGTATCCTGTTTCTTGAAACAAGGCTTCACTGTATAACCAGGACCAGCTTAGAACATGCTGTGTAGCCCAGGCTGGCTTCAAACTCATAATACTCCTGCCCAGACAAAGTGCGAGGATTACAGGCATGCACCATCACATCCAACTTGGAAAGTAAGCTTTCACAGGAATAATAAAAGGGGAAATCCTTCTCACTGGTCACCTTGGTGAGTGAGGCAGAGCCAGGTTCCACGGCTGTGCTGCAGGTAAAAGCATGCTGATATTGATGCCCTGCTTTTATAATCTTCTCTCTGTCCACTGGGACATTAGACGTTAATAAAACGATCCTTAATTCAGATTGTGCCCAAAATAGATGTACTGAAACACCTCTATTTCTTTCTCTCAGGTAAAATTAATTATTATGGAAAGAACCAAGCAAATAACCATATATGTTATAGTCAAAATAATTAAACACTAAAATAATATCATTAGTCAGATGTTTTGACATTACAAATATATAAAACTAAAATATTCTGACAACTCAGGAATGTTTCATGAAAATATTTTCAGATTAATAACTTTTATAGTAATTCACTTTTAGTTTTCTTTACTAGTTTTCTGGACTTTGATACTTTTAGAATAGTCAAAATAGTCTTATATATAGTAATAGCAATAACTATCATTTGTTAACACCTATTATATGCATGGGAGTCTCCTGAGCATATTTTATTCACTTACTCATTCAATGTTATTTAATAATATTTTATTTAGTATGTGTCCAGTGGCTACTGATTTGATTTGATTTTTAGGGCCTTAGCCTATTCTTGGAATTTTCATAAAACTGTAAGTGTAGTTGAATACAGTGAGTACAGCCAGTGTTGGGGAGGTCTTTGGGCTTAGCTATTACTTTTTATGAATTACGGTTGAGCTTGACAGCTGTCCTTGTGTTGACAGCTCTTCTGATTATAGCACTTGTCAAACTCCATCCTTAAGCAGGTTGTAAATCCTGGCTTCTTCCGATTAAAACTGGGTCAGAGCCAACCGCAGGTTAACTAGAGGCCACTATTGTACTACTGGGTACCCTTACTAGTTTGTCCTGAATGGTCTTTGTGTGGAAACATATTAAAACCCTTATTTCCACACATTTTACCTGAGCGTTGTGAGTCTTCAGATACTAGTCCTCCTGTTATTTTGTGATTAAACATGGTCCTTGCTGGAGTATATTGCAGTAAGTGTGGTCTTCCTTATAAATGGCCTGTTAGCTTTCCCCTCCTCTTCCTCCACTGGGAATACTAATATCATTGCATCTGTGTCTCCCAGGGGAAATCAAGGCTTTTCCTTGCACGTGTGGTCATGTGATTGCAGAGTGGGCTGGCTTTGTATCCTCATGAGTCCTCAGGCTTCCACGTAAAGCACCATCTGTTCTGTTCCTTCCACACTGTTATAGGGCAGTGGGAGGAGGCATTAGAGTGAAAATAAATAAAATAAAAAAGAAAGAAATTCATCATCAAAACCCCGAGGATTAATGGAGTCAGAAGGCTCAGTGCTCTGAATGAAAATTCATCTTCACCTGTGCCAGTGTCAGGGCTGTCTGTATGGCACTTGACAAATAGAGGTTCCCAGGGTACCATAAATTCAGCAACTGTGCTGGTCCCTGTAGACTGGCTTGGGCTTTTCCAAGATGGGCTTCCGACTGTTGTGTTTCCCGGCACATTGTGGGCACGGATACGGCCCCTTGCTAATTTGGTGAATGTTAGCATGGTTCCCCTCTCTCCGTTCTTGCCACCTTTCCTTTCTTGTCTTCTTTGCCTTTGTTTTGAAAATATGAGCAGATTGCACATTTTGGCTTGTGACCTGTGATTCACTAAAGACGCAAAAGGCAGGCGAATGAATTTTGAGTAAGTTCTAACTTAGCAGTACCACTCTGGATAGAGGGAATACACGCACACATGCACGCACACACACATACACACACAAGCATGTGTGGGTAGCGCAGCTCCAGGTCCATTTTCTCAGCAGCAATTTGTTGGGCACCTGTATGATCCAGTCTCCCCCAGGTACCATCATGGCCCCTACATGCCCTCTTCATATCAGCACAAAATTCACTTTAAAGGCCACACGCTTTTACTGTCTCACTTTTCTCTCTGCTATTGCTCCTTGCTTGCTTATGCTTCCAAATGGGTCTGTCTTTTTCCTAAACTTAAGGTGCTTGTTAGTAAAATCCCTTTTATAAAGATATGTACACCACATCCCTACTCTGAAATGTCGGGAGTTAAATCTCACTTTATGTTAGGGCTGGAGCTAAAATTTCGTTCACATCAGTCATGCTAAGTGACTTTACTCAATGTAAGTACTCTTTTCTTCATTGGGTGGCTTTAGTCAATGGGCTATGGAATTAAATGCTTAAAACTCTCCTAGGTTTGAATCCTGATTATACCACACTTCCCTGCCAGCCACCTCCATGGCATAGCACACATGAAACTAAGCTCTTTGTCTGAGAGGCCACATCCTGCATCATCAGCACACATCTGCTTAGCCCCATTCCCTGCTTAAGTGTTGGGTTCGAGGAACTAAAAGTGTCAGAAGGCGTTGGCTCTCCTGAATTGCAGGTTTCTAACAGCACTGTTTAAAAGGCCTCACTTTAAAAGCTAAGCAAGTGCTCCTCGCTGGAGGCTGAGGCTGTAGTGGTAGAACTGCTGCGTGTTATTTAGAAGGTGTCTGTTCCATGGACAGTGCTTTTCAGGGTAGGTGTCCTCAAGCTATCCTTAACTTTCTTACGGCAGCATATCCTTAACTTTCTTCTACTTTATGCGTCTCTCCACATTTCAGTCAGAGTGACTATACATTTATGATTAAACTCCAGAAATTTAGAGCAGAAATGTTGATTGGGATTACTTGATGGTGCAATTTTAAATTCTCGGTGTCAGTTGGTGGCTTGGACCTATGGCTCAGTGATAGAGTGTTTGCTTACGATACATAAGGCCCCAGCATCATAAAACAGAAAGGGGAGAGGAGATTCTGAAAGAAAGGGCCTCGTTTTATTTGATCCTGGGCCCTGGCAAAGATAGTCCTGTCTCTGCCTTCCCCACTATTGATGCAGTCTCAGGATCTACCATATACATTATATCACCAATCAGCAGCTTCTCTAGGGTTGGAACAGACAGTTCTTGCTTCTCTCTGCCTTTTCTCCTATTCTCCATCTATTCATTTATCAAATGCTACTCGTACATACAAGAGAGCCCACACCACTGAAGACAGAGATAGGGTTTCCAGACAGTCTTGCTTTAGCTCAGAAAATGCCCATCCTCCACTTTGGTTCACGTAGAACCAGTTTCTCTCTAGTTATGGACCAGAGTTTGGTGATTAAGTATGTCAGGAGAGGGAATGTAAAAAGACATCAGAGGGCTGGAGAGATGGTTCAGCTGTGAAAAGGCTAGGCTCAGAACCAAAAATGTAAGATGCCAGAGCTATCCCAGTTTATAGCCCACCATAGCCTGGCTTTTTTTAATAGCCCAGCCAAGGGCCTGGCAACAGCTCTTGCCTAATTTACAGCATAAAACCAGAAAGCTCCAAGCCTGAGAGTGAAGATAGTCAGGCTTTTTAATTATTAATACCAATAGAGCAGTTTGATAAGTGTATACACACACACTCTCTTGAAGATTGAGGGAAATGCAGAAATTGACACCCCTGAAAGCCAGTTGAGGACTGCAGCCAACTCACAGGGACAAAGAGCTCCTACCTCATCCCACAATAAGCCTCAGGCTGAGTCATAAGCAGCAGTCATCTGCTGGGTGAGAAGAGGTGAGAGGTGAGAACCGACAGAGGCTCCTTCTGCGGTTCAGACATGCATAGAATGCTCCAGCTGAGGGAAATTGAGAAGAGACTCTCCAGACCCAGACAGCACATGAGGCGTGAGCAGCAGCTCAACACCGGAGGAATTTAAAGACCAGCGCACAGCAGTACCAAAGACAAATCCAACTCAATTACTAATTTAACCCAAACCCAGGCTAATGGCCTGACAAAAGAAGCATGCCCATTTCTGGATATACATAATGTGGCTTCGGCCTCTGTTGTCTTCCTTCACACAGTTTTCTACATTCACTAAAAAATCATGAGACAAAGCAGAGCAAGAGAAAAACATTTGTCAAACAATAAGCCAATAATTGATAGAGTCACTAGACAATTCTGTAAGGACATGGATAATCTCAATTATATTTTCAGTTTCATTTAGTTGACATCTGCAGAACATTCACCTTATAAACAGTATATACTGCTTCAAATACACACGGACCATTCACAATGTTCCATTAGGTACACCATGTTCTGGGCCTGTTAGAAACACATGCATACATGTGCGTACACAAATTTTGCCATCTGACACCACAGAACTAAATTAGTTATAACAGACATATGTCTGGAAAACTCCCAACTATTTGAAATTTTAACATTATTTTTAATAACTTACAAATAAATGTATGGAGTTGAGATGGCTCAGATGGTATAAAGGGTGTTTCTCACAAGCTTGAGGATGAGTTCTATCCCCAGGACCTATATAAGGCTGGCACAATGGCTCACTCCTGTAATGTCTGCTGGCGAGGCAGAGACGGGTGGTTCCCAGGGTTTGATAGCCAGTCAACCATGTTGACTAGGGAAGCTCCAGGTCCGTGAGATGGCCTGTCTCACATATACAGAGTAGAAGTGAAGGAAGACACCGATGTCTTCCCTGGCCTCTACATGTATGTACATCACACATACATATATACACATGTACATCTATGTACAAAAAAGGCAAATTCCCAATTTCAAGAATAAAAGGGAGACACTGGCCCATATCTTGCATTATATTGTAAAGCAAACAAGGAAACATGAATAACTTCAAACCAATAAATTAGGTAGCTTAGATGAAATAAAAAGATTTCTTGGAAGGTATTTTCAAAGTTCTTTTTCTCAAAAAAGAAAGGAACTGCTGTGGTGGTCTTCACCACACAGATTGATTGGTAACTGTTAAAAAGATTGATTTGGTAACTGAAAACACCCTCATTAAAATCTACAGGAAGCTATTGCTTCTGGTGTTGAGTTCTACTAAATGTCTATGCATAAAATAATATCAGTTCTGCACACAAACTGTTTCAGAAAATAGAGAGCACTTCTCAAGATTATTATGCAAGTAGAATACAGCCAAATCAAATGAAACAATAAATCATGGTCAGGTAAGTATCACCTAGACTTGCAAGATTGGTTTGGCAGTTTGGAATCATTGTATTAAACCATAGCAATCAGCACAAAGCTTATAAACATCTGATATAGGTGGAAAGGGCTGTTAACAGAATTCAGCCTCATGGTACACGCTTTTAATCCCAGCACTTAGGCTACAGGGCAGGTGGGTCACTGAGTCAAGATCACCCTGGTCTATATAGTGAGACAGCCAGGGCTACACAGTGAGACCTTGACTCAAAAAGCAAACAGAAAAATAGGAGTGAGCAGTGGGAGCTTCCTCCACCTAGGAAATCAGCCACTAAAGCCATCAGTAGTGTTGAAAGGCCACATGCTTTCGCCATTTCCTCCTTCCCCTCTACCTTAGCAGTGTGTCTCTGCCACCGCACTTACACCAGAGTTGGCTGTTTACATGTTTATAAGAAGTTCTCAGAGCAGGAAGATCAACTGTGTCTTTGACAGGACTGGTGCAGCATTTGCCCAATAAGACAGTCCGGGATGAGTCCCATAGCACCCTGTGCCTTTTCTCGGAAGGCTGTCTGCTATTGCATGGTGTGCCATACCACAAAATGTATGAGTAAGGGAAACTGCAGCTATACAAAATTTCCCTGCCCTCTACCCGAGGAACCAGGGCAGCACAGTGCCATCTGGCGAGCCCTCGTGTGTGCCTCTCTGTCACAACCCTCCGTAGTCAGCACCCGCAGTAACTATGGTGATCGCCACTCTTGCAGTTTTTGTGTGGTTCCAGCTGGCCTAGAATTATCATGACCCTTCCTCTGCTTTCTAGGTATCTGCCACCGTGCCCAGCTTTATTGCAGATTTTATATGAATATGTCCTTTATAGTTTCACTATATACTTGTATGTCTAAGCAATAATGTATAATTTTGTCTATTTTACATCTTTCTTTAAATAGAATGTATTATTCTGATTTTGCTTTATTTTTATTCTTAAACATTGTAACATTATATGTTTGAGATAAACCCATGTTGTGTGAAGTTGGAGTTTCTTAGCTTTCACTTTTGTGTGGGATTTCACTTCCAGATAAACAGTGTTCTGTTTCTGCATGTTACTTACTGCCCAGGAACATTTGAGCCATCTGTATTTGATGCCCGTTAGGCATGGTGCTGATACGACGTTCCTCAGATAGCTGCTGGAGGCCACATGCAGAAATCTCTATAGGCCCCTCCTTCATTGGAGGGGGGTGTTTAGGAATAGCCTGTAATGACGTGTTGTTGTCCAGAGTGACGGCCGCAAAGTGCATGCACGGGAGGGCAGGGTGTTTTCCCCGCATCAGGCCTCCTCTGCTCGGCAGTGTCGATTGTCTCTGCTTTCATTTTTGTTTCTCTTAGTGGCTACTCACCTTTTGTGTATTTGTTGCTATTTAATGTTTCATTTTGTGTAAAATGCCTGTTTTTACCTTAACTTAGTCATCTCAGCCCGTCTAATTGTTAGAGTTTTGTTTCCTCGCTTATAATACTGGCTTTGCCATAAATCCGATTTCTGAATCTGTGCAGAAGAATAGACAGTCTTCTGCTCTAACCCTTTGGTCTGTTTGTCTGTCCAGTAACAATGCCATCTTCATCACAGGGCTGGGTGTCTGTGGGTCTCCCCTCCTGTGCATTAGACTTAGTGACACCAGTAGTGCCTTTTCCCTCCTCTTAAAATTTTAGAGGCTGGGGAGGGGGCGCAGTGGGTAAAATGCTTGCTGCATGAGCACGAGGAAAAGAGTCCAGAGCCCCATCACACACACACACAAAAGCCAGGCTGCAAATCTCTAACCTCAGTTCTGCAGGAGGGAGATGGAATTCTAGAAACTTGCTACCAGCCAGCTCCAGCTTCATTAAGAGACCCTGTGGGAGCAGTGGAGGAGGACACTAGACACTGACCTCTGACTGCCACACGCTCAACGCTCACACATAGGAGGGCAGACCTGCACACACATGTGAACATACAAACCCACACACAAGAGTTCACATAGTGATGGTCTCATTACTCCACCAGGTTTTTTTCCTACTTAAATTCAATTATATACCTATATTCCCTTATTAAAGAAAAAAAACAAAATGTGTTCTTTGATGGAGTACATTTAGCCTTCTGACATGGGTTACCCGCCTATCATATTTGGAAGTACAGATCAATATAAAACTGCTGCATCTTTCGTTGTTTGCTGTCATTCCGTCCTTGCAAATAAGGACAAATAAGGACAGTTTTACAGATAAAATGTGTGTTTCTATGCAAGGAAGATTCTGGCTTCAAGGTCTGGACATCCTGCAGCCACCATAAGAGTGCACACTGTTTAGGATCCCTCGCTGTCCGCCCTTGTCGTTCCTGCCACGTAGGACTGGCTTCCCTGTCTCACTATAAACTTGTTTTCGTGTTTGTCAATGTCCCTTGCAGCTGCTGCCTGTGAGTTTTTGGACATTGTGGATCTGCTTCTCTTGTCTGGCGCTGACCCCTCTCTCCGAGACCAAGACGGCTCTCTGCCAGAAGAGGTGACGGGATGCAAAGCAGTTTCTCTGGTGCTGCAACGGCACAGGGCTAGCAAGTCTTGATCCAAAGGCTGGAAAAACACAGTCTGGCAAATAAGACTTCAGGGATGAAAGAAACTGCAAAAATAATACTTCTTTACCACCCATCTTTGGTATGCATTGGCTAATAAAATCAGTTCTGAGGAACTGGGATTTTGACGTCTCAGCAATTCATTCTCCATGCATACATTCTGGGGGTACGGTTCTGGTGATGAACATGTGTACTGTGCATAATATAATCCAATTCTGCCGAGCATGCTCTGAAATTTATCACTGCTCTCGAAGGTGGGGAGAGGAGCAGACAGATCATATTTCACAATATTAAACATGGTGCTCTCTCTCTTGCTCTCTCTTACTCTCTTTCTCTCCTCTCAGTACAGAAGCAAAATATGCCAATCAGCACTACACAGACAATTAGGGAAGTTTGGTGAAATCTCACAAGGTAGAAAGCAAATGACCTTGTAGCATTTTCACAGCTAATCTGAGTAGGTAATTAAAATGGCTATTCTGTAAAGGCAGGAGTTGAAAATACAAGGAAGAAGAGAGTGTTAAAGCAAGAAAAGAAGAGAACAGAATTTTGTCGCCTGGGGCTATGGAAGTCAGATCAACAGTCGGTACAGAAAGCTGAAAACTTTTAGCATTTCAGGTTGTACTCGGCAACATCACTTGAGATTGGGGCACAGGCTGTCCAGGCTCATGGATTTGATCGGGATTTTGAAATCACAAAGTGGGAAAAGAAGCTCCCTCAGGACTCTTACTTAGCTATAATGTCCTTTGCAGCAGTAATCTACAAAAGCCAACTCAGACAGGGCCTGCTACCTGCTAGGCTGTTTGCTTGCCACTGAGGTGTCACTGTTGGAGTTATTTCCAGGTGCTAGAAGAGCATCTGTTTTGTATTCAAAGCATAATAAGCAGGCAAGTACACCATTAAAGATAAGCTGGTGTGCTATTACTAAGCCTGTGTTTTTTCCCTTTTAAACCTCAAGAACTAAACCTAGGGAATCCCTTGACATTCTTATTATACTTAAAAAAATAAATAGAGAAATGAAAGAAGAAATCAGTTGCAGTGCAGGCAGAGCCCTTAGGAGATAATTTTCTGACGGCGTGATTGTTAGAATAGGAAGTCCCCTGTTGAGCGGAGCCCCGGCAGTACGGCAGTACGTATAGCTTTTGTTAGCTCAGCTAGCCTACGACCGTCTCAGGATTTTTATAGCCTGCCTTTGTACAGTCTGGGATGCAGAACCAAACCATTCACCAAGACTAACCACTTTTTAAAAAGAATTTCTTAATTCCCTGTGGAAATGAGACGCATATTGGTGCACACTGAAATGTCACTGTAAGTCTCTGCTCTTTGTTCTTTCACCACAGTCCCTGCTCTGCTGCAGCCTGCCTTTAACCTAAGTCTTTGTGGTCCACATTCATCGAGTGTATTTTAAAAGTACTATTCCTTGGTTACGGTAAAAGTGATCGAGGTTTTAGTTGACGTTATTTTGTTCATCTTTAGAGAATTAGCAAAGTCGAGTTATTCACTTGTTGATGCATTTTAGAGCAGTTGTCTGAGCAGGACACCCTCAGGGGCTTCTCCCGCCATCTTGCTTCCTTTACGGTTGAGCTCTGAACTTCGTAGACACCTCTTTCTTGCTTGTTTTGCCACATGGACAGCTACATGGTCGTTCTGAGCAAAAGATACGACTTTTTATTCTAGGTTAAAGATGTTAATTACTCTATATCCAAGACTGTGAGTAAAAACAGTTATCAGTGTGTCTGAGTGTGGTAGGCCCTTAAGCCCAGCACTGGAGAGGCAGAGGAGGGGATTCCAAGTTCAAAGCAAGCCTGAGTTGCAAGACCTTGTCTCAATTAAAAAAGGATGGGGGACTATCATATCAATTTCATATTTTCAAGTCCAGTGAAATATAAAATTAATTTCCAAAACTCCTATTCTTTTGTTCCCAATATCTGAAATTTCAAAAACCTTACTGTCACATAGTAATCTATGGATCATTTTCCCAGGTCTTCCACAGAAGATTTCATCCATAAATGTCAGAGAACACTGAGTCATGGCTTTTTTCGTTCCCTTTAAATTATTGAATTATTATGCTAGCACATCACATACCAGTCAGATCCTGAGTTCATTACCAAAGGCTGCAGTTCATCAACAAAGAAAGTGCCCTGAAGCAGACAGCCGGTTGTCTTCCTGATACACGGTAACTGTGTTTTCATACAGTCCCGCAAGCTCCCTAAAACCAGCAGATGCCATAGCCTCATGTAAGTCATGTGAAAGGCAACTGCTTATTAGAAAATATCGTAGAAAGCCTGCTCTCCAGAGAGCCATTTCTGCTTCTACCTCAACAAGCGCTTTGAGATGGTCAGCTTTTTGTTTCTGTTTACTGGTCAGAATCATTTCATCTCATTCTTGCTTTCAGTTCTCTCGTTTGATATCTTCAACGCTGTTTGCATTTTAAAAACGGTTACAAGAAACTGGCTGGCAGGAGGACCGGACACACTTGTTACATCACCTTAGGTTTCTAGGCTATGCATACTCCCTTTCTATTCTGACTACATTCTCCATTCTGTATTTCTTCTATTGCCGTCCTGAATGCCACCTTCGTAGATGTATACCTATGCGTGAGCATGCCAGCCTTATTTCCTTGTGTTGTGTGTTACTTTTTTTTTTTTTTTTTTTTTTTTGCTTCGTTGAAGATACGGTGATCAGAACACCACTTCTGACTTTCTGTATTTAATATTTATTCATGGTTGTCATTTACTTTGGCCTCTGTCGACTGATCTAAGAGGCCCTGATTGCCTCCACATCAGTCTCCATGCAGTCACAGTAGTTTTGGTGCACACCGGTGAAAAATGAGAAATAAAAAGAAAATTGTGTCAACAGATGTCAAAGAGAAGGAAAAGTGTCTGACTCACTGCAGCTTCAGAACGCTGGCTGAGGTTGTGTGTGTGAATAGGACCAGAGACAGAGCCTGGTGCTAGCCAAGCAAGCACTCTGCACCTAACCTACCCCCCAGGCCTTGCCTGAGCCGGTCATCTAGCATGTATCTCTTAAATGTGAGGGACTTTCAGGTCACTTTGAAAAGCTGGAACCTCCTGCCTTGGGACAGTGCTGTACTTGGAGGGGAATTTTGAGGGCTTTATGCTCTTCTGAAGCCCATCCATTGAAGCCATTGGTTTCTGGTTCCTGTCACAGAAGGAGAACCTTCGGTTGGCTGCCCAGCAGTCACAGTTTTAAGTGTCTCTCCCAGATGATACCCATCGTGTGGCTGTGAACTGGGCAGGAGGGGATTTGAAGGAGGAGGTGCTGTGGGTGCTCAGACCCAAAGTATTTGCTAATGCTTGTCACCGAGCTGACTGTTAAACCCCAAATCAGTGTTTGCTTGTTTGATTTTGTTTGCTTGTTTGATTTTTTTTTTTAATCACTGACCAAGAATCTAGCCATACTGCTTACGAGTGCCCACATCCACGCTGACTGCCACACTAGGTATCTTTGGAGATGCACTGGCTAAGGAGCTGAGCTCTGAATTAACGTCTTTACTCTTCAGAGTGATCTCACAGGTATGACTTATCGTGTCGCCACTGCCCAGTCTTCTAAAGTAGGGGTAGTGTTAGTAGGACAAGGCGAGGACAAGTGAACGACACATAGGTTAATTCACCCACAGTCCCAGAGTTGGTGACAGAGCCACAGGTAAAGACTGGTCTACTAAACCCCAGGTGCTCCTTAGACCCTAAAGCAGCGGAAGCAGCATGAAGTTTTTCCAGTATTACGTTCATCCCACAGGTACCTCTCAGCCCTGCTGACAGCCTAGCCCAGTGGTAGCACACGCCTTTGATCCCAGCACACAGGGAGGCAGAGGTAGGCGAATTGCTGTGAGTTCGAGGCCAGCCTGGACTACAAAGCCAGTCCAGCACAGCTAAGGTGGCTACACAGAGAAACCCTGTCTTGAAAAGAAAAAAACAACAACAACAAAAAGAATTAATATGTCTCTGATTCTGCCTAAGATATTTAGACAAGTCTCCCAGAAAATCATGAATTACATCTGAAACTGACTAGATCGTTAATAATCTCCCTATTATTGAAGAGCAAGTAGTCAGCCATCTGGTGACACACTGCTCTCCCCTCTGCTTGTCAGGTAGAAGGAGAACAGCAGGAGCATCATCTTTGGAATTTTGTCTCTTCTATCTGGTTTTAACGCTTCAGCAGTTTCCAGTTAAAAGGTTCCTATAATCCAGTGACCCCTCCTATTAAATAAGTATTTCATAGCTTCCTGCCAGGTTTAACTACTTGGCTATAGGTTATTATTCTATGTACACTACATCGTCTCCAAGATTAATGAACAATATATGTGACTGTGACAGAGCTAGCTGCTGTAAAAGGGTTTTGTCTTAAGAAAATATATTTAACAATTTAACATGAAGACTTTTAAATGTTTATTTTTTTAAGTTGAAACACAAAGGATATTATCAGACTTTGAGCCCCTAAAAATATTTTATAAATGTTTATCACCAACTAAAAGTATACCTACCAGATTCGATTTCATAATGAAAAAAATGTTAAGTTTAAATATTTATTAATAAACTTTAAATCCTGGTTCCTTAGGTGATTTTGGCCAAATGTTTTCGTAGTGATTAAAATGCTAGATGTAGTCTAAGAGGCAAATGTTTCACCTTAACATTTCCAGAGTTGGGTGTCTCACAGGCAGTAGTGGGTGTGGCTCCTGTCAGGGTTTGAGGCTGAAATCTGCCCCCAGAGACTCGTGTGTTAAATGTCTGGTCCCGGCTGGCAAAGCTGCTCTAGGAGGCTGAAACATTTTGGACTTGGGGCTTCCCTGGCAGACATAGGGCGGTTGGGGGAGGCATGGGGGTCATAGGCTGCCTAGCCTCCTCCACCTCTGCCGTGTGGAGCCGCCACCAACACGATCGCTGCCACCAAGATGGACAAAGTGACTCATAGGACTCAGTTGTCTATTTAAGTGCTGCCTAAAGTAACCTCTTACTGTCAGTGATAGCATCGTCAATGTACTAAGCAGAGTTATCTTTTTCCCCAAGGTTTATTCTTGGGAACTTAATTTAACCTAAGAACAACTGTAAAGATGAAAAATAATTGCCATTTTCTCCTAGTCTACAAAGTAAGGAAATTGAAACTTAGGACTGAAGAATTGTCCAAGGTCGGAAACTAGGAACATTAAAAGACCCATTTTAACATAAGCCTTGTGATACATAACGTATACATTGTACATGAATCTTCTTTGAAGTCTAGGGTATTTTCCAAGCCCTTTAATACCAAATCCAAGTTTTCCCTGAGTCATATATTCAGGATAAGCAAAACAGCCACCTTCGAAAATTGCATTATCAGGTGTCTTAGTGGAGTTTGTATCCATCCACTGGGCTCTCTCTGTAGAAAACAGAATTTCCTTAAGTGACTTTAGGCCAACTGTTTGGCAGAGTGCATGGAATCTTAGGTAAGAAGTGAGAAATAGTAAGCGCTGGAGAGGACGGGAACCACACAAGGAGAGCAACAGAACCAGAACACTTGAACACAGGAAACTTCCCAGAGACTCATACTCCAACCAAGGACTATTCATGGAGATAACCTAGAACACCTGAACAGATGTAGCCCATGATAGTTCAGTGTCCAAGTGGGTTACCTAGTAATGGGAAGAGGGACTGCCTCTGACATAATCTGATTGGCCTGCTCTTTGATCACCTCCCCCTGAGGGGGGAGCAGCCTTACCAGGCCACAGAAGATGACAATGCAGCCACTCCTGAGGTGATCTGATAGACTAAGATCAGAAGGAAGGAGAAGAGGACCTCCCCTATCAGTGGACTTGGGGAGGAGCATGCATGAGGAAGGGGGAGGGAGGGTGGGATAGGGAGGGGAGGAGGGAGGGGCTAATGGGGGGATACAAAGTGAATAAAGTGTAATTAATAGTAAAAAAAATTTTTTAAAAATTAAAAAAAAAAGTATGGTGACACTATTGAGCTTTTCCTTGAGCAAGCATCTGTCTGTATTCTTGTAACCAGAGAGATTTTGGTGGAAAACACAGAGATTGTCACAAAAGGGAGTCTCACTTCTTACACTTACCAGTTTGCATGTATTATTCACCAAGGATGATCACTTTTCCAGACATGCATTGATTGGCCTTGCACTGAAGGGCAGGACAGGAAAAGCCATGTCGCCCAATCTGTAGCCAGAGCCCCATAACACCCTCAGAATGCCCAAGGTTTGAGTCGGTCACTTCATACATGAATTCTTCAAGCTGTTCTTTGCTGTGTTAGGTCATTCGCTTGGCACAGCCACAGCCAAGTCCTTACTTGACATTTTGGAGTGTGTGTGCTGAGTCACTTGAGGGCAGTGTCTCTTCCTCCACCAGTCCCCAGCTTCCTGGCCCTAAACACCGGAGCAGGCTGTCACAGACTGCCCACGGCTTTGTATGCAGGGCAGAATCGTCCTGGCTGATTTTCTTGACTCAGGAGGGATGGCTGAGTTATCAATCAAAGGCAAAGGGCAGCTGGGAACTCCAGGTGGCCATGCACACCTGTACCGCCTGCTCTTGATGCTGACGCAAGGCCCAACTGAGCAACGGACCGAGATCCTGTCTCGGTTAGACCAGCCAACTGGGCAGCAACAGGATGAAACCAGGAAAAGCTGCCCTTCGGTGTGTGTTTGCCTCACAGGGACCTTGGCGTTTGGTGTGAGTTTCTCTCTGAGGTGGAAACCAACCATTTGACCCTGAACACAGTCCTGAACGTGTGGGGCCACACAGGCGGTCACTTCAGTGGGCTGCCCTGGGCAGCAGCAACAGCCATCTCCACTGCAATCAGGGTGATTTGTTTCTCTCACTTGTGTGGCAGTCCTGGTCTCTGTTTTAATATTTAGAAGGTAAGTTCGGTTGATGGACACTTTGTATAATAAAAAGCTCTTTCAAAGTACACGCACACAGACACGCACGGGCTAGAAAGTGGCACTCCGGTGTCGTGGCTTTCACGGAGTACATTTGTGAGCCCAAAGCTTAGACCGGGATATGTTTATAGCACTTTAGCCCTGTTTGTGAGGTTGGAACCCTTCCAGGAAAAGAAGAGAAAGACATATATTATTGTTTATAATCTGCTTTATTCTGCCAAACCTTGACCAAACAGGCTTGTGGATTGCTGTTTAAATCCCTCAGTGCCTTTAACTACCGATACAGAAAGTGGTTAATGCGCATTCTAGACGAAGCTTGGCATCCACTCCAGGAAATCACTTTAATTGAGGAGCATTAAATGTTAAAATGATTTTTTTTTAAAAAAAGGAAAAAGCCAGCACACACGTTGCGTATAAAAGTCCCGGCCCACCACTAATAGAGTTTCTTGGTTATCATATGCCTCCAAGCTGAGGGAGCTTTAAGCCTTGCAGTTGACAGGTGTTGAAATGTAACCTTAATTCTTCCCTAGGTGGCCATCCGCAGGCAGCCACCCCTCAGTGGGCCAGCGAGCGGCAACTTCAAGGACTCCACTTGACAGAAGAGGGAGCTGTCAACTCTATGGATGTTTGTTTTTCTGCAAAAACTAGTCCCAGGTGATGGAAAACTGAGATTTAACCCCAGAGTCCTTGCCTGTGCTTCCCATTGCTGTGGAAGAGCCGTCTGTTAAAAACCTATTTACCATTTTAATTGCCTAAAAAAATGCTTATTTCCAATTGGGAGGGTATGACAAGACCGCTGTTTTCAGTCTGTATTTTATCTTTTATTGAGCAGTCCCCACCCTTTCACAGATCCCAAGCCCCTCCCAACCACAAAAGATGCTGGTCCACCAAGAGGAAGATAAATCTGTAAAATAATAACAACAACAGCAAGGTGGCTCTTGCCCTTGCTGTTCATTAATTAATGCCCTTGACCAAGACTGCCAAACTGAGTTCAGTCCTTGAGACCCATGCAGTGGAAGGAGAGAACCAGCTTGTGCAAGTTTTCCTCCGACCTCTGATCTCTACGTGTGCACTGCGGTATGAATGCAAGCACACACATTTAAAAAAAATAATAAATGTATTTTAAAACTTTAAAAAATAATACATAAAATCTTTTGGAGAGAGCTCAGCCTCCTGACCTTGTGAGCTCTGGCCACTCCTCCTATGCCAGTGACCACTTGGAAGCCATTTATCTCCTAGGACTCCCCAACCCTACCCCCGTGGTGCTGTCCTTGACCGTATTGTTTTGAGACTGTGCCTCCTGCCTGTCAGGTACAGTCTAGGAGTTGTTAAATTTAAGTATAAAATAATATACCAGTTTGCATATATCTGAATTCAACCTTTTGTGTTTGAGGAGATGAGCAAAGGGAAAATCACTCCAGACAGGAAACCTTGAAGTCACATTGGCAAAAGAAAAAGAAGTGAATGAAGATGTCATTAAAAAAAAAAAAAAACTTTATTGTGAGCCCAGCCCTGCCTTCTCTAAAAAGAAAAAAGTGTGCTATGTTCCCACGGCAGATGCTGATTGCTTAAGTTTGGAAAGCTGCTTTTCTTGACACCTTTTAGGAGGGAAACTTCATTTCCTAATGACTCGACCATTTTACAAGCAGCCTTTCCCTGCCCCTCACTCCTAGCCTTTTTCTGGCAGCACTGACCACGTTTCCACCCCACAACCAGCGAGATCTAAATAATCATCCAGGCAGAGCTTCCTGGGAAGAAAACAACTTCAGGCTCTGAATGATGACGCCCAAGGAAGGGTGGTGAAAGGGACTGAGCCGTTTTCCCTTTAGTGTGTGGTGTGCAGAGGACATTTGAGTCTGTGTGGAATTTGAAGGGGTTACTGTTCATTTGAGACAGGATTCCGTGTGACCCAGGTTGGCCCTGCAGCTCACTCTGCAGCTGAGGGTGCCTTGAACTCATGGCTCTACTTCCCAAGCACTAGGATCACAGGCGTGTACCACCACGTCTCCAGTATCAGAATGGAATACACTCAGCCGTACTGAGGATCATCTGCCCTTTGGTTTGACCTTGGCAATTGGTTAGAGTTTCATAGCATGGCCTTGAACCTCTTTGTATCCTGTTGTAATTTTAGCTCAGTAGAGTCACAGGCCCAAGAAGAAGATGGCTAGCTAGGAAAGCAATGGGGATGGTGATGGCTGAGCTACTTGCTCTCCTCAGAGGGGCATATTTGTGTGCATGCGTGTGTGTGTGTGTGGGGGGGTGTACCTGTATATCCATGGGTGTGAATGAAAGACCCCAGCCTCACCCTAAGTTAAACATAGCTAACGCCATTTTGTGAGACACCACTGTTTTGTAAAACTCTGAAGGCCAGATGAGAAACTGAAAAATTACTGAGAAATCCTAGCTGTGTCACCCACTTGGGATATCTGTGGTCAGGCTGCCCCTGTTGAGTTAAAAACAACTTGTTGTGACTACCCTCATGGGATATCTATCAGAGGTTGTTCCAGCTGAGATAGAGAAAAACAAAATAACAGGTGGCCACGTTAAGGGGTGGTCAATCTTGGTGTCCCTGCCAAACTTTGACGCAAACCGTGGTCTCATGTAAACGTACCAATCAGCCCCCTGTAACCATGCCCTCTTGCTTCTGTACCAGTGCTTCTGCTCTAAAACCCTATAAAAACCCCAGTTTTTCCCCAAGGAGGCGCGCAGGGTCCTCCCGAGTGACCTTGCTGCCCTGAGTACTCGTGAATCAAAATAAAAGCCTCTTGCTGTTTACATCCGAATGGCCTCGTTGTTCCTTGGGAGGGGGTCTCTCTGACGGAAGATACCCTCCGGGGATCTTTCATGAGTAGGTACACACACGTTTGTGCCATGGCATGGGGAGGCCATGGTCAGCCTCCAGTTGTTCCTCAGGATTCACCCACTTTGTTTCTATTTCTAAGGTTTTTAGGTTAGGCTGGTTGATCCACTTGCCTCTGCCTCAGGATGCTGGGACTATAGCATCAACCACGACACTCCGTTCTGTATGCTTTCCACCTGGTTCCAGGACTGAAGCAAGGCAAGCTAGTTACCAGCTAGGCCACACCCAGCCCAACCCCAGTGGGTCTTGTTTAATGCTTTCTGGTCTGTGGTTTCTTATCAGGATCCTTTTTTAAATTTATTTTTTGCTTATTATTTTTTTTTATTAGTTTTCCTGAAACTGGGTCTTACCATGTAGCCCTGGCTTGCCGGATCTCAATACCTAGACCAGGCTGGCCTTGAACTCACAGAGATCCACCTGCCTCTGCCTCCCAAATGCTGGGATTAACCATATATCAACCATGCCTGATTCTTTTTTTTTTTTTTTTTTTTCTGGTTCTAATTTTTAAATTAAAAACAAAAACCTTCCCTTTATTATTTAAGCAGCTGTCCTCTTGGAAAGCCATAGTCAGGAGCAAGATCAAACTTCTTAGGACAGAACCAAAAACAGGGTAGGAGGGACAATGAGCTCCTCCTCTCCTTCAGAGATTCCAAACGGTTAGCCCCGCGGTAGGAGCCACATACACCACCGCACAGAGTGGAATAAACTCATAGGCTGGCCACAAGGGGCTGAGAATGGAAGACAAATGAGACTATCCAGGGTGGGTTTGCAGTGCCTCCCTGAACAGTCCCAGTGTTAGTGTTCTCAGGGGTTCTTAGATAAGGCACCAGCTGGGGAGCCAGAGAATGCTGTGGTTGGCCCTAAAGTCCACCCAAGGGCCTGCTCTAGCTGAGAGCAAGGAAAAAAAAAAAAGCTATTTCCAGTTGATGCCTTCTTTTCTACCAGCAAGACCTTTTGCCATTCTTGGCCTAATAAAATACCAACCACAGTTGATGAGTTTGGCAAAGGACAAATCTCCTGGATAGCAAGCATTGGGGCATAACATGTGCCTAAGACTTTGATCGAGTCACAGCATTAGAGACCTCAGGCCCAGAGTCCAGCTTACTAATTTGGACCTTAAGCAAGTCATTGAATGCAGTGCTTTAAAGAACAGATGTGGATCTGAGAAAGAGAAGAGGAGAGAGCATACACAAAGGATGGCAGAGGGTTTTCATTTCAGAGCACACAGTTCCAGGCATTCCAGCGTGGCTAGCAGCTAACCCTGAGGCAAGTGAGTTTTCTCTGCTCATTACCTTTTACCAGAGGTTATTGGCACTGGCCAATGGACTGTTTCTGCAGTGGGAGAAATGTTTACCTGTGCTGCTGTCTTGGACAAGGCAGATGCCTGTATCAACTCTTCAAGCAACAGAACTGATCACTAGGGAAAGGCAATGCTCTGGTTTATCTTTCTTGAGATCCCAACTCTAAAGAAACACCATGATGGGCTGGACAGCTGGCTCAGAGGTTAAGAGCACTGTCTGTTCTTCCAGAGGTCCAGAGTTCAATTCCCAGCAACCACATGGTGGCTCACAGCCATCTATAATGAGATCTGGGGCCCTCTTCTGGCCAGCAGACAGAGCACTGTATATGTAATAAATAAATTTTAAAAAGGGAGGAAGGAAGGAAGGAAGGAAGGAAGGAAGGAAGGAAGGAAGGAAGGAAGGAAGGAAGGAA
>NW_026596057.1:14165154-14209226 GCF_907164565.1 Psammomys obesus | reverse complement strand
GAAGGAAGGAAGGAAGGAAGGAAGGAAGGAAGGAAGGAAGGAAGGAATGGAGGAAGGGAGGAAGGAAGACCATGACTTCAGTGTCTTGGGTGGGGACTTTTGTTTTGAAATATTATTGTATTGTTTTTAATTATGTGTGTGTAGATACGTACACATGAGTGCTGGTACATACATAGTTCAGAAGAGGGTATCAGATACCCAGAAGCTGGAGTTAAACCTGTTTGCAATTCTCCAAGAGCAGCAAGCACTCTTAACTGCTGAGCCATCTCTCCAACCTCTCAGGTTTTGGGGTTTTATTGTTGTTGTGTTATTTTGCTTAATAAGAAGATCTATTGCTCTCTTCACAATAACGTGTCCCCTGCAGAGGGAAAAAAAAAATAGCTTATATGTAAATTTCCCTAGAGAACACTTGTCTAAGAGCTCTGATCACTCTGATGAGGGTCTCTTCCCTCCTGTCTTTTTTGACCCAAATATAGACATCTGCAGGTACTATATAAAGGAGAAAGTACAAGTGTGAAAGACTATAAAAACATAGGACAAACATTAGTTTGTAATTACTAATTATGTGGTCAATGGATGTTTCGTTTTGTTGTCTTCCGGTTTCTAAAATCTAGGGGCAGAGAATTGTGCCCCAAGAAATTGCTATTTGAAAACCCAAAGGGGACTGGGGCAGTGGCTCGGTGAGCTCCTAGGAGAGGGCCTGAGTTTGGCTCCCCACTGTCCTTTGCAAAGCTGGCTAGGGCAGGCTTGCAGACAGGAGGGTCACTGGGGCTTGCTGGCTGGCCAGCCTGGCATTTCATGATATTTCACAGCTGCAAGTGATTTTTGAATTCAGAGTTGTGGTTTTGGTTTCCTTGTGATGACAGGTTCCTGATTCAGCTCAGCTTGTTAGGCTGCCTATGTCGAGAGAGAGTCTCCGGAGGACCAAATAAAAAGCAAGACAGTCAGCTTCTAAAGAATTTCCATCTTTATTTTACAGTTTTACCGTACACGTCTTCATGCCAGCACACAGGAGGCATATACAAACAAATGCACCAGCTCTGCTCTCCAGAGTCACATGGCAACAAATAAGGGGGGGAGGGGCTTTTTTTTTTCTTTTTCTTTTTCCAGGAAATGCAACTTCATTTCTTTTTAACTGCACAAAAATCTATACCGTGAAGGAGAGGGGCAACAATCCAAACCTAGGAGATGTGGGGCTTTGAGGTGTTAAGTGTGAGCTCAGAGCAGCATCCTGCGGCCCTGGACCTGCTGGTTGGGCCAACACTATCCTCACGCCGGAAACTCCCTCGTCGTCCCTGCCTGTAGCTGGCGACAGGTGGGAGTGGAGGCGGCCTCGCCCTGTGCCTGTGCTCTGCCTCGCTAGGCGGGAGAACGCTCGGCGCCCCTCCCAAACCTGCAGCTGTCTCCTCACCAGAGCTAGCAGCATGAATCTGTGCTTTTAGTGTGGTCCTACCAAGCAGAGTGGGGATGGGATGGCTTTGCTGGGCTCTCTCTTTTTGGCTCCAGTCACTGTTAGAGCAGTTGGAGAAACTACTGTAAAAAAGGGGGGGGAAGGGGAGGGGAATGAAGGGAAGGGAGGACGCTTGACCAATCCAAGAAAGAGAGAGCCGGTGATGTGCTTTTATTTAGCTTTCAGCATGCCCAGAGCCCTTCAGCAGCAGGCAATAAAACAAGACTCATTTCCGCTTAATTGAATTTTTCTTCATCTCACCGTTTCCAATTTTTAAAGTGCACCGTTTAAAAAAAGAAAAAAATGAGCCTCCAGACCCTGCTGGCTGAGGAGGTGTGGTCGTCATTCCCGTGGTTAGAGCTGAAGTGTGGGTCCAGGGGTGCGGGTGGGGGCTGCGTGGGGGTTCGGGATGGGGGCTGTCGCACACCCGGCTGGGAACCTCAGCTGGGAGGTCACACGTGGGACTAGCTTTTCTGCCCCACAGATTTTTTTTTACATGTTCTTGCAAATTGATCTTAATAATAAAGAGCTAACAGCGCTCAATTATCTTCCTAGATTTTATGTCCTGTAACAGCACAAGACACCTTTCAGGCCACTGCCCAGTGCTTTCCCTGCGTCTTAATTTTGTTCTTTCCCTGTGGTTTCACTGTATTAATCTGCGGGAACAGTTTTCTCAACACCGTCACCCGTGTTCACCTTCCATGGTAACCATCAGAAGGGGCAAGGTGGGAGGGAAAGGGAGAGACAGGTGCCTCACAGAGCTCCACGGGTGGCTTCTGCCAGCTGACCAACAGCCCTCGGGTTTGATGTTTCCTGCATGGTCTTACTGTTTTCCCACAAATACAGACCTCCCTAGAGTCGCTCCATTTCCATCCTTGCTTATGCCAATTGCCGCTAGAAATAATGGGATTTTTTTTTTTAACTTAATTTTTAAGTTTGCTCCAGGCTTCAGCAGTCCACTGCACATAGTCTAACACAGGGGTCCACTGAGTGTTCTCTTAGAGCCGAAGCTGGGCCCAGATACTGCAAATGCCTCTGGAAGGGCATGCTTGGTGATCTGAAGTCAAGGAGGGGAAGGGCTACCGGAGGGTGCCCAGTACCCTAGTGTGGACTTCTCATAAGGAGGCATCTTAAGCCTACATCCGCAGCCACAGGCAAGGCAAAGAGCAGCCGTGGTGTGCAGTGGCCACTGGGACACCAGCCCGGCTGTAATTTGAACAGAACTTGTAGGGAGAGCCACTTAAATCTGAGCCCTAGAGTGGCTGTGCTTCTAACTGGAAACTAGGGTGTGCCGCCCTGGAGGGAGCCGGCTCTAAGCAGAAAGAACATACAGAAAGCTCTCGTGGTGGCCTCGTACCCAGGGATCTCCTGACAGTCCCTCCAGCTCAACGGCCCAGGAGAATCCCAAAAGGCTTCTGCTGACACCACTGCAACTCGCACTCACTTCCTCAAGATACTCATAGCGTTTGTACGAGTGAGGCTAGCCTCCTGACCTCCCACCACTGAGTTGAGAGTATGGTTAACTCATTTACAAAAGCAAAAACCAACCAACTTCAATCGGTCCTCAGTGGTGCTGCACAGAATGTTTAAAAACACAAACCCACGGGGGCAGGGCCGATAGCCACGCTGAGGCAGGGGCCTTCCTTGGGCAGCCTTTCACCTAGATTGCCTGGCCTGGCTTTGCTCCTGTGTCCTGGGAAGTCTGCTGAGAATGGAGTATTCAAGAAGGGGCTTGTCACATCACTGGCTGCCATTTCCTCCCCCTGGCATGTTACCTTGCATCTGTCTCTCCTTCGTCACCCAGCATTCACATTGTTGGGGAATTCCAATAGCACTGAATAATGAATATCTTCAGCCGCAGACAGGACTCTCAAGAGAGGTCTATGTTGGCACTCTTCAAACAAAAGCTAAGCCAGCTAGAGGCCACCAAAACACTACTACAGAACTGATCAGAGAATTGACTCTTTCTTCAATGAAGAAGGACTGAACCTAGCTTGAAAGAGACTTGCAGCCAAAGAGGAAATGTGTTTCTTACTTTCATCTCCCTACCATATACCTGAATCCTCAAAATGTGGCTGAGTAGCTGACAGGGGCCAAAAAAAGGCTGCTGGGCCTTCGGTCTTGTCACTTCATGTAAAAGAAAGGCAATGCTTGCTCATCTCTCCCTTCCCCTCAGGTCTTGCTTAAAAGAATGTGAGGCCAGAAGAAATAAACCAGTTTCCTAAGGGCTTGGGAAGAAATTCCAGCTGGCTAAACTCCCATTTGAACACGGAGCGCTTCCTGATGGCCAGAAGCGGGCCATACCACTGCTCACAGCTGTCTCCTGCAGAGGTGCAGCCGCTGTGACAGACTGAGGGCCAGGCTGGCCTCACCCCTGCTTCACCTTAGTAAAGTACTACCGCAAACCCTGCAGGCAGAGGAGCCCCACATTGGGGCTGGGGCTTTCTGGGTGCAGGACTGGAGCCTGGAGCAGGCACAAATCTGGCCAGCAACCCGGAGAGCCCAGTTATTCTTCCAAACCAAGAGAAGCCAAATAAATAAATTAAACAAACAAACAAACAAATAAATAAATAAATGCGTGGCTGGTCCCTGAAAGCAACAAAAACTGTCTTCTAACTGAATCAGCTAGTACCGAAGAGGAAGTTTTTGTTTAAAGGGAGAATAGCCTTGCAAGCTCATCAGGACCAACTCTCTCAGAGTACAGTGAATGCTCCCTATCTCATCCCACCCTGTCAGGAAGCCAGGGAAGACCAGCACCCACTGGGGCGGCGGCTGACCAGACCTCGGCCTGTCTGGAATTCGTCTACAAAGGTTCTCACTGATTGTCATTCTGGTTTCTGCATGGTGTGGCTCTGATCACTTGGTAGCCCTCAGCCTGTCTTGGGGAGGAAATGGTCTAAGCAAATGAAAAGGCACTGTGCACCAGAGGGCCTCTGCAGACCTGGGTGAAAAGCCAGCGTCAGCTGCAGTGGGAGCCATTTCTTGCCATCAGGACTTCAACAATATAGATGGGTTGTTTGTTTTTTGTTTTTTTTTTTTAAATCCCAGACTGACTCTGGGTCAGGTAGGGAAAGAGTCATTTTCACAGCAACAGACAGAACAGGACGGGGCTATATTTTTTTTCATATCAAACTGTGGCCATCAATGTTTTTACTAGCCTTTAATAACTTACTTTATTTTGAAAATTAGGGTGTAATCAAGGTGGTCCAGACACCATTTTATTTTTCTCAAGGGCCATGGTGCCTCTCCCTGGTTCTGGTGAGGGGAGTGATTTAGGAGGCAAAGTGTGAGCTGCACCAGCTGGAGCAGAGTTCCGAAAGGCCGAGTGGCCGGGCACGGGTCACCTCGTGCTGTCAAAGCACTGAGCAGCCAAAGCCTCTTAGCAGGGTGGGAGGAGAGAGAGCCAACAAGCCAGTGTCCCTAGAGCTCTAGGCTGCCCACCCCTGTGCTGTGGCTGAGATGAGGCTGCTCTCCTGTCACCTCCCAAGAAAGCAGTGTCCTAGTGTGGCCTCAGACTTCTGGGAACCAGCGGAGGGCTTCCATTGAAAATAATGGAGCTTCACATTGGCATACTTTTGATCCGTAAGAGGCAAGTCTCTTTTGATCCTTGAAGATGCTCTCTCAAGCCAGGAGGACGGGGGAGGTTGGGAGAAAAGTCTAAAAAGGAGGATGGTCCATTTCATCGAGCCAAGAGGCTGGGCTGGTTGGGAAGTCAGGGTAGCCTACACTGCTTCCTGTGGAGAGGTCAGAGGTGGGTCCCCCAGCCATGGCTCTCAGTGTCTGGCTGACTCCCTGCCCTCCATGAGCAATGATACCCAGATTATTGTCCACTGTGTATTCCAGCCCATTGAGCAAAGGAGCATGGGATGGCAAGGACGATATGGAAGATGGAGACTGGGGGATTCCATAGGGACTCCCATCCCTCAAGTCCTGATAGGATTGTCCTGTCCCATCCATGGAGAAGCTCCCATTCATTAACTGTCCGCCTGTAACGTCCCCCACGTTGCCATAAATCCTATTGGTGTGGCCAAGCTCTGAGAGAATTTGATCCTCTGTGGACAAAAGAAGGGAGATTTATTGTCAGCGGCCGGGATTCTGTGGCCCCTGCTTTTCACCACCAGCAATACAAACACCAGGAAGGATGCCCATGGCAGCAGCTGCCTTCCTGCCAAGCACAGGTCAGTAACCAACAGGTCAGCCTACTATCCAGAGACCAACCCAGACCAAAGGGAAAACAAGGAATGCCTGTACCTAAATCCCAGGGCCTCATGGGCTGGAAAGTGTGTGCTGGGCTTGTTGGTCCACAGTAGCTCTGAGATCCCCTGGGGACACTGAGGAGTGGGAGTGCCTGAGTTTGGTGGATTGTATCACAAGTGGAAACTGTGTTGGAAGGGTTTACTCTAAAACCAAGAAAAGTGCTTTGCTGGGCTAGTTGAGAAACGGGCCAGTAAGATAAAGATGGCCAGGAACCACTCTTCCATCTGTACATAAAACCCTGATCACCCAAAAATGGAGTTCAGCATCCAAGAACTCAGTTTCTTACTATGTTCAGTAACCTACTTACTGAGGATGAAGAATGACTTGATTAAGGCAAATGGACCTTCTTGTTTCTTGAAGAATTTCATTAAGGAGATCTAATGGAATTTGCTGAAAGAATTTCTCTCTCCAATAGGGGTGAGCAGGTTTAGTCTTAAGAATTACAAGATTGTGTGTTACCTACCGAGAGAGAACATGTTATACCTAGAGACCCACTCACATCCAAGAGAAATGAGCACAAGATTTGGTGCGTGTGTGTGTTCCAAGGATGGATTTGAGCATCTCAGGTGAGATTAGCCAGGTTTTCCAATCCTGCCAAGATGCCTGGGAATGACGCAAATCTCCTTGGCTCTCCTTGGGTCCTAAGCACTGTGGTCTAAGAGTTTGGGCTCAGCAGTCCCCTGGGTTGAGGTCAGAAATGTCATGGCTTTTGCTCATGGTAAGCAATGTGTTCCCGTGTCTTCCTTCTCTACTTTTACCTGGGCTTACACAGTGATTCCTACAAAAGGCCACTTGTGACTAGACTTCAGCACCCTGTCTCTCTGACCCCCACATTTCACTCAGGAACATAAAAAAGAGGGAGCATGTCATTCAAGGAGAGCAGGAAGGAAAAGATTAGATATCTCCACCATAAAATGCCTGAGCTTTAGCCCTTCACCTGGACCCTGCCTTCCCTACGATAGGCTCCTATGGGAACAACCATGCCATCCATTTATCTTCATATACACAGGTGTGCTTAGCTTTTCCCAAGCTGGCTGTGTCCACTAACGCCCATGACAACTCTGTGAGATGGGTAAGGATGTGACATTCCCCAGGTATAGACTGAGGCTCAGAAAAAAAAAAAAAAAAAAAAAAAAAAAAAGGATGACTTCGACAGCTACAGTTAGCAATCTTCTAAGCCTCAGTTCAGGACTCTTCCCTTCCCACCCCATGCCCCAAAAAAGATCTTCTGCATTTGAGGTCTCAGTGAAAGAACAGTCATGGCTATTTGCAAACAACCTGAGGATCCACTCATGCGGTAATTTGCAATTTTGCTGATGCACAGATTTGAGTTTAGCGCATGCCGCAAAGCTTGTGTGCGGAGGACAGGATGGAGTGAGTGGTGGGGGAGGGGTTTCGGAACCGCAGCCAGCTCCCCATCATGCACTCACATTATTGATTTCCCAGGAAAAGGCCTGTTGAGCATGTCCTCCTGCCACCAGGATTGGAGGACCGGCTTACTCTAGGGGACCGTGGGAGGAGCTCAGTGTCCCTGCAAAGGGGAGAAGTGCAGGAGGGCTGGGGCAAAGACTGAGACGCAGCTGTGTGTTCACAACTGTGTGGACTGGTGAGGGTACCTCTGGCAGCAGGAAAGTAGGCCTCTGGGCCAGGACAGGGCTAGGCTGGGTCCCAGGGACCCCAGCCTCCCTATCTCAGCAACAGTGTTCTCTTCCTCTCTGCTCCTCACCCCTTCTGGAAGGGCTACAAACACCCTTCCCACCCTTCACTGAAGGTCAAGGGAAACCCTGTGCCCAGGAGGGCATCATCAGAACGTTCCCCCCTGCTGGCAAGAATTACTGTCCCCCAGGGCCTCGCCCAGGGCCTCAGCCTCACCCGTCCAGCCCTGCTCACCTCGGAAGCTCAGCTCACTGTCACTAACCCCACAGTCCTCTGCCGAGCTCTCCTTCTCCTGCTTGCTGCCTCCGCGGCTCCTCTTGACACTCTTGTAGAACTGCCCCCAGCGATGCCGCCCCGCGTCCTTCTTCAGCCGTTTCTCCTTGGCCCTTCTGTTCTGAAACCAAACCTGCCACAAAGCACAGGCAACACGTTTAGGAGCTACCTAAAGACCCCAGGCCCCTCCCCTCAAGAATGACACTCAGGAGGCACCAAAAGGCCCTGGACCCTCAAGGCAGATGGACAGAAATGGACCAAAATTTTGGTGTACACCTGAACAAAGTGGAGGGTGCCCACTGTCTCCTCAGCCTGAGCCTCTCGTCCCAGGGTGGTGAGGCTTGAACTCAGCTCCCTACAGCTTGAGCGCCACCACTCCCCAGATAATGTCACTCATGTTCTCTAGCATCCCTCAGGTGGAGGACATAGACCTGCCCCAGGCTCGCATCACTCAGGGGCAAAGCAGTGCAGGCTCTCACCTGTACCACCCTCATGTCCAGGCCCGTCTCGGAGGAGAGTTGCTCCCTCACATGCCGGGCAGGCTTCGGGGAGTTCTTATAAGCGTTCTTTAGTGTCTCCAGCTGCTTCGCTGTGATGGTGGTCCGTGGCCGCTTCGCCCCAGTCTCCGAGTCATCTGCAAGGAAAACCACCTTCCTGGAATGAGCTGAGCTGAAGCCGCTGGGCCTCCTCTGTCTACCTTCCTTCCCCCACACAAGCTCAGGGGAAGAACAGGCAGAGTCTCGGAGAAGTGCTCCTCACGCAGACACACTGGCACTGGTGAGCAGCCTTCCCTGAGAGCCATCTTCCCTTCTCCCCTCAGCTCCATCCTCTCCCTCCGCGGTCAGTTTCGCCACACTGAGGCCTGTCACAAACAGAGCACGGGTAATTCCCCTCACTCCCCTGTCATGGGCTCTGTTTAGACACCCTCTCGGGCTGTCAGAGGAAACAGCCAAAATGTAGTCTGTCCTGAGCGGCCTCAGGCAGCCTGCACCGCCACCTCTCCAGAGCCTCCTGTTCTGGTGGCCCACCCTAGGCCTTGTTGCCTCTACCAGCCTACAACTCACAACTGGGGGGAGCCCGCGCCTCACTGGTCATCGGTATGTTCATAAACTGTGGCGTCAGACCCCCCACACACACACACCCCTGGAGTTATGCCATCAACTTAATGCTCAAAACCCACAGGTCCTATAGAATGAAGTACACACTGTTCTGTGAAACACCCTAGCTTTCACAGCCTCGATGAACACCTAGTTGAAAGGTAAAATGAGTTTCATGCTGTGGGTCACAGTCAAATTGTGTGTAAAGGGCCGGTTAAGGGCGTGTGGGGTGACACACTGGTCAGCGAAAGTCTTCAGTGGGCTTTGAGCAGTCAGCCTCAGGTTCTCGTGAATGCTCGGTTGTTACGTTTGGGTACAGAATGACATCCTGCCTGTTCAGTGATTCACAAACGAGGTGCATTGTGGGTCTCCCGCATAGACTCGGCTCTGCCCAGCATCCCTTGGGGAAAGCCAAGAGTGAAGTGGGCAAGAAATAAAGTGGCCCCAACTTCCGTCAGTCCTCACACCTGTCCTTGCCTCCCTTCCTCCCTTTCCCCTTCCTTTCCCTTTAAAAAGCCCTCCTGGAACAACAGTAGCGGCCAACAGTCATTAAGCACCTACTGTGTACGGGTTTGCTGTTAGCCTTACAGGCAGTCCCTGGCTCTAGGAGAGGCCGGGGGTCAACACAGAGAGCTGGTGAGCACTCTCAGGTCTGAAGCTGGGAGCAATGCCACCTCCCCATGTGGGTTCCGTGCTCTAGCAATTCAGCAGTTACCCAGAGGGAAGGGTGAAGGCCTCAGAGCCACTGTCATCTCAGCTGCTCTCAGCCAACTGGACCAACAAGGGGCAGGGGCCCTGAGCACATCGCTGCTTAGGAAAGGCCCGGGATGCTTCACTTTAAATGCTGTAGTGAGGCCTCAGCCCTTCCTGCCACATTGATAGAGCTCACAACATAACACGGAGGCAAATCTAAGTTATACAAACATGGGATGTGCTTTCAAAACATGTGGCTAGCCTTCACGCACAAAGTCCCAAGTAATGAAACGAGCCTATATGGTCCCAGCTCCTCTAGGGGCTGAGGCAGGAGAATCACTTGAGCCCAAGAGCTGAGGCCAGCCTGGACAACACAGCGAGAATTCCTCATTGAAAAGAAACAGTGTGTGTGCGTGCCTGTGTGTGTGTGTATGTGTGTGTGTGTGTGTGTGTGTGTATGTGTATGTGTGTGTGTGTGTGTGCCTGTGTGTGTGCGCGCACGTGCGTGTGTGTGTCAGAGTGTGTGGGGAGGCTTTGTTGTCAGGGTGTGTGGGCGCAGGGGAGGGGACCCAGTTCCTGAGAGTCACTTGATTTCAGAACAGGTTGGCTAAGTAGATTAGAGATCCCTTCCTCCCAGCCCATGGCGGTGCCCTGTCACCACTGTGGGTGGCTGGTTGGTGCAACACCATTGCTCAGGTGCTCAAGCCTTTCTTCATGTGATTATGGGAACTATTATGCTGTTATTTTAACATTCACTGTTATTATAATTTAAAATCTTTTTTATATCCTATAACAATGTCATCCAAGTATTCATTAAGTAGGTGGTGGTAGTGCTCGGGCTGAAAAATGTACCCAAAAATCAATAACTTTGGTGCGGAAGTTAAATGTGATAAAAACACTATGAGGAAGGCCAAGCAGGACCATGACACCCTGGGCTGTTAATTTAGGAGAGAGCGTTCAGCAAGGTACTGGAGATAATGCTGAGAAAATAAAAAGTAGCATTAAGGGGAAGCGCGCTTTGGTTATGGATTGGTGTGGCTGCAGAATATACCCCCGTAACACACACTTACACCATTAATTCCCATGGAAAATTAGCCTTTACATATGTTCATTTTGAATTATGCAGTGCCTCCTAAAACTTGGCCCTGGCAAAAAAAAAAAAAAAAAAAAAAAAAAAAAAAAATGCAGCATCGTTACATTGAAAATGCAAGTATCGAAGGAGGTGAGATGAATGAACAAAATAATTTCCACTAAAGGTGCAAATCGCTGTTATTAGACCCTTTGTTTAGCTCAAGGGAGGGAATTATGAGCCAGGAAGAAGGTTTAGAGAAACAAGAAGGAAGGAAAACTAAAAAAAAACGGCCAAACGCAGTACAGCAGACAAATGTCCCCTGCCGTGTCAAGGATCCGTGCGCAGGCGGGAGGGCCCTCCCCTCTCTGACAAGCACACGGGCCTCCTGCTGCCTTTAGCACACCTCAGTTTCTCTCTGCCAGGACTTGCTCTCATTTAGTATTATTCCCTTTTACAAGCATTGTTCTCGTTAGCTGCTGTGGCAAGGCTGAGACTCAGCCAGTGACACAGCTGGCCAGAGAAGCTCCAAATCTGTAAACTGCCCTGCCCCCACCCCCCAGCCTTGGATGCGAAGACCTGTGCTTCCCACTGTCCTACAAGCCGGCTGCAGGAGGACAAACTCCTTCCATACGGTGGCAAGCTGTACAAGGGAATTCTTGCCTCTCCTGTGTCACGCCTGCCAGTCTACCTCCTTTCTGGAACCACCCACAGCACCAGGAGATTCTGGGCTGAGAACGCTCAAGGTCAACGTGAAGTCTTTGACAAGAAGATCCGGTAAAAGCCATCAGAGTTCTAAATTGTGTTGGTGTTCCTGAGCGTGTCTGTGTTGACACCCTTTTGTGACATCCTGCTGAACGCCAAAGGAACAGCATGCAGTGTTAAGGGACTAGAGCAATGGTTCTTAGCCTGTTGGCCGGGACCCCTTGGGGTTGAATGACCCTTTCACAGGGGTCACCTAAGGCCATCAGAAAACACAGATAATTAGTTTATGATTCATAACTGTAGCAAAATTACAGTTATGAAGTAGCAACAAAAAATAATGTTATGGTTGGGGTCACCATTAGGAAGGCTGAGAACCACTGCTCCAGAATGAATGAGTGTATCAAGGCAGAGGTTTGAATGGGGTCTACCGAGATCCCATTTTAGATTCCCTAGATTGAGCACTCAGAGAGGCAGAAGCAGGCGGATCTCTGTGAGTTCGAGGCCAGCTTGGTCTACAGCGCGAGTTCCAGGACAGCCAGGGCTACACAGAGAAACCCTGTCTGAGGATGGGGGTGGGGAGAATCCTAGATTGGGTTTGGTCAATTCTGGACTCAGATGCAGGACTTGATACCCTCACCCTACTGGCAGAGCTGTGACTCAGAAACCAAGAGCGGGATGTGCTTCAGGAAAGTGAGAGTCAGAACTGGCCTTCCTGGGGGTCGTACAGGGAATGCACAGGTCTGAGCCCTATTCAGACAGAAAGCCTCTGAGGCTGTGACGAGGAGGGCAAGCACAGCAGCTTCTCAGGCTGCCCAGCTGAGGCCAGGTTCCCAGGGGTAGCTGGGAGATATTGAGGGCTGCACTGAGCTGTGAGTTTCCACTGCAGTGTGGACTGTGGTCCTCAAGGTGAGGTCGAAGCAATCATACTGCTGAGTCTCCCTAAACATGGCTCCTCCCAGTCACTGCTCTGACTGACTGATTAACACACTCTCGCCAGCTTCAGGCCTTCAGGCACCCAAGAACCGGCACCCCTGAGCCCACAGTCTGAGAGACAGGAGACAACTGAAGACAGGCCAACCCCGCAAGCCCCGTGGCTCTGGCTGATTCGCATCCTGTGAGGCGTGAGATGATGAAGAAAGTGTATACCCCAATTACCCAACCCCACCTGCCACCCCTGTCAACCAAGGTCCCAGCCACCCCTCAGCTCCCCAGGCATGCTCCAGGCAAGCCAGGCAAGGAGAGTGCCGAGTTCACTACCTCACAAGGGCCAATAACCACAGCTTTGTCAGTGCTCCACCAAGCCAGCAAGATCTGAGGGGTCGGGGTGCTCAGAGCTGACTCTCACTGTGGAACTCTGGCTACAATCCTCAGACGAGGCCGGGCCTTGAGCGCTGGGCACTCAGGGGGGACCCAGAGAGATGGGCACCTCAGCCTGTGAAGCTGCTTACCGTTCTGCTTGGCGGTCTCGTAGTCCTCCTTGCACACTAGCCGCCCGTCCTCCATCAGGTAGAACTCATCGCCCGTGGCCAGCTGCCGGCTGCAGATGATGCAGGCAAAACAGTGCAGGTGGTAGACGAAGTCCTGGGCCTTGCGGACCACCTGGGTCGGGGGGATCCCCTGCTGGCAGGCTGTGCATTTTGTGCCAAAGCGCCTGTCAGGGCAGCAGCAGAGGAAGTGAAACCCAGGGGGTCGGGGTTGGGGCCTCAACCATTTATCGGCCCTCTCCTGCCCCACCACTCCAGGGCCCACAGACCGCCAAAGCTCACAGGACCTCCTACTAGCGCCCTTGCTTTGTGTCCCGGGTGCTAACACAGCAAACGAAGGGGTCGGATCAGGGTCCTCACTTCCCTTCCCAGGGCTGACGGGCCAGGGACCCAAGGGGACCCCCCCCCACTGCACGGAGGCAGCGGTAGGGAGCAGGAGGTTACCCTTCCACCTGCCGCTCTCCTCATCTTTGTGATGCTCCCTAAAAGACCAGCCCAGGAAGGGCCCATGGGCACTGCGGACCACTCAGTCTAGCACACACAGCCTTCAGCAAGGTTTCCCATGGGGGAGCCCCGTGTGAGTAGCTGGGGGGCAGCGCGTGGCTGTGTCCGCGGGCACACGGGGGAAAACACTGTCCGAAGAGTGGGGCTCTCCTGTACACACACGCAGGCACGCACGCATGCACGCACACAGTTCTGAGCACACAGAAAAGCCCAACCCTTCCCACACATCCCTGGGATGTCATGGTCTCAGGCAGGACCAGGAAGCCGTGCTGTCAAACCCTTACTATTCTCCAGTAAGGAAGCTGCAGACCTCACTTAGGAAGAGCCTCCTTCCAAAGCCTGCTCTACCCCTTTCTGGACTGGCAGGAAGGCAGGAGGACACCGCTGCTGCCACCCTTTACCAGGGCTAGCAAGGGAGAAGAAATTGATACATTGGCAGCATCGTCCAATGGAATCCCTGAAGCCCATCTACCTGCCCGAGACATGGACACACACACAGAGTCCTAGCAGTGACCACGGAAGCCAGAGAGAAATACTAGAGTCAAGGCAGCCTAGGGGGTGGTTGGCCACAGGTAATTCTTTCCCGGGTCTGGAAGGGAAGTGGGAGGGAGGCAGGAGGGGCTGCGAAGCTGGGGCAGAGTTTAAAACAGCAATCAACCTAATTATTCATGACACTTCACACAGCAGAACTTTATCTTCTTCAGGATGAGAGACTTTGCCTAATGGATCTGGGGAAGGTTTGATTTTAATGGTCCTTTTAACTAATGCTTATAGGCAGCCTGATTTCCCCTGAAAGGACAGTACATATTTCATCCACATTAATACCAAATAAATTAATTATGGTCATGGCTATCATGATGAATCCCAGATTAATGCAGAATGATGGGTCTCTTATGCAGCAGTGATACCTGCTGAGGGGGCTGCACGGGCCTGCAACAGGCCTGTCCAAATGGCTGTAGCTTCCACCCCACCCCCTCTGGGGACATGGCATCCTGGAGACAAGCTGGGATCTCCACATCAGGGGTAGTTCCCCAGCAGCCGTGGTGTGGTAGGGAGGCTGCTCTCCTGAGGCTACTCGAGAAAAGGATTGGGTCTGAGAGACTGAGATGTCCCTCCAGAGAAAGCTTGCCTCTCAGAGCAGGAGTCTGGGGCCCTACGAGGCTCCCCAAATTGGTTAAAATCCTGCCTCAAAGGGACCTGGGCTTTTGTCAGATTCTTCATAGGGCTGTAGAACCTGGAAGAGCAGTTTCTATTTGCTGAATAACGTAATTAGAGGATGGTCCCAGAAGGCGTAACGTGAGTGTGGACAGCGTAGCGCCAGGTCTGCACCCGCCCCAACTGCCCAGAGCATGGGTGATGCGCAGGCTTCCTCCACAGGCAGGGAAGCTGCAGCTGCTCCTGGTTTAAACAGAAAGGCAGGACAGCTCTGTCCTCTGCGTGCATGTGCCTGTGTGTCTCTGTGTGCATGGGAGTGGGACAGGGCAACAGACAGAACCTGTATCCTGTATCCCCAGCACTCCAAAGTGTCCTCGACAGTTCTTCACTTTCCCCAGCCACCCCCATCCACACCTCACCAATGAACAACACCTCACCTGTGCTCACTACAAACCCTTCCGGGAGGCTCCGGAAGGGAGGGTTCGTCCACGCCTGCTGCTGAAGACGCTGGGGCAGCATCTCCAGGAAGATCTCCCTAATGCCAATCCTACCCAGGAGGAGAAAGCTGAGGAGACACCGGAGCAGAGCCTGACGCTGCAGCAGCCTGTCCCACACAAAAGCCGCTTCTCCCGGCCTCCAGAAAGCCGATGGGCTTTCAGTAGCCAGAAAACCCAAGTGACACCAGAGCCACGGAGACGGGAAAGATGATGGGGGGGGGGGATAAATTTAATCTCATCCCGACAGTGATTCATGCTCGACGGTGCAAGAGCACAAGGAAAATGAAAAATAAATGGACTTGCCCACCAGCATTTTTCAGCCACTGAGGCGGCTTTTCTGATTGTGGGATTTATACCAGTGGGGAGTAGAAGCTGCCCCTCGCTACCTTCTTCTCCTGAACCATGGCCAACAGGATCCTTGCCTAGGGCCCCTTTGTGCACTACCTTGGCCCTGGAGCTCCCCTGGCCTGCTCCAGCTCCAGGGAACATTCCTGTCACAGCCAGGGGTCCTCAATTAGTGGGGTGGGGCAGGCTGTAGGTGGCGAAGACAGTGGTCTCCAGTGTCCAATATCAGACCAGGCATGGTCACAGATGAAGGGGCTGTGGCAGGCAACACAACTGTCACGTGACCAGCAGTGATGCAACACGCTGCCGTGTCAAAAATTCCTGGGCCCAAAGCAAGCTAAAACTCTGAGTGTGGCCGCTACCCAGACAGCCAGTGGTCTCAACAATAGTCTGACCAGGTGTGAAGGCCTCTGGGGTGAGGGTGGAGGTGGGCACCAGCTAGGTAACATGGCTTCCGGGGATTTCCTAGGCGGCACCCACCTCAGTGCTGTTGACAAGTATCTACTGAGTGTAGGCACTGCCCACTCCGCCAACACTGCGTGGTGTGGCCTCGCTCTCTAGAAGGCCATTCCTGCAGGCTGTGCCTGATGAGGCCTCATGGGACAGCAGCTAGAGCTCACCCAAGATGAGCACAGAAATGCATGGAAGGGGTTGGGGGCTGTGGCTTGCCTAACTCTCCCAAGACACTGGGCTTAAACAGTGTCACAAAGAGGTAAATGGATGCGAGGAAGGACTGACTCACCTCCCCCCAGCCCCTCCTCTTATCCTCACCCGGCATGTAACAGGGAAGAGACAAGACCTGCAGAGTGAGTGAGTGAGTGAGTGAGTGAGTGAGTGAGTGAGTGAGTGAGTGAGTGAGGAATGAACTCCCAAAAGGTGTACCTGAGTAGAAGGGGAGAGCAGAACAGCGCCCATCAAAAAGCTTTTCCACTGAGGACACGACACGGTGTCCCGTGTGGAAGTTTACTAAAACATGAAACTTCATCCACCGTCATTGTCATCAGCTCCTCTCACAGATGTCTCCGGAGTGTCCCGGCTGAAAAGTGGGCACTGTACTGTCTTGTGATAGATGAGAAACTGAGACAGAGAGAGGTGACGTGCTGCTCCGGCTCACACCGACAGCAAAGGACAGAATGAAGATTTGAACCCAACACTTCTAAAGCAACGCAGGTTGCTCACAGCCGGCATCAAAGGCAACAGACACAGATGTGTTGCCCAGGACGGGTTAATCTTGCTTGTCTACTTGATTGATTGACTGATACCTGGGAGATTATTCCAGCCCGATCTGACTGTGTCTGTGAGGGTGTTTCCAGAGACTAACTAGATGGGGGAAGGTCCGCCCTGGCAGAGGTTCTAATGTGGGACCCCCCATAGGTCCTGGATGGAATAAAAAGAGGAAGGACAGCATGAGGATGATTGCTCCATCTCTCCCCCACTCCCTGATCAATACAAGGCAAGCAGCTCCTCCATGCCTTCTCCACCATAAAGAGACGGGAACCCCTGACACGAGGAGCCCATGCAAATCTTTCCTCTCTCGAATTGCTTCTCTCTGGGATTCATCACAGCAGCAGGAAGCTAAACACAGCGCCCCTGACTAAAATCAAGCTTGAATACCTCATGTTCCTCATGTCCTGAGCTGCTAATGCATCCCAGTCCCATAAGGCAAGGGTCGTTGTGGTAGCCCTCACCCGTCACACAGCTAGGGGCTAAGGAAGCTCCAAAGACAGAGCCATCTTTCCTCAAGGCTGCCTCTGACCCCAGGAAGGGCCCCGGCCTTCTGTCCTTGTCCCGCCCATCTGCTCTAGTGCCTGGCCTGTCTCTGTCCAGCCCTCTGATCTCGACAAGTCTGCCCTGGGACACCTACCGGTGCAAAAATACATTCCCAGTGTCTGGATCTCGTGGACAGACAACAGTGGGAAGGCCCTGCAGGCACAGGACTGCTAGAACCAGGGCCTCAAAAGTCCTACCCTTCAGACGTCCCACACTTGGGTGGTTTTAGGTGCTGTCCTGTGATGAGAGTCACACAATTGTTCTCTGGCCACTGAGACACCAGTAAGAGCCTCCATTCTCCCAGCTCCTGCGGTGTACCCTACACGCAGATCCTGTGCCTACAGGAGCCACCGTTCCTCACAAGGGCGCTCACTGTCACCTCACGCCCACCCCTGCACCCCGTGGTGATGGCAGCCTCTAGTGACTTCATTACACCTCACTCCTGTCCTGCCCGTTTTGGTACTTGATCTCTTCCTGAAGGTCATAGCCTTTACCCTCCCTCAGCAGGACCTTGTCCCCAGTCATCCCGCCGTGGGAGGACAGCCCCCTCCTGCCCCCACCCCCAGTCCACCAGGGCTCTCTGCTTCACTCTCCCTGCCTCTGCCTCTCACATCCCAGCCCTGTGGCCTCAGTATCCTCTCTGCCCAACAAAGATTCCACGTCCATCTGACTAATCCTTCCCTCACACCCCCTGGCTGTCCTCGGTCCTCTCTACCTTCACCACCCCGTCCCCCCCCCCCCCCCCCCTGCAAGCACAGGTGTCTGAACAGAAAAGCATACCACCTCCTTGCTTAGACTTCCTCTAAATAATAATACACCCCCCCCAAGAGGACTCCAGAAATCAACATAGGCTCGGTTCCTGACTTTCCAAAGAGTAGCCCCTAGACAAAGATCCACCATGTGTTAACCCAAACCACTCTCCCACCCAAGGCAGCAGGACACTTCCGGCCCTGGCTTCCTACAGCTGGCCTGAGCTACTACTGTTCACAGCCCACTCTTCCCTTCCACACAGCCTGATTAGAGTCCCCAAGAGCTGTGCCCTCTGCCTTCCATATCATCCTACCTGCTTCCTTGGTCCTTCCCATCAGCACACAGGACATATGGCGCAATTTCTGATACTTGGGCCCCACATTGCTCATGTACAGCTCATTTCTCTATTTCCCCTTAGAGCAAACCCCGTGCCCCACCTCAGCTTCTACACAACTCTCCACGTCCTCTAGCCAGCTCCTCAGAAGAGCTCTAGAATTGATGACTCCAGTGCCCCTGGGCCAGGCCTCTCTTGAACCCAGCCAGTCAGTGCCTTGCCAGGCAATCAAGCCTGTACTTGGTCATGTGCGGCTTCGGACTGCTAACTCCAGAGGTCACCCTATCCTATCCCTAGAGATGTGTCCCTTTCCCAGAGCAGGTGCTGGGTTCCAAGAACATATAATCAGCTCACTCCCAGAGCATCCCGCAAGGGCCTATTACAGAGGAGAGGTGCCCTCCTCAGAGCTGAGGGCCATGGTGAGGGGCCTGGGTTCTAGAGCCCTTCCTCGGGGCTCCTACCCCACGCTTGGCCCCTGGGAGGTAGGCGGCGGGCACCAAGCCAGGCCCCAGTTCAACCACCCGCATGCGGGAGCTGCCACGACGCGCCCTCCCAAGGAAACAAAATACTGCCTAACTTGATTTTATGCTTTAATTGCTTGGCGGTGATTTACTGCTGGCTGTATATTTTGTTGCCGGCTGACACGTCCCTACATGTATCTCTTTTATCTATCACCACCCTTGACAGGCGGGTTGCTGATATTTACTGTTACTGTATGTACCAATATTTCCAGCATATATCACCGCCCACTCTAGGGCCACGGCCACGTCATGGGCGCAAAAAGCTCTGCCCGGGTATGGCCAGCCTGCTCCACACACAAGAGAGGGCTGCATCCGGAGCCCATGCCAGCCGCTGGGACGGGAGCACGGCCCCTGCTAACAGCAGGCGGGCCCACAGTCATGTTCCCACGGTGCCGGAGTTGCCCCTCGGTGATCTCATTTTTTAATGTGTATGTATAACGTATGTGCAGTCTCTTTATGTGTGTGCATGTCTGTGACAGGGGCTCAGGTCATGCAGGTGCAGAAGCCCGTGTGTGGAGGTCAGAGGGCAGTCTTGAATGTCAGTCCTTGCCCTCCACCTTGTGTGAGGTGGGGACTCTATTTTGGTGGCTAGCTGGCCAGCGATGGCCAACCTCCCATCTTACCACAGAAGCACCGGGTTACCGATACGCGCTGCTGCATCTGTCTTCACAGGGGTCCTGGGGATTGGAACTCAGGTCCCCATGCTTGCATACCATGTTCTTTACCTACCGAGCCATCTCCTCAACCCGTGACCTGCCTTGTATTTCGGTTGTTGTTGTTGTTAAGTCTTTCTGGGACAGGGTCTCACTATGTAGCCCTGGCTAGCCTGGAACTCAATATGTAGACCAGGCTGGCTTTGAACTCACAGAGATCCACCTGCCTCTGCCTCCCAAGTGCTGGGATTAAAGGCAAGTGCTACAATTATTTGGGCTATTGATATAATATTTAAAATTTTATAAAGAACATGCAACATCGTCATTCTGAGACGAGTGTTACTTGAGAAGAATATAATCTAATCTAACCCCCTCACTTAATATGCACAAAAACTGGAGCCCAGGTCGTGATTTGTCCAAGATCACTCAGCCCAGCCAGTGAGGAGTTTGGAATGCCTGATAATTAACCTCCATTGTCAACTTGATCGGATTTAGAATCCTGAAAGTAGACTTCTGGGCATCCCTAGGAGGGTGTTTTAAGAAAGGTTTGATTGAGCAGGGAGGCCTCGTGCTGAAGGCCACGCCCTTCCATCAGCAGGAGTTCTGGGCTGAATAAAATGGAGAAGGTGAGTTGAGCACCAGCCTTCACACCTCCCTGCTTCCTGACACCTGGACACAGTGTAAACCTGTGGCCTCGTGCGCCTGCCACCAGGACTGTCCTGCCATGATGGACTCTTAAACCGGGAGCCAAAAGAAATCTCTCTTCCTCAGGTTGCTTTTACCCGGGATTTCACCACAGCGATGAGAATGTTAAGGAATACAGAGGCTGCATGTCTGCTCTTCCCCCCCCCCCACCCCGCTAGAGTTGTAACGGGGCGGGGCACGGGAGACCTGCACCCCTAAACCTCCAGAAGGCCCTCCCCTTTCCCTTGCACCTCCTCCAGCCTGCATATCCCTTCCTGCCAAGCCCTTCTCTGGCCACCTCACTCCAATTGCCTCGTCAAACTTCCAAGCTCAGCAGTCCTGATCCCACACTTTGGCTCCTCTTCATCTCCTTCTGAATGTCTAGCCAAGGTCACACCAGTGTTGTCAGAGCCAGGGTCTGGCCTGTGGGGTGCTGCCCTGCACCCCCACTACACCCACAGTCCTGTGATGCACCAAGCATGTAATATGCACCAAAATACTTCATTTGAATAACCTCCTTAAAGCGGTCAACAGCCCTTGTAGGTAGTTATTATTCCCATTTCATCAACGGCAAGAGACTTCGAATAGTTGGCTGTTTGGTCCACAATCACCCTTCATCCCCACTCATCTTCCTCAGGCCCCCTTTATCTGGGCACAAGCAGTCTTACACTCTCATCCTGCTTCCTGCAGCTACAGATTGGTGAGCTCTTGAGTCCAGCGCACACTGCACTTGGAGGCAGAGTGGGACCCAGTCTCTCAGGGTTGTGTTCTGGCTTCTTTCTTTCCTTCTTTCTTTCCTTCCTTCCTTCCTTCCTTCCTTCCTTCCTTCCTTCCTTCCTTCTTTCTTTCTTCCCTTCCTTCCTTCCTTCCTTCCTCCTTCCTTCCTTCCTTCCTTCCTTCCTTCCTTCCTCTGTCTCTCTCTCTCTCTCTCTCCCTCTGCTCACTGCTAACACTGGAACAGAGTCCAACCCTCCTTTGCTTCTCCCTCTCAAAGCAGGATTCTAGGGACACGGAAAATTCTCCAGGGAACAGAGTCACAAGTCAGATGCTGAGTCTGATAACCCAGGTGTGACCTTGGCTAGAGACTGAGCGGGAGATGAACGGGCACCAGACTGTGGGAGAAAGAATGCCCAGTTTGGAAGTTTCAGGAGGTGGTCGGAGTTAGCTGATCAGAGAGGGACCCAGCAGGAGGGATGGGTTGAGGAAGATGCCAGAGGGAAGGTGGTCACCTGAAAGCACCTGAAGTGCAGACTTGTGTTTCGGGGACCTATGGGCCAGGGTGGCAGGAATGACAAGGAGGCTTGGAGGTGGACCGCTGTGACTTGCCACCCAGACGGACAGGGATGAGGGTGAGAGAGAGAGTAAAAACACTTGTCTGTGCTGCGACTGGCCTTAAGGCTGCCCACAGCTGCCACTCCCCTGCCGCCCAGATCCACTGTGCTTGGGGACCTTGTTTCTTCAGCCCAGTGCCAGCCGCCCCTGAGGCTGATTTGCAACTGTTTGGTTCCAAAGAGTCCCCCATGGCAGGAGATCCTGAACTGTGATCTCCACAGATGTCAGGAGGCTGGGCTCCAGAGGGTGGGCACAGGGCACAGCTGAACTCAAGGGCTCTGGGTGGTCAGACAGATAATCCTGGCCTCATCACCACCTGATATATGGCTGCGGGTCCCCGGGGAGAGCTGCCGGGCTAAGTAATTGCTTCTGTCTTGATTACTGGCTGTCACAAATGACTGTGGCTTGGTCCCTCCAGTGTGTTCAAGTCTTACAAATGTCCACGCACACAGGCACTATCTGGACCATCTGATCGTTACCTTAAAAGGTGTAATTTGTTTAGCAAGGGAATTAGGCTATAAACTATTCAGAAATTATGGAAAGCCACATGTCAAAGAGACCTGCCTGCAGGTTCCTCAGTCCTGTGTGTGTGTGTGTGTGTGTGTGTGTGTGTTTCTGTGTGTGTCTGTATTGTGTGCATCTGTGTCTTTGTGTGTGTCTGTGACCCTGTGTGTCTGAGTCTGTTTGTGTATCCATCTGTCTGTCCGTCTCCCAGAAGGTATATAATTTTCAGAAATACAAATGTGACTGAGCAAAAAAGCCTGGCCCCAGACTTCATCCACAGCCACTGACCAGCTCCAGAATGGTATCAGCCCGGAGCGACAGGCTCCCATCCTACTCCCACATCAAAATCACACAGTTGTTCCAGTGACCTGAGCTACCACGGCTACAAACCTCTGCCACAAACCTCTGCCCAGAGCCCTGTCTGGCCACAGGCTTTTTACAGCCTCAGCACTCCAGCCTCTGACCCTAGACCAAGCCCTCTCTCTTCCTTTCCTACCACGGCATGGGCACACCATCACTGCCCTGATGAGAAAAGCTCTCGGTAACCAACTAGCGCTTGCTCCATCTTCCTCAACCCTAACAGGGACTCAGAAAGAGCTGACATCCTTATTCCCACTTTAGAGATGGCAAAACAAGGCCTCACGAAGCCTGATGTCCTAAGTTCACAGCGATGGCGGATTAAGGTCCAACTCCTACCCCCTTTTATGAGGTCCACCCAAGGAGAGGCCGACCTTGTTTCTTAAAGATGAGGCTATATTCCATGGGCTTCCACCCTCAAATCAGATAAAGAATGGTGAGGCTCTGGTCACTGAGGGACTAGGGGGAGGACACCAGCAAGAAGACCTGTGCACAGCCAGCAAAAGGAGCCCGTGGCAGCCAAACAGCCAGCCTGCTGCAACACAGCGTCCTGGACTGCAGGGATAAATCACCCAGCCCCAAGGACGCTTCCTACCTGCCCTTGGCTGACAGCCACCTGGAGATTGACTGGATGGGGGAGGGGCCGGCGAGGCAGGAAGAATGCTCACCCTCACAGCTCTCTGGAGCTGTGTCCTGTACCACTACAGAGACCCTGAGCTACCTAGCAGGGTGAAGGCCTTGGGCTCAGAGAGATGCTTCCCCCTTCCCCCCAAAAAAGCACTACCTTTCAGATAAGAGCCTCTTAGGACCATAGCACCCTAGAAAGCCTGAGGCTTTCTCTCACAGCCCCTGACAGGCTGGTGTGGGTACAGACCCCTGGTGGCCCAGGGCAGTGGACATTCCCTACACCCTGGAATGACCTTGAGGCCTTCCCTTTGCCCAAACGCTGTCGAAACCTCACTGTCCTCCACCCCACAGCCATGCCTGCTCTGGCATCCAAGTGTCTTGGTTTCTCTCCCAGACCACACCAATCAACAGGACCAGTTTCTCTGTGACTTAGCCCCTGACACAGTGCTAACACCTTCTCACTAGCCACGCTGCCCTACCTGGACATGAGCCACTGGACGTGAGCCACTCTAGACAGCTACAAGCCATCTCTAGCAGACGCTCTCAGAGTAGAAGGAAGCAGAGCAGGAGAGGCATGAGCAGCCCCAGCCCTGGAGGAGGGGCCTCTAACAGCCATGCCCTCCACATCCAGGCCAGGCACCCAGAGATAGTCCTAAGACCCCTAATGTCATGTGGACATGGTTACCCCTACCCGTTTTTTTCCCATTCTAGAGTTCTGGGAGCGCTCTTGAGAGGCAGAGGAAGAATGGGGAGGGACCTGCTTCTTTGCTGACAAGCAGCAAGTGAAAGACAAGACACCAAGCCCCATCTGCATTCACCTGCTTCTACAACTCTATTTTGCAAAAGAATCCTCAGCACCATGGATCTTCTTAAGAACGTGACATCAGAATTCTCACTTTTCCTAAAGAAAGCAGCCAAGCCCGGAGATGCTAAGGAATCTGTCTAATGGTATCAGCACAGGAGCCCAGGTCCCCAAGCAGGAACCCACCCTGGGTGCATTGTGTTTCCCTTAGGGAAAGCTCAGGGTGTTCCCTGTCACCTTGATGATGATGGTGGGCTCAGAAGTCCTGCTCCCAAACCCCTACTCTCCTCGGACCCTGTTACAAAAAGACTCATTCGACAGATGGTCTGACCAGCCTAACACACGCTGTGCAGCAGGCTTTTGGATGCCTTCTGCATGGAGGGTAGCTCTCCTAGTCCCCAACTGGGCTCAGTAAATCACAGCCCCATTTCTATGTATCAGTTCGGTACCTCTCCCCATGGGCTTGGAGATTTTATCTTCTTTGGAGAAGAGAAGCTAACGACCCAGAATGCAAAAACAACAAGAGAAAAACCAACCCGTGTTATTGAGCAGGTCAGAAAGAACACTCTCCCAGCAAGTAATGCTTCCTTTGGGTACACAACATCGCCCCCTGCTGCCTGTGTCCAGTATTACCACAGCTCCCTGGTGGAAGGAGCGCCAAACCCTCATGGAGGGGGGGGCCTCTCTCAGTTCCCACTCTTTGCTGCTGAGGTAGCGCACACTTCCGAGGGCACCCACTCTTCACAACACATTCTTGATCTGAAAACCGCACACAAAACACAAGCGAAGATTGACACACCGGCTGTGCAAAACAATAAAGCAGTTGCCCTGCCCCATGTTATGGACACAAAAGATTATTTCAGGACCTTAAAACTACAGTGCGGGTCAGCAGAGCAGAGGAGCCCTGTCGCTGCCTCAGGGCTGTGCAGCAGCTGCCAGAAAAGACCCCAGTCTTCTCCCTCTGTTTCTCTGAAGAGCACAGAGAAAGAATCCTCTCTGGCTCTGCCCATTGTCTTCCAGGTCGGGCAAGTACTGGGGTCCCTGCCGCTGCTCTTGCCAGGTTCCCAAAGGTGTGACTTCTCTGTAGCCAAGTGTGATGACAGGGAGTGTTCCTGCTACACACACACACACACACACACACACACACACACACACAGTTTCTTCCAGCAGTTACAGGTGCCAGGTGATATTTAATGAACCATTATAAGAAGCAGGTTGTCCCTAAGCCCCAAATAGGCAGCACATCCTAAAGCACCAAGGGATGGGAAGTAAAGCTCTGACTGGCCAGCCTGCTTCTCTCCCCTCCCCCCTTTCTTCTCCCCGAATCCTTACCTAAGACGGGACCCACTGCATCAGTTCGCACCCAAGAAGCCTCAGCCCCAGAGAACTGGGTGAGGCTCATAAATCAAGTCTCCTCGCTGGACACTCGGAAGGGGCCGATCTTCCCCTCTGGTTAATGGCCTTGGCTTGAAGTTCCCTGCACGCAGCACCCCTGGCAAGAGCTGAAGGCCTGTTTCAGCACTGAACCTGTGGCCAGCTCCCTCCCCGCCAACCCGGACCCGGCTCCTCGGCTCCGCTGCGCAGTCTTGCAGAACAAAGGGAACAATTACGGCTGCATTTCCCCTGGCACAACGCAAAACCACAGAAGACACTGGTCACCAATCCTTGTAAACCCGTTGTGGAATTTAGTACTTGTTTCTCAAACCCAGCGACAGTCTCCTGGCAAGGGCTGGGTGTTACTGTGGAGGAAAGCGCAGGTTCCCACAGCCAGCAAGGAAGATGAGACAGGCTCAAGAGGAACAGGCCCGCCGAGTCAGCTGAGAGAAGAGGAGGGGAGAGGGCGAAGCCTCCCCAGGGCTCCCACTATCTCTGAGCTTCCATGAAAGGGTGGGTTGCCCTCCTTCCTGGAGGAGAAAGCACCCTGAAATATGCACTGAGGTGGGAAGGGGGGATGGGGGCAACAAGAAAGCAGTGCCTGAGGACTGAAAGAAAGTCTGGGTGAGAAGCCTCCAGGAGTGCTGCCTGGCAGTTCTGTGGGTAAGAGGCCCCGTGGAGAGCATGGACTGAGATCGGGACCTGGGCTGAGCCAAGGCAGCTGGTCTGGAGAGGCGTGTGGACTTTAGCAAGCAAGTGAGGACCAGGCAGGGGTTTCTGCTACAAGGCAAGGGGAGGGAATAAATAAGAGCCTTGGTGTGGGGAGTTCACGGAGGTAGGGCTTCTGGGTGAAGAAAGCCTAGAGAGATCCTTCCCCTGCCCTCACGCTGGGCCCCTCCAGGATCTAGGGGGACCCTCTTACCTTCTCACAGACCCTTGCTTCCCACTTGCTTTCCCAAGCCATAACGTGCTAGACACGGTCGAAACTAGACAGGGCCCTGCAGCTCTGTGGAGGGGCTCAGGAGGAGCTTCTGAGGGGGAAGCCCTGAGTCCATGGCCCTAACCACCTCTGCCCCCACTACACTGGCGACCCTGACCTGCCAGGAAGGACCAGCTGAAGTCCCTGTGGACTCTGACATCTGATCCACAGACATCTCAGTACCTGCCCCCCCCCAAGACACACACACCACCCCCATCTCTGGGTATCTGAGAAAGTAATTAATTTGGACTTTGCATTACCTCTGGAGCTCTCTGAGGCGTTCCAAAAAAATGTAAGGACAAATTGGAGGGCGGTGCCCCTGTCACAAAAGAGGCCACTCCTTCCCCAGCCATCTCTGGCTCTCCTTCCTTACACACACACACACACACACACACACACACACACACACACACACGTGCACGCATGTACGTGTGCACTGAGACACACGATACCAACAGAATCCACCCTCATCAGTGCTGCCATGATGCCTGGCCAGGGCACGATTGAGGCAGCAAGACAGATAAATTTTGCCACCCACAGAGGAACAATGTGGGTGGAAGGAGTGGAAACGGGAGAATAAGAGGTGGAGAAAAAGCAAAGCAGGATGGGAAGAAAGAGAAGCATCCACAACCACCATCACCAGCTCCCCAAAAAAGGAAAGAAGATGGTCAGTGATGCTCATGGGAGGAACTTGAGAAGCCTCAGAATTCCCACCGTGTCCCCTCCTTGTGTCCAGAACACAGGTGATCAAAAGGCTGTGCCCTGCCCCTCCACAGCTGGTTCCTGGGCACCTCTGGCTTGGGTGAGCCTCCCTGGCAGCCCTGCTTTACTCTCAGGAAACTTTCCAGGGTAGCATGAGTGAGTACCAGGCTCAGTATCACTGACGTGTCATCCCCTGGTTTTCCTTTGGCTGGATAGTCCATGGTGACAAAAGCATCAGCCTCAGGTCATGGATCCCATGATGCAGAAAACAAATTCTGGGAGACTTCCTGACCCAGAGCCCCAGCAGGATTTCCCGGATGAACTCAGTCCCAGAATGAAAAGTCCAGGACAGCCTTTAGAGCCAATTTCAGGTGCTATTTCCTCCTAAGAACTTTACATATATTGCCCTACTTGAAGCCGACGACGTGAGCTGAGGGCTCTATTAGTAGCCCCATTTTACAGCTAAGCAAATTGAGGCACACCGAAGTTAAGTAACTGACTAAAAGAACACACAGCCAATAATAAGTAGTTTCAAGCCCAGGCAGGGCTGGGCTTTTAACCATCATCATGTTTCCATTCCGGACAATTGAAACCTATGGAGCCTGGCTTGGATCCCTCAGAAGCAACCTTCCCAGACCGCTGAGACCTGAAAGCAGCCAAGGAAACAGCCTTGAATGCTCTGTTGAATGCTAACAGAGGCTGCTGAGAGTCTCCCGAATGATTTGGCAAACCCTGAGCCCCAACTTGCTATGAGAGAAAACTCAGTCCCTCACACTGGTGAAACCTGGCCCATGCCCTCTGTTGAACCCCACTCTGAAGAGCCCCAGTGAGGCCAGATGCTGGCTCCCAGGTAGCAATGGGGCTCAGGGGGACTCCAACAAAGGCCACCACCAGGATTCATTTAACTCCTCAGGGGCTGAAGACCCTGCAGTTTCCCTACTGCCCGAGGGAGGGCAGAGGCAGCCCAGCGAGGCTGTAGGGGCTGTGACTCACTTGAAGAAGTCCTCCTTGCAGTAGACGCTCCCGGCCCTGGAGAAGCACCTGTCGGCCAGCTGCACCTGGCAGTCCACACACTTGAGGCAGCAGCTGTGCCAGTGTCTATCCAGGACCTTCAGGATGAACTTATCCAGGATGTGCTGGTTGCAGCCAGCACACTGGGGGATCTCTATGGAGAGAAGAGAGAGAGACAGTGTGAGCCTTCCACAGCCAGACCAGGCCCTGAAATGGATGCCTCCTCACAGGACCTAACCCCCAAGGGCTGACACATTTCCACTACTGGGAAGAAGTTGTACTAAAAACATCAGCCCAAAATGAACTGTGTCTAGGCATGGACCGAGGCCATCTGGCCTAAAAAGCAAATGCTGTCAGGAGTGGAGTTAAGCCAATGTCCAGGCCTGAGGGTGCTTCACACAGCAAAGTTATACATTGGTTTGCCAGATCGGTGGGTTCTGAAGTGCCAGGGCTGGAACCCAGGGCCTCACACATGCTAGGCAGGTAGTCTACCACTGAGCCATACTCCAGACTCCCAGTTTATGCTTTGAGTTGCTCGAAGCCCACCAATCAGAGGCACTTGAATTCAGAACTGAGTTACATGGATGATTGCCGAGGGACGGACTTGCCTCACCCTGGTGTGGGTCTTGGTCGAGGCAATGAGGGGCTGTGCTGGATGCATCCTGAACAACCATTTCAAAGGCAATGATATTCTAGAGGGTGGGGATTATCCCTAGAAGCTCAGCTTTGAGCTGCCTCCTCCAAGCTAAAAGTCACTCGGCACCTGGTAATGGACCCCTGTCCGATACAATAATCAAAGTAGGTTCTGTTGCCTGCAACTGAACTCTAACCACTGCCCCATCCTTCTCCTCGGTGGCTTCCTGCTCTGTTTTTCTGAAAATCCCATCAATGGATTGCTTGAAGCAAGATAATATCTTGGACCACTATTTCAAAATCTGTAAAAATAATCAGGCTTCCACAGCTGGATGGACAAATTGTTTTGGTGTCTCTAGCTGTTTTTTCCCTATACTCTTACACACACACACAAATTCACACACATACACAGAGAGAGAGATACACACAACACACATAAACACTCATACACACATGTACACACACACAGAGGTAGAGAAAGAGAGAGAAGGTAACAGATAAGAAGACTATAAGCATAAAGGTTCAAGCATTGCCCCCTTCTGTCCCCCCCAGAAATGCACTCATAGGGTCCACACCCATGAGTTCCCCTTATCTGTTATAATTAATTTTGGCTAATAGTTTGCACACAGTTACACCCACTGGAATGAGGGGTCCTGGGAGGGGCAGGAGCAATGCTTCTCCCTCACCAGCTAGCAGGTGCTCGGCACAAAAGGACCGTTTCACAAGGTTATCTGCCAGACAGCAACTGCCCCAATTCTCACAACCAACATTCACTTGGAAGTTCTCGTTTCTTCTGTGGTCCACACTGTTGAACAGCGCATGAATCTCCCATGCTTCTCTACCCCTGTCATGCTCAAGAGGGAGATACGAATTTTCAAATGTTAGCATGGGGAACACACTGCGGGGGGGGGGGGGACGACTCAACATATCAAAAACCACAGAGCCACAGATTTCATCTCTCTCTCAATGGAGTGTCTGTTGTGAAGAAACAAACAACGAAAGTCAGAGGTGATGTGGGTGGGAAAAGAACATTTCACGTTTTTGGTGGGAATATAAATTAATGCAGCCAGTAGCCACTATGGAATATTCTGTGGATGTGCCTCAAAAAACTAAAGGTAGAGCTGACTCATGCCGAGTTGCATATTCCTCAGTGTACATCCTGAGGAATCGCAGATGGCATACGATAGAGACACCTATGTGCCCACAGTTATCACGGCACTCTTCCCAACAGGGGAGCTGTGGGATTGGCCGAGGTGTCCATCGTTAGGTGAATGGATAAAGAAAATAGGGAACAGGGAGATGGCTGAGCAGTTAAGAGCACTTCCTGGTCTTCCAGAGGACCTAGGCTTTGTGATGTACACATCAGCAGGCTCTCTAATTGCCCATAGCTATAACGTCTGGTGATCTCATGCCCTCTTCTGGCCTCTGCGGGCACCTGTGCACAGGTAGTACACACATAAACACACACACACACACACACACACACACATAAAAATAAATCTAAACGATAAAAGAGAATGGAGCTGAGTGTGGTGGCGTGTACCTTTTTTAATCCCATCACCCGAGAGGCAGAAACAGGCAGGTCTCTGAGTTTGAGGCCAGCCCGAGATATATGTTTCCAGACCTGGACACAGCAGCATAGTGAGACTCTGTCTCAAAAAGGGGGTGGCGGGGTATATTTACACAATGGAGTTTTTATTCCGCCATAAGAATGAAATTAGGTCTGAGCAGACTCTTAAAAAAAAAAAAAAAGTTGGGGCATGGCACAGCAGCAAAGGGCCGCAGAGGACTGGAGTTAAGTCCCCAGCCCACGGTGGCCCACAACCATCCTTAACTCCAGTTTCAGAAGGTCTAACGCCCTCTTCTGACCTCCACAGGCACTAGCCAGGCACAGGGTGCACAGACATACATTCAGGCAAAACACACGTACACATAAAATAAACTAATTAATAAAAAAATAAGTCTGAAAGTAGAAGGGGGGCTAAATATGGCTGCAGTTCCAGCTGTTTGGAGCTGGAGTAGGAGGATCAGGAGTTCAAGGGCAGCCTGAATTACATAGAAACCCGAGCCCAGTCTGGGTTACATGAAGTCCTGTTAGAAGGAAAAAAATAAGAGAAAAGAAAAGGGTGTTTGTGAAGGGGGGGGGGTAAATGTAGGGATGAGGAACTAAAGAGTATGAGGTAAACAAATGTGATCAAAATGCATCATATACATGTATGAAAATCTCACAATAAAACCTATTATTATACACAATTAATGTCTGCTAACAAAACTATCTCGACAACATCCATGTCCAGAGAAAGCTTTCTCTCTTTTTTTGTTTTGGTTTTGGTTTTGGTTTTTCAAGACAGGGTTTCTCTGTGGAGCTCTGGCTGTCCTGAAACTCACTCTGTAGACCAGGCTGGCCTCAAACTCAGAAAGATCTGCCTGCCTCTGCCTCCCAGAGCACTGGGGTTAAAGGTGTGTGCCACCACCGCCCAGCTCTGAGAAAGTTTTCTTAACTATTCAGACACTTACTTGAACTTGGGATATTTGATAAAAAGCAATAGTCCTGTTTCACCCAAGTGGCCGGCTACCTTGGATCCAATTAACCTCCCCTGTCCCTTTCAGAACCTAAGAACCACCAGCCTTCATTGGGAAATCAGACCTGCTAATCAATCAATGCCTTGCTGCTTGACTCTATTCTCAAAAATCAAGCGTTACACATGCAGGCTGGACCCTTGCTAATTGCCACAGTTTGTATTCTAGGATTCTTCCCCCTCTCTTTCTTTCTCTTTCTGCTTCACAGAATGTGGCACCCACCTGCTATCCCAGCACTTGGGAAGCTAAATGAAAGAGTACTGAGAATTTGAAAGCGGATTAGGCAAGACCCCCGGCTCAAACAAAACAAGTTTTCCTGTATAAGAAAGGCACGTTTCAACTGTAAAGTGCTTAATGGAGGGGTTCTGGGAGCAACTTGACAAGAGAGGCAGGAAGGACAAGGGGTACAGGGTGGGTTCTAGAACCTGACTGAGTTTCGGTTCTGGCTCTGTTCGGTCACCTTGGACAGCCAATCACTCTACCTCAGCTCCTCACTTGGAAAACTGGGGGGCTGTGGCCAACACTGCCTCTCAGGATTACGGAGGTGAAGAAATACACAAGCGTGTGGAGGGAAGTCGGGAGAGAGCAGGGTACACAGCCGACCTGACCTCCATGGGGTTCTTTGGGATTACAAAATGGATTAGCTGCTCTAAGGGAAGGAAGGTCCTGCCAGCGGGACTGTGGGGTTCATCTCTCTGGACCTTGATAAGCCTCCCCCCTCCCCCACCTCACTGCCCTCCCATGCTGATGGGCCTGCCTGCCTATTTATCCACCCACCCCTGCGCGCTCTCGCTCTCTCTTTCTGGCCACCAGGGAGTGAGCCCCACCCCCAAGAGGCAGGGTGGAGGGGGGGAAGGCTTGGAAAGAGTGCTGGCCGGGAGAGACTGCGTGTAGGCCCAGCACAGCGATGGATGGCCACGTCAAGTCCAGCCTCCGGCCAGGGACAGCGGCTGATCCCTAGCTCCCGAAGGGGAGGGCTTGGGTTGAAGGTTAGCAGGGATGGCTCTCACGTATCTGACGGGGAGGGGCAGACAACTCAGAAGCCTTCCTGCTCACGGAAGTAAATCAGGGACAAAAGGTGCAGAACGGAGGGGAAAAAAGCTGAACAAGGGCAGGTCCCGGGACAGCAACGGCGGCCACTTGACTGCAGAGTGTGGGCTGCGCCAGCCTCCTGCCAGTACCGGAAATGGGCCCAGCTCAGCAGAGCACAGTTGGTCACGCCTCGGTCCCTATGCCTCACCAGGACTTCGTGGGACAGAGCGAACCAGCCGCTGCATTCATTCGGGGCAGGGGTATTGGACAACGAAGCTGGCTTGCCCTGGGTTTCCCACGTCTGTGCGTCTGTCCATCTGGGCTCCAGGGCCAAAGCCCAATCCTACCCAATTGTTTGGTCTGCTCTGTAAGACTGCTCTGATTCAACGGTATTTCTCCTCCAAGCTACAAACGCGGCGAGGATGTATGGCTATAAAATTTATTTCGAGCAAGGTACCTAGCGGGGAGACTTAATATGATCGGTATTCGAGAAAGAATACATTAGGGCTAATGTATGCAGGGAGCCGCGCTGGAGCGGGAGCGCACACCGCAGGGGAGTCCTGAAGGCGGATAGGCGATCCAGTCTGCAGCTAGGAACCATCACCGCTAGTCAGGCTGGGACCCCCAACTAGGCGCCTGCGGAGGCCCGAGAACCAAACTAGACCCTTGAGTTTGGCACAAATGTAAGGTACGGATTAAAGGCACATTTTCAAACATTTCCAAGCAGTCAAGTTCAGACCCATTCCTTCCCCTCAGAAGATGCTGACCTATGAACTCGGGCCCCACGTTCCAGGCTACACGGGCCCCATTTGATTGGTAAAAATACACGGAAAGTTATCTGGCTATTTTTCAAACAGCCACGATGTCTTTTTAGTATAAGGAATTGTTGTTATTGCACGTTCGGAGGTCATGTAACTTTCCCACCAAGAATAAAGCTGGAACCATACCTTTTTTTTTTTTTTTTTTTTTTTTTTTTTTTTTTTTTTTTTTTTTTTAAGAGACTTTCCAGCTCGCCAGCAGGCTCAAGGTCTGGCGGTGTTTAGTTATGTCACAGCCTTCCTTTGGAAACCGGAATTTAAGAAGATCCTTGGGGTCACTACAGACAGACTCTGACCTGCAATTCCCAGGAAGAGGAGCCTTCCCATTTGAAGTGGGAGCTTTAATCCTAGCAGCACCACAGCGCCCTGTGGCGAGGGTCTCTGCTGAGGCTCAGCAGCCAGCGAACACGGGCTTGGAAAGACAGCAGAACCTCGGGAGAGCCACAGAAAGAAACGGCGGCAATGCTGAGCTAGCCAGCAGAGCTCCCCTCGTCCTGCGGGAGTGCTAAGGCACGGACTCAGGCCCGGCTGCGCGTGCACACAGGCATGCTCACCGCCCATGCAGACCTCCCCATATCCAGCCGCAATGCTCACACCTCACTATACAGAGACGCGCATGTCTGCCCAGAGAAACACAATCACACACAAACAAACACACCTTGAGACACACACATGAGCCTTATCTGGCTCGATTCTGCCATTTTGTAGAGGGGAGAAAGGAAGGAAGGGAGAGAGAGAGAGTCTTGAAACTGCTGTTTTGCTGACTGGCTAGGAGATAGATGAGCCATTAGCCAAAGGGTGCACCCGCATGCACACACACACACACATCCACGAATACTTAAAGATGCCCACCTGTAATCCAGATGCACATGTACACTGGTGCGAACAGGCCACCTGCGTTGCACAGATGTGCAGCAGTGCACGCAAACACGCACGTATACCATGGACCAAGGCACTGTCCTTTTGGCAGAAATCCAAGTCTGAAGTCAAGCTCAGTGAAAGCAAGCCACTAAAGACTGAGGGAGCTGTCCAGCCCGGGGTGCGGGCAGAGTGCACAGGAGTGACATACGCGACTGTATCAGGGAGTAAAAATATTTTTGAGAGAGAGAGAGAGTTCAAAACTCCTGGGTGATTTTGAAAGCTCTCAATGCCGAGTCAAGATTGGACCTTCAAATCTTGAGGTCTGCCTTATTGCTGGAGCCAGACCTATATGCAGATCCAAGATATGAGCAAATTCCTGCACTTCTTTTGAACCTCAGTTTTCTTAAGCCTAAAGTGGAAGTGCTAGCCCCCGTGTGTTATTGACAGATTGTGCTCACAGGAGCCAATGAGTTCAGCAACAGCCAGCTCTACAATACCACTGCCCAGTCATTAGTTCCCTCCTGCTTGCTCTCATAGTTAGTCACCAACGAGGTGAGTGTACGTATTTGAGGTGCAGCAGGATTTTGTCGGGACTGGAGCTGTAGCTCAGTTGCAGAACACTGGCCTGGCATGTGTGAGCCTCTAAGCGCAATCTCAGCGTTTCAGTATTTCCCCCAGTTTAGCTTTCCCCCTCCCTTGCTTCACTGATACACTGGAAACTCTCCTCCACTCCCTGGCTTCTAAAATGTCCACATGCACGCCCCTTTCCAACTCACCCTAGAGAGTGGAAAACAATGCAATGCAATCGCAAGACTTTCATCTCTTTGGGACAGAGAAATCTAGCAGACTCCTCTTTAGAATGAGGGCAAATCTTCCCAGCCTCACATGGACTGAGATGCATTTGTTTTGCCATCGTGTAGACAGGTGAAAATGGGGGAAAAAAAAAAGTAAGGCTTCTGGCTTTGTTCTTAGGGACATCTAAATAGCCAAAGGACCACAGAACCATCATCTATTTCTACATCAGGAGCCTACAATACACACAAGGTTGTCCTGGAAGCTCCTGAAGTATTTGCAGGAGAGCCAGACCAGGCTTCGTTTTCATACTGGCTCCTTTAAGCCCCCAGTTCCTTCACCAGGAGTTTCAGGAAGCTGGGACATGGAAAAGGCCAAAAGGTCTGATGTGGTCTGTGGCATATCCAGTCATCCAAGCTCTCTCCTGATATCTAATGAGCACTGTCCATTTTCATTCCCTACCTGTGGGGGTTTTTGTTTGTTTGTTTGTTTGTTTGTTTCACTTCCAAGAAACTGCTCTTAAGGAACCAGAGGCCACCAGCAAACATTTCAGAGGGTATGTGTTTTACATGATCGATTTTAATTCTTTGAAAAATGGTGTTTTCTGTCTCTTTGATCACAGAAGGTCAACAGGGTAGAAGGGTAAAAAATCACTAAGGAGACTACCACACACCCAGCAATGCTTTCTAAAATGTACTCAAGAAAGTAGACCTTTCTGGGGAAATGAATCACAATTTCCAACCTTACCAGTGAAATTGCAATCCCCGTGCTTGGCTCTGTGTTTTTAAAGCAAGTTAGTTTGTACCGATGGGAATAATTTCCACTGGACCATGCTCTGATGCCAGGTTAACCTTTTTCAAAATCTGAACTTGTGGCCTTTCTGGGGCATTGCTTTTTAACTGCCTTTCAAATGGAGAGTCCAGTTTTTCATAATTGAGCTCTCTGGTCTGATGCTCAGAATGGAGTTTCACGAAAGGGCTGTGTGGAAGATGCTTCTGTGGTTCCCCGTTTGTAGAGCCTACAGTTTTCCTCTCACTCAGCTGGGCCATCTCCATGGCACATCAAGGAGTGAACCCAGCCACACCACCTGCAAAGTGAGAACTGTGACTCTGGTCTCTCTGTATCTTATGGTCACCTCCGAACATTGCCAAACCCTCATGCTCAGTCATTCATTTCCAGATACCCTTTGAAGGTGACCATTAGAAGGCACAGACTCTGGGGTCAGGACCTTCTTTGTCTCTAACACAGTTTCTGGGGCTGACTGAAGGCCATGGCTCCCATGGATATCACCAAAAACACCTCTCTCTGAGGCTTTTTTTCTCCTCAATCCTTTTACAGATGACTTCACCTGACTGAGCACTTGGTTGATAAAAGTTTCGAAAACTCCATTTTTAAAATTAACTTTCTCTATCGACTTCAAAAATGGGCACAAAGGAACTCATACGCAACTAAAATATCATGCAAACACTTTTCTTGAAAACATCCATTCCTGCCTTCTATGTAAGGAAACAGTGGTCATAGATGTTTCCTAAGAACAAAGCAGGGAACCATTTTTAAAATTCCTTGTTTGGGAAGATACAGTGTGGCGGCTCCTTGGTCTATTCTGGGAATGACCAGCTCCAAAGTGTTCCCATGAGCTAAGACAGGACTTACCAAAAGGATAACATACTTGCCCAACTCATCCCTGAGTTCTGAAACAAATAAATAAAGCTTTGTTGAAATTAAAGTGTTTTGTTTTTTTTTTTTTGGACTGAGCAATTGTTTCAAAAATAAACTTTCCAATTCAAGGTTGTCACCATAACTGCTGGCAACAGAATCTTATTTTCTGATCACATGCCCTTTTTAAAGCTGTCTGATAATTGTGATCTGTGGAACTAAGAGCCAGTTCACCCAGCAATTTACAACTAAGAAGTCTAAGGATCAGTCAAATGAGAAATAGTGACTAGCTGCCTGTGACATTCCCCACCTTCTTCCTGGCTTTTTGTTACTGAAGACATTTAGTTCATTTTTATTGAGCAATTTGTAGTTACTTCAAAACATTTTTATTTATTCTAGTGTGTTTTCAAGAGACACTAATATAACTTTCCAAAATGTCATAAAATCATAAGTGATTTTCATAACCTAGTAAAAATAATATTAAAAACAGAGCTGGAGCACAGAATTATGATAGTAATTATTTTAAGACAAAGAGAAAGGGTGCATTGTACATCATAGTATTTTGAGGTGGATTGCACAAAAATGTTGTGGGGGGGAGGGATCCCAATTTAAACACTAGCAGCACATTTAAGGTAATCATATTCTCTACATGACTATATCTATTTACATGCTTAAAATACATTCATCTACAAGCATCTTGTTATCTAATTTCTTAATTTTCCCCCTAGATTGTTTCAATGGCTGTCTTAATGACTAAGAGACAGCCAAGCAATCCTGGTGTCAAAAAGGACTCACTGGCTGTGTCCTGCCCTCCCTCCTTTTTCTTTCTGTTCTCTCCCCCCTCCCCACCCCACAAGATCTTGTTTGTTTACCTGGCAGTCTGAGGTCTTTTTGAAAACCTCCTTTGTCCTGTTTCTGCTTAGACAGTTCCAAAAACAACAACAACAAGCAAACAAACAAAAACCGGCCATCTCTTTAATGAAAGAGTGGTTCCAAAACAGTTCTGGGGATCGGTTTGATGTTACCATTCTAAAGCTGTGATTTTGAAAATATTTTAATATGCGTCCAGGAGCAAAATAGCACATGAGAGTCATGTGTACTTGCAGAGAAAAGATTATCTTCCAGAAGATAAGCTGTAACGGGATTAGTATCCTTCACTGGTATATAAAATACGCTGGCAACTGCAAATAAAGCAGAAAAATACACTAAACAAGTCTGTGGCTGTTTGGGATATGCTGTAGACACATCCCTATTCCTGTTTCTCTTTCCCATCTAATCATTGCTAAATTTCCACACAGTGGTTTTGTTTTGTTTTTTGATGTCACATTATATAGCAATATCCCATATGTTTGGCAGTTTCGCCCTCATAAGAAGAAACTTCCAATTAATTTGGCTGCGAAGTTTTGCTCTATTTGTCTATCATCCAGAACCAATCCCTTAACCCCCCTAACATTATAATTAAAGCGAATTATAATTTAAGGGTGTCTGGGGGTGAGCTACTGCAGTAAAGCATCTGCGGCTAGACCCAACCTGACAGAGAGAAGATAATGGGGAGGCTGGAAAAAAAAAAGACATCTAGGAAAACAGCAGCAGTAGCAATCCTGCGAGGACTCACAGGATGACCATCCAGGCTGCCTCTAACTCAGTTAACCAAGCACGCCTTTGCAAGGGAGAATCAATTTCAGTTTTGCCACTTAAACCCAATCTGGCCACCACCAACTGCTTCAAAATGCTGCTCCATTTTGATGAGGGTTTCTATAAAAACTGAGGAGGAAAAAAGGGAGGAGGGAGGGAGGGAAGAAGGAAGGAAGGAAGGAAGGAAAGAAAGAAAGAAAGAAAAGAAAAGAAAGAAGAAAGAGAGAAAGAAAGACCAGACAGACCTCACCACCGGCACCTAAATGCAATCGGTTTCTCTCCCTGCCATCCACAGCGGCGGGAGCCAGCACGGGGCAGCTCTGACCTACACCTGGGACCTTGGGTGAATCCCGAGGCTCCTGCCCCGGGAGCTGGGTCTCCCCATCCTGAAGGGTGCCACCTCTAAGAAACCGCCCTACCCCGTGCTGTCAGGTTGGCTGGACCCCACATTCCTGCAAAGCTTCCCCTAAGAACGGGGTGAGGCGGAAGAGGGAGGGGAGTAACCAGGGGGAAAGAGGGCTTTCGAGCCACCAAGCCAGGGTGGGCCCCGTCGGCACACTTTGGTACGACGGGCATTGTCAGTACCGATTCCAGGGAGGAAGAAAAGGCTGAACAACCCCTGCCGAGGTCAATCCGGGCCCCGCCGAGCCATCCCCAAACTCGGCGAAGCCAGCGGAGGCGCCTCGGGCCGCCACAGCGAACCGCGTCGCTCAGGCCTCCCTCCCCGTCGGCTCCGGGCGCCCACAGCGGCTCGGCTCAGGTCTTGATAAATGTCCCTAATCGCCAAGAGACGACCCGAGGCCCTGCGTCCAACCCTGCCCGCCCGTGTCCTCCGGGCGGAGAGCCACACCCCCCCCCCCCCCCGACAGCCACCGCTCGGCCCCCGAATGCACTCTCCGGGACGCTTCTCGGCGCCACCGAAAGCACCCTCAGTCCCAGCCAATTGACCGCCCGTTCCCGGGGACCCGCGAGCGCCCTTGCTGGGGCCTGGGCAGCGCCGAGCGCCCGCTCCCCGGCTCGCCCGCCCAGGCGGGCGCTAAGTAATCGCCAACGGCCTGGCCCGCCGAGTGAGAGCGCCCCGACGCCCGGGGCCCAGGCAAACATGTGGGACTCGAGGCTGTCTGCACCTGCTCACCGGGGTCATCGGGTCACCGTCGCCCACGGTCTCGGCAGGGAAGAAATGGCTCTGTGGGGGGTCCCCTCCCCTTCCCCCGTTCCTGCTTCATCTGCAGATAGACAAGGTTTAAAAAAACTCATCCCGGAATGTGCGGGGCCAAGGTGGGGCTCAGCGGGGTGCGGGGGCTCCGGGCCTCTCATCCCCGCCGCCTCCGGGCCGCATTCTTGCCCCAACCTCCCTTGTCGGGCGGAGGTGGTCCAGGCTGGCCGCCCGCCCTCCCCGGCATCCTGCGCCTCTACCCCAGGCTCGACTAATTCCCCGTCCTCAGATAAGAGCCCGTTGCCCTTGTTGCATAAGAGTAACTTTATTTAATTTTTTTTCCTGTTAGGGTCCGGTCCTGGCTGACCCCGGGGTGCCCGGGTGTAAGCCCGGCGCGGCCTCCTGTGTGTCCCCCACCGCCAGCCACGGGTCGGGCCTCCCCTCGCCGTCCACCTGGAGCCTCGGCTTTTTCTCGGGGCCGCCGGGCTCCAGCCCTCGCCAAGGGGAACCGAGGCTCGAACCCGGGCGCGGGCGCTGCGGCCTCCTCCTGGCTGCCGGGGGAAGCGTGCCCTGGCCTTCGCCCCGGTCCCTCCCGGGGTCTGCAGGCTGCCCGCCTCCTGGGCACCGGGCACCTGCTGAGCCTCCTCCCCCGGTCGGGGCTCGGGAGAGCTCGGCGGGCAGAGCAGACCTCGGGGTGCGAGGGGGAGGGAAGGGGCGCCCCGCTCCCCTCTATCCCGGCCGTGCGCGCCAAGTCCCCGGGGGCAGCCGCGGTGGCACCTGCCCAGGCCGGCGCCGGGCGTCCCCGAACCCGGGCGCCAGGGGCAGGCCCGCGCCGGCCCCCACTCGGGTCCGCGGCGCCCCCGGGCAGACGGAGGTCCCGCGGGTCGCGCCCTCGGGTCCCGCCCGACGCCACCGCGGCCGGCAGAGCGGCGGGCACGGGGTGAGAGGCGGGCTCTGCGGCTGCCCCGACAGCGGGCCTCTGCCCTCGCCGCCGCCTCCGCCGGGAGGCTGAACCCGCGGGCGGGGCGGAGGGGCCGCGCGGCTCCCGGCTTCCCGCTGCCCTCCGCGGCCCCGACTCCGTCCGCGGCCGCCCGGCTCCCCCCTTCTGTTCCCACGGCTGGCAGAGGCCTGGGGCCGTCGGGGAAGGCGAAACCCGATCCCCGGGCCCGAAGCTCTAGGGAGGATGACCAGGCCGAAGAGCAAAATCAAGTGGGCCCACTCTGAGGGGTGTGTGCGCGTGTGCATGTGTGTGCATGTGCGCGCGTGTGTAAGGGAGGCCCGCAGCGCGGTGCCCGCCTGACCAGCTGGCGCAGAACCCGCTGACTTTCCCCCGTCTACACTCGGGGCTCGCGGTGTCTCCGCGGGGAGACGAGGCCGAGGCGGAGGGAAGGGCGCTCGCGGCCCCGACAGGGGAAACTGAGGTTCCCCCCCCCCCGCCCGGGGCGGGGACCCCGGGGGGGGGGGAGGGGCGGGGCCGCCCCGGCCGGGGGAACTGGGGTTCCCCCCCCCCCAGCCAGGGTCGTGAACCCCGGCGGAGGGCAGCGGTCGGGACTAGACCGACGGAAGGGCGAGGCCGCGCCCCGCGGCGACTCTCGGGGAGGGGGAGAAGGCGGCGGGGTGCTCGCCGAGAGCCCACCAAGTGCAGCGTGGGCGGCCTGTCCCCACGCTGGGGGCTCGCGGCCTTTTTCGCGGACAGGGAGGGAGGCAGGGAGGCCGCCCCCGCCTCAGCCGCCGCTCGGGACCCCTGGTCCTCAGCCTGTCCCGCAGAGGGTCCCCCCTGCCCGCCGCAGTCCCGGGTCGTGGGGTCCATCGCCCTGGCTCGCCCCTCGGCGCCCAGGAGGGAGGGTGAAGATGGTTAAAGCAGGGCAAAGAGCCGTGCTCCCTACCCTCCTACGCACCCCAGCTTCTCTAAATGTCCTCAATGCGGGGAGAGGGGCCACGCCAGCGGGGGCCGGAGCGGGGCGGGGGGGGGGGGACCTGCGGGGACTCACCTGCAGCTCCTAACCCGTCCACACCGCGCCCCACACCACCACAGAAAAAGGGCCCTGGAAGTGACCTCTTGGGTGCCACGAAGGAGCACATACATGGGTGGCCCACCTCAAGGAGCCACGGTTTGGAGTTCCCGAGAAAGCCCCGGATCCGGGGGACAAACTGGGACCAAAGAGCCAGCTGGGCAGGCAGGACCCCACTCCTCTACCCCCGGCTGCTTGGGGCGCCCCAGCCTCCCCTCCCCGGCCCTTTGGGTCGCCCGTGTGTGGACAGCCACAGGTAGCCGCGCACCGTGCCAGCGAAGGGCGCCGGCTGTCCCGTTCGACGACGCCGTCTGGGCGGCGGGGCCAGGCGGACCTCTGAGGGCAGAAGCCCAAAGGCTGCCGTGAGCAAAGAGGAGTCCACCCAGGGGCTGACCTGTGGCAGAGGGACAGGTAAGAGCGAGAGTGTGGTGGGCAGACAGCGGAAGGGAGAGAGGTTACACCATTGGAGCCGGCTTCCTGAAGAATGGGTTTTTAGCAGCCCTCAAACAGGCAGGGTAATGTTCTCATCTCTACCCCCCCACCCCCACCGGCCCCAACTCCGGGATTTAAAATCCTCAAAAGTCCCTGGAGTCCAGGGCCTCAGGGGTACCTAGGTCAAGTACTCTGTTTATGGTGGAAATGTAGACGGCAGCTGTGAGGAAGGGGGTCAACCCAAACTCGGTGGCCCATTGGAAGGTCTCCTGTGAGTGAGAGTCTCTCTGTGCTCTCTCTTTTCTAGGTGTTGAGAGAGTCCATAGCCCTGAGCTCTTCTTTCTCCTTCATGCCCAGTGAGGTACCCCGAACTCTTCCAGACTACTAGTTCTTAAATCACTAAGCCCTGCCATCGGGAAAGAGGAGGTTTGCCTAAGTTGGGAGGAGAAACCACTCCCAGCCTGCCCCCAGTCACATTAAAAGCTGGGGGGTAGATATGCTTGGGAGGGGAAGGGGCACGGGGCAGAAAGAAAAGAAGAATCCTGGACTCTCCAGGGACTGGACCCTTCAGTCCTGACATGTCTCCCATCTGCCTCCTCTGTCTCCCACAGAACCCAAGGAAGGGCTGAGGCCTCCTCTTGGTCGGCTTTGCCCTTGGGAACTACTCTAGAGCGAGTGCGCTCTTCTCCTCTGTCTCTCTTTCCCTCCCTCCCTCGCTCTCTCACTCCCTCTCCAGCCCAGTGTTTTTCCTTTACCTCGGTAAGTTTTCCATAGTATGGGCCCAGACCCAGAGCCTTGGCGAAGTGTGTGGTGCTAAAAGGATTTCCATGTCTTTTAGCAAAGTGAGTTCCTGACTCTCAGCATTCCTGAGCAAAAGACACAAAAATCGAGACAATCTAAATTTTGCACATGCCAAAAAAAAAAAAAAAAAGTACCGTCAGAGGAGAGTCCAGAACCCGGACAGGACATCTGTGGAGCAAAGTAGTTAGAGCACAGACGCGCGGAGTAGAGAGCGGGAGTCACACCCACACGCCCACTCACAGCCCTCCCTCGCGCAGCACAGCCACAGTTTAAGGACCTGAGTGCCTAGGCGAGGGTTCGCTTTTCTGTCGGTGCAGGGGTTGGGAACATACAAGCTCTCCCTTGGGGGGGGTGGGGGAATGGGGGCTGGTGGAAAGCAAATCGCCAACACTGCCTGCGGAGCAGGGTGACAGTCAGCTCTCCAAGGGGCGGCGGACCTCGTTTGCCAACAGGTGACAGGGAAAACTATGGGCTACGTGGCAGGGACCGTCTACAGGCCGGCTCGAGCGAGGCCGTCTCTTCCATTTTCGTCTCCAAAACTTTCCAGATAAAGCTCAAGGCCCCGGCTGGCCGGGAGCCGGGCCGGGAGAGACGCCCTGCGGCGGAGGGCTGGGGCGCAGGAGCGCGCGCTGCGGCGGCCTCGACGGGCGGCAGCATGCGGCGGCGGCGAGCCTGCTCCCGCTCGCGGCCACCTCCCGCCGCCCCGCTCAGGCCCCGCGGGCGGAAGTCCAGCCTCCGGGCCGGCCTCCCGGGGGACCCTTCCCCTCCCGGGGTGTCCCCGGGGCGCCCGGCCCACCGCAGCGCTCCGTGGGACCCGGCTTAGCCCGGAGCCCGCAGGCGCGCGCCGAGCCTGGGGGGAGGTTCGGGTCCACAACTTGGCTCCGGGGCTGCACACCGCCGGCCGGCCGGCAGCGAGCGCGGCCGCTCCCGCGAGCAGTCGGCGGCGGCGGGGAGACCCCGCCGGGTGCCGGGACCGAGCGTGCGGAACGAGCCTCCCGCCCCGCCAGCCAGCCCCGGGGGCCCGCGACGCGCTCTCCAACTTCCCGCCCGCTGGGGTGAAGTTGCACCCGCGCTTCCGCGGGCTTTGGCCGTCGCCGCGGAGGGGAGCCATCGGGGAGAGCACTCTGCCCTCGGGCCTGGAGCCCGGACCCTCTGCCGTCCCCAAACAGCATCCTCTCCCTGCCCCCGCCAGGGGTTCCATGAAAGCCACGGGCCACAGACGCTACTTTCCGCATCCCATCCCCGCCCCCCGCCCCGGTCTCCCGGAAGCTCCGCATCCGACCCCCGAACAGCCAAGAGCCGAGCCCTTCAGACACCGACTGGCACCCCAGCCCCGCGCCCGTCTCCGCGCCCCGAGCCCTCCCGGCCAGCGCCACGAGCGGCGTCCGGCCTGCCCGCAACGGCCGGGGCGGTCCCGCGAGCGAATTAGAGCGGCGAGGAAGGAGGGCGTCTTACGTTGCAGCGGCACGCCGAGCAGGTCCGGGAGCCCCTTGGCGGCCCCCTCCGCGGGGACAGCCGCGCTCTGCATCCTCTCGGAGCCGGGGCCGGCGAGTCGCGGTCCGCCGAGAGCCCTCGCCCTCTCCCGCCGGCTGGATCCGGAGATGGGGAAATAACAACAACAACAATAATAATAACAGAGCCCGGCAGGCCGCTGGGGTCGCAGGGGCGGCCGCGCCGCCCTCCGCCTCCCCGGGAGGACTCCACAGGCTGGCCGGCGCCCTCCCCGTGCCAGCCTCGGGCTGCTTCACCTCCCTTTGATCCGGCTCTCCGGGGCCGGTGCACATCCCGGGCTAAGGAGACGGCTGTTGCTGCGGCTCTAGCTTTTTTTTTTTTTCCCTCTCCCCTCCTCCTCCCTCCCCCGCCCTCCCCTCCCCCTCCACCCTTCGCGTGCCGGGAGGCCGCCCGGGGAGGCCGCGGTCAGCCCAGCATTTTGATTCATTCACACTGCGGGAGCGGCCGTGACGTCGCCTTCCGCAGGGAAGCCCGCCCTCCGAGCCGGCCTCCCCCGACCCGGCGGCGGCGGCGGGCCGCAGACCCCCCCACGGCCGGCCGGCCGGCTCGGGGGCGGGGGAGGGGCCG
>NW_026596057.1:14146945-14164754 GCF_907164565.1 Psammomys obesus | reverse complement strand
GCCCCGGGCTATAAATGCTGCGGCGGGCCGGGTCGCGGCAGCAGGTGGGTTCCCGGCGCGGTGGCCGTGCCGAGCCGCTCGGGCATCCCGGCCGGTCTCCCGCATCCTTCCCACAGCCTCGAGGGACGGGGTGGGCGGGCTCGGGACCCTCCCCGGACCCCCGGTGGGCGCTCGGGGTCCCCAGCTTCCAACCCACCCAGTGTGTTCTGTAACTGAGCGATTCCATTCTTCCTCCACTCTGAGTTTTTTTTTTTTTGTTTTGTTTTGTTTTTTTCGTCCTCCTCCTGGCCAGTTCCTTTCCGGCCGGTACTAACCAGACCCCGCCGTGTCTCCCCCGCGTCTGGCTGAGGCTGGGCCAGGGACAGCCCGTCCTCGGCCGGGAACGCGCGAGTCCCGCCGCGGGGCCGGCGGCATGGAAGGCTGCCCGGGCCGCGCGCGGAGGTGGCGGGGCGGCGCGGGTCGCCGTGCGCGCCCACCCTCGCCGCGGCCTTCCGTCCCGGCGGGGGCCCCGAAGCCACCCACCTCGGCCCTCTCCGGCACCCGAGGAAGGCTCCGCGGGGCCGGCTGCGGCCGCGGGCGCTTTGAACCGGCCCCGGCCGCGTGGGCTCGGGCGGAGGAGCGCACCCCGCCCCCGGGGGGACCGGCGACGGGCGTGCGCCGCGGTTGTGTTTACAAGACGCACAAACACAAACACGCACAAACACACAAACACGCACAACAAACGCGCGCTCTGAAGACTCATTCTCCTCCTGGTCCTTCCTGGAGGAAATAAAGCAGGAATCGACGCTGGCCCGAAGTCACTAGCACTTTTTCAGACACTCGACGCCTCCTGACCACGGGTGCTAGAAACCCACCCTGTCAGCCCCGGGCTCGGCCACTTCGACACCACCGCTCCTCACTGAATTGCCGACTTGAAGTCAGATGGGTCTCTCCAGCCTAGCGGCACCCTGCTTGATGGGGAAAGGGGGACGCTGCGCCCTCGAGGCCTCCCTCAGAAATCTTTTACTGCTGGTGATTGAGTAGCCTGGAACAGTAAAAGGAGGCCGTGGTGGCTCATTGGCGGCTCTGTCTCCAATGAGGCCGCAGTAACTTCCCTCAGTCCTGGCACTAACTAGGGTCCTGCCTTGATGTTTCCCCGTGAGCGTCTCCACTAATTCGGAGAATATGTGCAAATTACCAGCTTCATTAGCAACCAAATGCAAGGAAAACATAGGGTAGTCCGTACCTTTTTGTTTATCAGTTTGTTTGTTTGTTTGTTTGTTAAATGATCACGTGGGAGGAAATCAGGAATAAGTTGGCAAGGGTGTTTTCTCTCACAGACATTGCTGGTGTCTTCATGAATTCTTAATATCCGTTTGGAAAGAAATTTGGGGGTATTTATCCGAACCGTAAAACTGGCCTACCTCTTAGCTCATGTAATTCCATCTTTGAGTATTCAGTACACAAAAAGTAACCTAGAGTATTTTTTAAAGATTCTTGCATTAAAATGTTTATTACAGCATTACAGTTGGAAGGGAAATATGTCCTAAATAAACAACAAAAGAAGATGGTCTGGAGAAGCATATTAGATTTGCTAGGTGGTATCCTAAGCAGTCACCGAAGCTGATTATAAAGTCCAGCAGGGTGGGACCGCCAGTAAAAGAAACAGTAAAACGAGACAGCCAGTAAAAATGTTAGTTAATTAGAAAAGCAGACAACACCCATTGTTGGTTTGGGTGTGAAGAAAACAGGAAAAACTTCTAGTGGAAATGGAAATGCCTTCTAAGGGCATTCTGACAATAGTTTGTCTATTTGCACCGCTGGGTATAGAATTCAGGGAGGTTCACCTACTGCGTAAGGGCTCTCCCATAGCCCATCCCAAGTCTGGAGTAAGATATTTTATAGCCCAAATGCCATTCACATAGAAATGTATTCAAAGAATGTGATTAAGAATTTATGAACACAAAGTTACAAGGTATTTTTCCTTAAAAAAAAAATAGCATAGGTTGAGAGTGTGGGCTCAGTTGTAGGGTGTAGGAGGCACAGGATTTCATTTCTAGGGAAAGAAAAAAAAAAACGAAAGAAAAGGAAGGGAGAAAGAAAGAGGGAGGAAAGAGACAGACACAGGGAGAGATTTATTCAATACTATGGAGCAAACTGAAGTCTATGAAGTCATTAGAAATAATAGAAGAATATCTGATAATATAGAAAATGTTAGATATATTAGAAAACGGGGAAAGATTATAAAACAGTATAAATGAAAGAACTTTAAAAACCTTAACCAGACCAGTATGCCAGACTGTGGTTATCTATACAGCAGATAGCTTATTTTATTCTTTTGGCCTTCTTAAAAATAATTTTCTCCATAGGTACATTACTTTACAAAGCAGGAAAAATTGATAAGATCGCTTTTAAAAACAGAGGGGAAAACAGAAGGGAATATATCAAACTGCTATTCAAAAAACAAATCTGTTAGAGAAATGTATTATGACGCTTTTTTACTTTCAAGATTTTCTGTGCTGTAGCTGTATTTTTCACTGGTTGGTAAAGGATATCCTATGTGATGAAATGTACAGCAAATATAGTAATTCCTCACAGGGTGCCATAGCCTAGGTTACCTCGCTCTTGCTATGTAGCTGAAAATGGCTCTGGATTCTTGACCCTCCTGCCTCTCCACCTTCCAAGTGCTGAGATTACAGGTGTAGACCACCATTCCATCGCCCATCCTTTCCCTGCCTCACCCCAGTCTGAGACAGTGTCTCACTTTGCAGCCCAAGCTGGCCTAGTACACATCACATAGCCCAGGCTAGCCTCAAACTTATGGATATCCTCCTGATCTTAACCCTCTGAGTAATTAGTTTATAATCTAAAATTATACTTTAAGTTGGGCAGTGATGGCACACATCTTTAATCCCAGCACTTGGGAAGCAGAGGCAAATGCCTAGAGTGAATTCTAGGACAGCCAGGGCTATACAGAGGAGGAGTCTTGCCTCAAAAAAAAAAAAAAAAAAAAAAAAGGAGTAAATAAATATATTAAATGAAATAATACTTTAAACCATCCCCTGAAACTCTTGTCCCCCTCTGGTATAAACTGGCTGGGTGCTGCCTGGTGAGTCACTGTGCAGGGGATGATGTGGCTAGGAGAGGCTATCCTGGTGCTGCTGTAGGGAACGCCAGTGTCACAGCCGTCCCCTGCCAGAAGATCCATGGCTTTAGTTCTTGAACCTGTGAGCAGCAGCCTGTCTATGCCATGACACCCCACACCTACCCATAATGTACCTCAGCCAATAAATACTCTTTCTCTGGTGTGAGCTGGGTCTTATTCCCAAGTTTACCATCTTTCATCTCCCTTTGGAGGCCTCTGCTGTTGCATTTGCCAACAGGGAAACATTGGTTAAAAGTGTTTCTTAAACTCAACGCTTAGCGCCTAGTGCAGATGACAGCGACAATAACAACCGTAGTAATTGAAAGTTTAGAGCTGTACCAAGCTCCAGCATAGGTGCTTCCGCCCGTGTGTATGTGGCTGTGTTTCCTCACCACAAGCCAAGAAGCAGTGGATGAGGGAACAGGCTAGGAAGCCAAGCAGCCTCTGTTTGTCCTGGGTAGGAAGAGAGACTGGCCAGCTCCTGCAGAGTTCCAATATGAGGAACGGCCCAGAAGACCCTGGGTAGGACCCAAGTTAGGCCTCTGCTTGAGTCAGTTGCCTTTTCTCACCAAGTGTCCAGGTTGGGAGGCAACCTCTTGGGAGCAACATCCTTAGAGCCAGCTCCTCTCAGATCCTATCTCTAGACAAGGACCTTCCAGAGGGTAGGCACCAAGAGACCGGCAGAGGCAGTGCGGCTCTCCTTGGGTCTGTCAGAGAAGCTGGTCAATAGCCAGCCCAAAGAATCTAGTACGGTCTAGCCATTTATACAATACATTTCTGGGAACCAAATCTAACATGTCAGTGGATCCGATTCTGAGGGGGAGAAATCCAATTTAGGAGAATGATGATAGCTTGCAATTTGTCTACCGCTTACATTCTACAAAGATCCTCCATGTAGTTTATCTCATTTGATCTTCAACATTACTACTGGACTTGGGTATGATTATCAGGAATCAGAGAGGTTAAGTGGTTTGCCTGAGGTCACATAGCTAATAAGCTGCAGAGCAGGCTGGAAATTAAATCCAGCCTTTGACTCCCAATCCCGTGCTCTTTCAGCTTTTGCAGACTTGTGTGTCTTCTAACACTTACATTTTAGGAGTTTCACATTGTGGTCAGGCTCACCCTTCAAAGCTAGGAATCCTAGCCTCTTTCTCCACCGAGAAAAAAAAATCTCACTGCCCCTGCTCCCTGTCACCCCATCTCTAATCATCCCCTCCTTGTCTTCATCCCTCTCAAGCACCTCCATCATTTGCATTTTGAAACTGTTTCCTTAATTATTCTGCTGCTGTTGCAAACCTGCTCTCCCTGGCTTTGTGGCATCCTTTGATTTATCTCTGTCTGGATAACAGCTCCCCAATTCTCCTCAGGGAATTCAATTTTCATTCATTTTTCTGTAGGACTAGATTGATATAGACCCTCTGCCCCGGTCTATATTACTCATCCCGGCAGAGAGAACCAGGGAGACCAACCCGCCACCCAGCCCCTGGGGAGCGTCTGTCTTGTTCAGGGAGCTGTGAGGAGTTCTCCAATAAAAGGACAGGGGCCTTTGCTCTTCTGCATCTGTCCACCCAGTCCTTGCAGTCATTTGTCACTGGCCCCTTTTGTGGACCCACCACTTTGTCATTTGTCTCCTTCTCTTCCCAGAACCTCGAAGGGGTCTCTCAGCCAGGATGCTGAGCATCCCTGCCCCATAAGCCTGCCCCACGTCCTTGACAAGGAAACTTAAGGGACATGGAAAAGACACAGTCCTGTCCTGGGCCATTTCATTCTTCCTCAGTAAGTGACAGAGAAAGCAGGGCAAGGACACTTGGAGGAACCAGGGGACTAGTGTTTATTGGCAATGCTGCCTGGAGCGCCCCTCTGTGTTGCTTATTTAATCCCCACAGATTTCCCCAGGCGGGTCTATTAGCACCCCTGTCTTACAGAAGAGAGAAGCAGAGCACAGAGAGTTTGAAGAACAGCCTCCAGGTTGCACAGGAGGTGAGCCAGCACAGATGTCCAGGTGGGCAGGCTCTATCCTTGCCAGCATTACCAAATACGTCTCGTTTGAGGATCACTGGCCATGGACTCATGCAGTGTCCATGGCTCAGCAAGGCTGAGGCCTCTGAGAATGATCTGTGCCGCCATCTTACCGCATGGACAAGTGCAGACAGCAACTGGGAAGTGAATCTGGGAATTGTCCTGGTTGTGCTGTCAGAGCTACTTGTTTTTCTATCCACTCAGAAATCTCGAGTACCTACTTCATTGTCTCATGCATTCATTGGGCACCTACTATCTGCCAGCTCCATAGTTGGCCCTGGAAAACCATGACCTGGAGTGCTGAATCCATAGCTTACTTTGACAGTATGCCTGTGAAATAAAGCCAGCCAGGCCCCCCAGGGGCATCTGCCTTCTTTGCCTCAGATGGAATCAGAACTGGATTAAGTAGGCAGTTTGTGATGATCAACATTCATATCTCAATTTGAATATTATCTTCCTTGGGGCAGCTGCTGGAAAGTCCCTGGCTTTTCTGACTTTTCATTGGCTGCTGTTTGGGAACCATGAAACTCTCTTTGCATGGTTACCCAGAGCACTTGAGGACCTCTAGAAATGTCAGTTGGCGTTGCAATTGGATCTTTTTTCTAGTATCTGCTCTTCATCCCCTCCACACACCTTTTTCTTATCATATGCTTAGGAGAAAAATTAGAGAAGAAGAAATTCTCCTGGATTTTTAAATTTTTAAACAGGATCCCATGTATAACAGACTGGCTAGGAACTTGCTACCAAGCCGAGGGTGACTTTGAACTTCTGATCCTGCTGCCCCTCCACCTCCCAAGTGCAACGATTACAGATGTGTGCCACTGCATGTAGTTTATTCAACGCTAAGGACCCAACACAGGGTGTTGTGCATGCTAGGCAAGCACTATGTCAACTGAGCCACATCCGCCGCCCCCATCCTGTATGCTCATCCTATTTGGGAGTTCATGGAGTTGCCCCCAAGGTCATGGACATTCTTTGCCTCTCCCTTTTGTAGGTAGAGGATTGTTCTTGTCCTTTCCATTCATCTTGTGGTCAGTGTGCCCTAATTCCTCTGTGGGTAACATTTGTACTGTCTTGGGGAAGCCCCCTCTCCACCATGGAAACGGCCATCTTGCCTTTGCTCGGCACAAAGGGAGTGAGAAAATACAGGTGAGGCATCTTCTTTTCCTGGCCTTTTCTACCCACACTACCTTGCAACTTATGCTCTCTGTGTTATGTGTTTTCTGAGTTACTCCGTCCCCAGGTTTATTTAAAGAACTGTTTGGGGTTCCAGATCCCTTCTGCTGAACCTTCATCCCTCTCCATCTCCCTCTTCAACCCCCCTGGGCTCAGAGACTCCTGAACCCAAAGTATCAGTTCAAGGAACCGATTTGCTAAGAGCCCTCGTGGGGCGGGTAGTAAAGTTCTTTCTAACCAGGACTAAAACTCAAGAGGGCTGAGTGGCCTCTTCAGAGACTCAGTCCCAGAGCTCCTAAGGGTCAGATCCATTTCCTCAGCTCCTCTCGTGGACACTGCCCATGGGAAGGAAGAGGGGAGAAGGTCCACGCTGGCTGCCTTTGAAATAGCTGCAGGTGTCAAAGCTAATCTATAAAACAACCCCTTCATCATCTTGGAGAAAGATTTTTGCTGGATGAGCTTAACTCAGCAGTTTCCTCTCAGGAACTGACTTACAACCAAAAAGTGTAGATGTGTTCGCTGTACGCAGAGGTAACAGAAGAAGCCCAGGAGGTCTATGGGAGGAGAAGCATGAGTCAGAAACCAGATTCCTGACACCGGAACCAGATGCACCTCAGGGTCAAAGCCAGGCACTCTGGGCCGTTACTTACCTGTTTGTGCAATGGGATGGCCATAATTCCAAACAGATAGAATCAGCAAAGGCAGGCAGGCCAGTGAGCACTAAGCCCCCATGGACAAATGCCAACTGTCCTTGGTGTCTGAGGACAGGGAGCATGGCAGTCCTCATGGCTTGGCCATCCCTTTCCATGACACTGGCTTGCTATGACAAGCCTGTTCTTGTTCACTAACCTGTCTGCTTGAAAAATCAGCCAGCAAAGAAGGGACCAGAACATGTGACTAATCGCAGCTTTGGGCAATCAAGGAGGAAGTGCTAAGAGTTTGGGGGTAGAAGTGGGGAGAGGACATTAATCCTGGCTCATTTAAATCTGAGTTTTATGGCAATAAGGAGTTAAACTCTCTGAGCCCGTTTGTCTTCCTGTGCTTAACACAGGAACACTAATACTCAGATAACTCATAATTGCTTGGGGGGAGTCATACGAGATCACATCTGAGAACATTCTAGTGTCCCATATACGCCTGGCCCTTCAGATATCCCTATGCTTTTAACCACATGGGGGGTTGGTTTAAATACTGTAGATTCTGGCTCAGTAGGTTGGAGGCCCGTGACTCCGACTTTCTAATGGCTTTCTGGGTGCTGCTGGTGCTTGCTGGCCCCCAAGCCTCGCCGAATGCACCCTCCTTGAGGACTCTGCTGTGCTGCACAGTGGCCACCGACCCCATGTGGCCGTGGGACACCGCAACGTGGCTGATCAGAACAGCAATGTGCTATAAATGTAAATTATGCATTAGATTCTGAGGCCTTCCCCCATAGAAAGGCATGAAGAACAACAGTTCGTTAAGATTTTTAGAGTTTATGTATCGCAACGATTTGGCGTATGTTGTGATAAACAACATTTGCTATTAACATTGACTTCATCTGTTTCTTCTTTCAGCACGGCGGATAGGGATGTGAAAGGCCATGGCTGGCAGTTCCTTCGGACAGTGCTGTTCTAGGGCTTTCTGACTTGCACTAGAACGGGACTGCACACACTCAGGCACACACAATGCACACGTAGGCACAAGGCAGCCCCTCTCCTTAGCATTTAGCCCAGCTTCTGGCACTCAGTTAAAGGACTAATTAAGCATTCACTGGGACAGATGACGGGGGGGGGGGGGTGGGGAGGGGAGGAGGATGTTCACAAATGTAACCCAGGAGCAGTGACCCCCCCACACACACATCGAGAAGTGACCTCAGCCACACAGCATTGCTGCAGGAGCTGAGCAGGTGGCCAGCCGGAGGAATGACTGTCTCCCCTCTGCAGCTGACCCTGACCCACTGCACATCCATTCTGTCATCTTCAGTCCCACCCTCTGCTCTTTTCAAGGCTTTGACAGCAAAGAAATAGGAATTCCGGTGCTCTCACCCCAGGGCTACCGGATAAAGAGCACAGCACAAGCTAGAAAGGACCCTCTCAGGGATTGCCTGAGAGGAGGGCACAGTACCCCTATGGCCCTAAAGCCAGCACCCGCTCAGCTAACCCAGGGACTCCACCCTCCTCTTCTGCTTTCTCTCACAGCTCATATCAACCTCCGGGTTTCTCCTGTGCTCCTGGGCCCCATCCCTGTCATAACTAGGGGGTTCAGGCCAGTGGGAACCAGCCCAGAACTGTCTAGGCTCTAAGCAGGGCTACAAAGGGGGTCTTGAGAGAAGGAAGAGGAGACTTGTGAAGATGACCCCCTTGCTCACCCGAGCTGGGGTTTTCACAGCTTCCAACACTCCCAGAGACCCAGGCTTAGGCTTCAGGATACTGCAGTGGGCTCAGGGGTAGAGGCTTCTGCCTTAGGGACAGCCAGGCACAAGAGCAAATATGGTGAGCCAGGAGATCCCCAGGGCTCTGGGCAGCTGGGTCCCAAACTGCAGATCTCCAAGATGATCTCTGTCTCCTCCACTGAGGATGTGTGGGCCACACCCTCCCATCTCCACGTCTTCCACACCCCTTCCTGCCCACTGTGGTCCCAAGCCTTTCTCACTCAGCAGGACAAAGAGGATCCTGGACCCACGTGAACTTACCAGAGGTCAGAGAAAGGATCTATCTTCATGGTGTGGACTGGGAGCCCTGATGGGAGCAGCTGTTTTCCCTGCTGTGGAGGGAAACCAGTCAGGAGAGGGGAGCGGGATCCCCATCCAGGGAGGGACAGTGGGGGTTCTCCAAGTAGCAGGACAGAGCACAGAGGAGGCCTTCTCCTCTTTCTCTGGTAGAAGGCTCTCTGCTCCCCCTCATAAGCTGGGAGAGCCTGGTCTGCCTAGGGGGAGGGTAGCAGAGGGGCTGGAGACCGCCTTAGAGAAAATTAAATTGCACTTGAGGGCAAATTCTATTAGGGAATAGAGCCTGTCTCTCAACAGCCTGTGTCCATTTAGGTGATTAGCTAGCCCCAGCACCAACACCCGGGGCTGGCCCAGCTCTGTCCGTCTGCCAGGGAAGCCAGGTGGGTGGCCTCTGGGGGTGCAGCCCTCCTCCTCTTCAGTGCCCCAGGCTGCTCTGTGGGCACCTCCCTTACCACTCCCGGTGCCTCGGGACCCTTGTCAGTAGTGAGGAGTGAAGGCTCACAGCTCTAGAACACTGCCCGGAGGGTTTCACCGAGCACCCACAATGACAGGCACAGCAGGGGGGCGGTGTGGGAGGAGCTCCCTGCTGGGCTTCCAGCAGGAACCAGGGAGGTCAGAGGTTGCAGGGGGAAACCCTAGAGCTGTGGCAGGGTGGGGAAAGCCACTGGTGGTGGCAGAGATAAAAGTGGACGAGAGGCAGAATCTGAAGAGGTAGGAATGGGAAGTAAGGAGCCAGTGAGCGGGAGCATGAAGCCGGTGAATGGAGAGTATCAAGTGCAATGCAAATAAATTAATGAAATATAACATCGGACAGAAAAATTAACTTATCTCTAAAAGAAGCTTTATGATAACACCATATACCTTGAGATCTGTTGTGCAATTTGTTTCTCATACAAGGGTCCCACAAGCTCTGGGTTAGTAGCTATCCAGTGTTGACTGCACGTTCACGTTCTTCTCTCTCTGTGATTTGAATAGGCTGGAGCTGAAGCCGTGTCTGCACCTCTGGCCCCTCACACCTCTGAGGTTGGGCTCTCTTAGCCCTCTGTCTCGAAAAGTGATGGCTCCTCCTCTCTAGAGCGACTGGTGAAAGAACCTTGCTTGGCATTCCTGAGTTTCTGGCTATGAAATCGCGTTCTCCGCTTCCACAAAACTTCATTTTGCACCTGTGGTGTGTTCTGAGGAGGCCGGCTCACAGCTTTAGAGCAAGAAGAAACAAGCACACACCACGTGAGTTCTCAGAATACACAATGACACATAAAGAAGTGGCTTGGGGTTCAAGAGCATGTCTTGTTCTTCTAGAGGACCTGACTTCAAAGTCTCAGGACTCACATCAGTCAGTTCAGAACCCCCTTACCTCCAGCCCTAGGGAGATTTGATACCTCTGGTTTTCAAGGACATCTGCATCCACAGGCTCATCGTATACACGTAATTAAAAATAATAAAAATAAACAACAATAAAGGGTTGTCTCTGAGTACCTGAGTGAGGCATCCTGCTGAAGTGGTTCTCCACTTCCAGGCTCTCCCAAGGCCACCCGTGTATCCCAAAGACACAAAATTCTAGCTTTAAGTGAGCTTGACATTTAAACCAAGGATTCAAACAAGTATTTATTTGCCAAGATAGTTGCATTCATCCAAAAATGCCAGGGATCAGTGTTCTGGGTGGTGAGGGGCTGTCAGAAAGGGAAGGCTCTGAGAGAGGGAGAGGGAGTGTGTGGCAGGCCAGACCAGGGTGTCCTCAAGCTGCTGAGGCTTTGGTCCAAAGCGAGACTCCCAGGCCTGCCCTGCTCTTGTCTCTCAGCTCATAGAGTGCGGGGGGTGGGGTGGGGGGGAGAGTCTCCCCATCACAGACCTCTGCTCAGCTATTTAGGATGTTGGTTTCACATCTGGAGGTCCTGTGGGTCCGGGGACCTGGCCAGTGGGGCAGACAACCAGATACTTTTCCAGTGGAGGCTGCTCCACTCTCCCAGGACCTGGACTCTTTAGCCCCTGATAAACCATAGAGCTAAGGAGTCCCCTATTCCCCAAGAGCACTCTCTCCCCATCATCCTCTCCCCACTATCAAGAGGCCAGCTCTCTTCCTGGGCTTCATTGAGAGGGCAAGAACTTCCCCTTGGCAAGCCTAGGGTGCTGCTACCTCATTTTAATCATCCACTCATGGGGGTGACTCTGGGTGATTTTGAGAAAGTCTTGAAGACTATGGAGTCTCCTTAGCTTCACTTTCCAAAGTGCTCAATGCTGCGATGCTGGCAGACTCAACCAGGCAGCTGCTGCCTTAGTTTCTGCCTCTGGGGAGTCAGCATGGAATTACCGAGCTCTGTCCACCCTTTAGATACTCTACAGATAGCCACAGTACTGTCCAGTTGTGTCTAGCCAACTGCAAAGAAATAAGTATTTCCTTGTTCCTTGTTCTGTTCCCAGCTCCAAGCATGCAGCCCAGCGCATCATGGCTTCTTGGTAAATATTTGTTATGTGAACGGAGAAAGTTAATAAATATATGAACACCACCCCACACTACAGAATAAGAAATGATTTCCTTATTCCAAGAATAAGGAAAAAGCCAAGCAGAGCCTCCTGGGTCTGCAAAGCTGAGGAAGTGCCATCCGTTGCCTGGAGTAGCTGATGCTGGCTCTGTCAGTCCTGGTTAGGTTTCAGGACTAGGTATTAGGGCAGTCAGCTGGTCAGAGAGTCACGGTCGTGTGGCTGTCAGGGTCCCACTTACCGCTCATCTGTAATGCTCTCTGGCTTTTTATAAACTTCCTGCTTTCCCTGCAACACTCTAGGACTCTGTTACATTCGCCACATAGTCTCCTGTGACAAAAGCTACAGAGAGAGGAAAGAAACCTCAGAAAATAATGCAGAAATGGAAGCACAGGCTTTTCAGCTTTAGATCCTGATAGAAGTAAGCCTGGGTGTTCCTGCCAAAGAGATTTCTCAGCGAGGCCCCCAGGCTAAGATGTATGCCTCCTTGTCTGCCTTCTTTCCTTCCTCCCTGCCTTCCTTCCTGCTTACCTGCCTCCCATCCTGCCTGCCTTCTTGTCTTCCTGCCCTCAAACTCCTGACTATTTCCTGAAGCCGGACTAGGAATAATGTCTCATGGCTCTGCTCTCACAGGATTCTATCCACTGGAAGGTGTCTCAGAGTCTTCATGACCACGTGTCCAGCCTCTGCAGACCTCTCTCCGGAGTATTGCCTAGGGATGGACTGCCTAAGTGAAGACACAGTGGGTGTCAGAGGGGCTCTGTGTTCAAATGCACTCAGGGTCACCTAGAGGCTTTTCTGTCACAGGATACCGCTCCCCACAAAGGCTTTTGTTTTTTAATAAATTCTAAAAATAAGTAGTGAGATGACTCAGTAGGAAAAGGTGCTTTCTTCCAAGTTTGATTCCTGGAATCTAGATGGTGCAAGGAGAGTGTTGACTCCTGTGAGTTATACTCATGCATACATAAATGAATAAATGTGAATATTAAAAAGAGACACAACATAAGTAACACCATATATATAGTGTATATTTGTGCAAGTATACACACACACACACACACATATACATACATATACAGAGAGGGAGAGAGCATGCCCGTTATTTCAGCTAAGCCTAGCCTTTGGCCTGCCCACCAGCTGAACACAGCCACGTTAATAACCCTGGCAAGAGCTGCCGAACTTCTGCCCAGTGGAAGCCGGCCTAGACTGCAGAGTCACACGCAGAGAAAACAAGCACAGTTTGAAGCCATGACACTGGCGATGGTTTGTCAAAAAGCAGTTGGTAACTGAAATAGGCCACAACAGCATTGGATTAGACGCTGGTGGCCAAACACTAAGTAATTGGCAGGAAAAACTAACATTGTTTTAAAACGTCTTCTAGCACTCGTGGCTTCCTTGGTCACATTGGTGCCTGAGCCAGAGGAAGAGAAACCTGCTCCCCAGAGTTCTGCTCTTCCTTGCAGAGGTGACCTTTCCCCCTCATGTCTCATTGGCTGGAACTAGTCACATGACTCCATCTCCCCCGCAAGGACCGGCTGGGACAGGGGAGCACAACGTTCTTGGACTTAATGTTCAAATTCTCAACACCAGTGAGTGCTTTCCAGGTCTTTGGGAAGTAGCAATTAGTCATTTGACTGAGGTATGAGTTGTCTCCATTTTATTTTGTGGTGGAAGAAGCTCATATACTTCATAAATAATTCAATCAGAAGAATATTGTGACAACAAGCTACGGCACTTGGTCCCAGGAAGGAGGGGTGAGGGAGTCAAGGCATCTCAGATGCAGACTCTCAAGTTCTACCACCTCACCTGAGACCAGGGTGGCGTGTGGAGACCGCGAAAGGGCTGCATGGAGAAGCAGACAGGCGTCAGAGCAAGCATGGGCAACCACACCAAGGTCTGAGGAGAGCTTGAACCACAGGCACACTCCTGAGGACGCAACACATCTTCCTAGGGACTACCAGAGTCTGTGCCAGAAGCCAGCGCACACTTCCAGGCTGTTCTTCAGGCCCGGTTCCCGCCCATTTGTTTTCTATGCCCTTGCTCCCTCACCTCACCACTTATGTGACTTTATTGGTAAACTCTCTGCATTTCCTAAAAGATCACTGCCCACCTCACAGCCCACTTAGCCCTCAGCTATCTTGAGAAGGAGGTGACTGCCTTCCGTCCTGTTTACATTCAAGTTCCCAGGTGAACCGTAGGGGACTCTATCAAGCGGCACCCTTTAGGACAGAGCACCCGTAAGTATTGGCTGTAAGTGTTACTGCCAGGCTGTTGGAGAGTTGGCTCAGAGGTTAAGAGCACTAGCTGTTCGTCCAGAGGTCCTGAGTTCAAGTTCCAGCAACCACAGGACGGCTCATAATCATCTATAGTGAAATGTGGTGCCCTCCTCTGGCGTGCAGACAATACATACAGCAGAACACTGTAGAAATAATAAATAAATAAATCTTAAAAAAAAAAAAAAAGTGTTACTGCCCCACCTTTCTCTTCCTCAGGAGTAGCATACCACAGCTGTCCTCCAGAAAGGCAGAGTTTCAGGAGAGGTGGTTTGTAGGTTAGCTCTCCATTATTTGAAGGAAGCAGCTGATTGGCTGATTGTTACTTCTTGTAGTAATTTTCAAAATACATCCACAAATTCATTAAAATTGATCCTTTCGCCTCCCTGTAACTCTGACACACCCAGAACATGGATTCATTCCATTCTTTTTTTTTTTTTTGTTTTTCAGAGACTGTGGTGACAAGAAGTGTTGCTTGGGCAGCAGGCTGGAAAAGGAAAGGAATTCTTCCAGAGAGAAACAGAATTAGCCACAGTGTGTCCGCCTCCCACTCGGAAGGTGACAGCTTCCTATAGGCTGGTAATCCACCATGAAGGCCAGTTTCACACTTCAGCTCTGGAACAAGCCCTTAGGGAATTGTTCCTAGGGGCTGGAAATTAGAATTCGCCAGGGTAATTTGTCCATTTTCCCACATGACTTTCTGCCTGGGGCTGGCCAGGATAGAAACTGGTCTCTCAGTTTCGGTGTGTGCTGGATCTGGTCGCCCCTGTTGTTTTGTTTTGTTTTGTTTTGTTTTGTTTTGTTTTGTTTGGGGGGGGTGGCTGACAGCAGCCTAGCTGCTGGCCTCAGTGTGTCATTCCAGCTCTTGTCCCTCTCAGATGGAGGCGGGGAAAGCCTCCAGCCGGTCCTACCCAAGAGCCTCCTGCTGGGGTTTGCCCAGGGTGACAGCAGCAGTAGGGTTAAACATTGCAAGCATTTTCTCCCAGATTGTGTTTTCCCCTCGCTTTTGTATAGACACAAATTCCTCATTAAGAGCTAAGAAGTCCATGAACACTGGCCTTACGACCTGTGCATCTCATTTATTTTTTAAAAAATGTTTTATTAATTTTTTGAGAATTTCATACAATGTGTTTTGATCGTATTCATTCCCTGCCCCACCCCCTCTTCCCATCATCATTTGTTTTTTAATATAACACCCTTAAAGAAAACTGACTCTGCCTCCCCGAGAAGCCATCAACAACCCAAATTCCCCAGTTAGTGGTGGGAGGCTCCCAAACCCCTTCCCACATTCACGCTAGAATGGCTCTGTTGCTCTTGTGTGGGTCATGTGCAGACAACCACAGCTGCTGGGAGTTCTTGACTGTGCCAGTCCTGTCAGGTCCAGAGAACACTGACTGAAGCTCTGGACCTCCTCCGGCTTTGGCCCTTCTGGTGCCTGGGCTTTGTGGGGATGGGTCTGGCACAAATGACCCATTAAGGGGCTGAGGGCTTCCCAGTTGCTGATCCCTCTGCAATTTGACCAGTTGGGAATTTCACCATCCGCTGCACAAGAACATTTCTCTGATGAGGTCTAAGAACTGCACTAATGCATGGGTAAAGAGAGATACGTGTTTATAGGGCAGTTTGATACTATGCCCAGTTAGCAAGATAATAGTAATAGGTTCGCTCCTGGGACCCGCGAATTTCCCAGCCGTGGGTTCTTGGCCATATTTGCAGTGCCAGGCAGGTGTTTTCTTGTGCCTCTATGCTTTCCAGCCTGGCCCCCTAAAAGAGCTGGGTGTGGTGGTGTGTACCCACAGTTCCAGCACTTGAGACGTTAAGACAAAATGACCAATGACCTGTGAGGAGTTCAAGGGCATCCTCTGCGACATAGCAAATTCAAGGCCAGCCTGGACTATGTAAGGCCCTGCCTCAAAAGCATACGACAAGAAAAAAAAAAAAAAAAAGCCTTCCTGCCACCCTGTACAATGGTATTCTTCATATTTTCTTGTGGTTAGCTTTTGGGAAATCTTTCATGTTTGTGAAAAGCACGATCAAGCCGTTAGTGGTGCTGTTTGCTCTGGGGATAGAAAAACTGTCAGCTGGGAGTTCATCTCACCAGGTGTCCTTTGGAGGTGTCCTTTCTAACTAAGGACTTAACCCATTTAAAACAACTCATGGTATTCTACTTTTAAAGGCTAAGAACACAGAGACATATCAAGGACTTTGGAAACAGTGTGCTTTTGCTTCTGAGGAATGACACTGCTTTTTTTGTTTTTGTTTTTGTTTCTTCTGAGAAAGGCCCTCTGTGAAATTCCCCTAAGTAGAAGTCTGTCATTGCTAGTGTTCACCATAGCAGAAACACCAGGGTGCTGTGTCCCTTCTGATGCATTGTGCCTCCTTCAGGAGGCTCCCACTGCTCCCAGTGGCCTGGCTGTCCTTCATTGTTATCACGAGTACCAAGCACTACTTTATTTTTTTTTTAAGATTTATTTATTATTATTTATACAGTGTTCTGCCTGCATGTGTGCCTGCAGGGCAGAAGAGGGCACCAGATCTCATTATAGACAGTTGTGAGCCACCATGTGGTTGCTGGGAATTGAACTCGGGACCTTTGGTAGAGCAGCCAGTGTTCTTAACCTCTGAGCCATCTCTCCAGCCCAAGCACTCCTTTTTGGGAGGTGTGCGTCCTGCAGTGTGTCCTTGTTCGTTCAGGAGATGTTGGAGTGTCTGATGTGCGGAGGCCGTGTGGTAAGCCACAGAGCACAGTGGGAGGGAAGACATCCATCCTCTCTTTGTAGGGCCTAAAGCGGATGGAGAGACAGCAGTCAGCTGCTCTTCTCTGGCAGTGCCACAGGGACCCTTGTTGAGGGTGCTGGGGGCTCTGAAAATTCAGGGAGGGGTGTTGGTTTGGGCGGCTGGGGAGGCTTCCCCAAAAGAGTGATGTCTCGGCTGAGCTTGACACAGGATCACAGGGGAAACGCCTGTGGAGCAAGAAAGCAGAGGTGTGTGACCTCGGTAGGTTCACGCTCAGACATAGACAGGCTCTGTCTACAGTAGGCCCCCACGCAGGAAACCCTGCCTTCCATCCCTTCTGAAATGTAATGCTGTAGAGAGTCCACGGAAAAAGCTGCAAGGGACAGCTTGCAGGAGTCAGTTCCCTCCTTCCACCACACGGGGTCAAACTCAGGTTTTGGCCAAAACTTCTGATTATTTCCTTAGTGTGGATTTTCTAGCAGTAACATTACTAAACCATAGGAAGTAAACATTTTGAAGGCTGGTCTTATTGGCATATATTTTCCAGAAATGCTGTACAGCTCACATTGTGGCCTCTCAGTATCTAGTTGTATTGTTATGGAATGTATAAGAATGATGTCACAATAACCTTTTACTACCTTGATTTTATTTTGTTCTGAGATAAGGTCTCATGTAGCTGCATAGCTGAGAATGGACACAATTCTCCTGCCACCACCTCTCAGCTGTTGGCATTACCATCGTGCCCCACCACCCCTAGCTCGTGTCAGTCAGATAGGCTGTTGTTCATGCAGTTAGCTCTATTGATTGGCAGCTCCTCCTCCTCCCTCCTTATTTCCTTTCCTTCCTCTGAAAGAGTCACCAGGCTAGGCTCGAACACACGGTGTTGCCTAGACATCCCCAAAACTCTCCATCCTCCTGCCTCAGCCCCCAAACCCTAATCCCACAAGCTGGGGTTACAGATTTATGCTACAATACCTGGTTTGGGAAACATTAAAAAAAAAAAAACACATTAAAAAAATCCCATATAAACTAAGACAAGTATTGAGTGATCAGCCTGAGAGTACCCCTACCTCATCGTGACTCCTGGTGCTTAGGAAAGGAGCCAAGGGGCAAGGCCGTGGCTGGCCGATTTGCCTTTCAAGAGTTGCTGATGATGCTGAGGCCATGCAAGCAACAGGCGAGGTAGGGCTAACCTGCATCCAAGGTAGCCGCTTGAGTATGCAGGGCTGTTGATGACGTCCGCTTACACTTTTATTTTATTTTATTTTATTTTATTTTATTTTATTTTATTTTATT
>NW_026596057.1:14115605-14146935 GCF_907164565.1 Psammomys obesus | reverse complement strand
TTTTATTTTATTTTATTTTATTTTATTTTATTTTATTTTATTTTATTTTATTTTATTTTATTTTATTTTAGGCAAGCTCTCACACATCCCAGGTTGGGCTAGAACTTGACATGTGTTGACCTTGGACTTCTTCTGATCCTCCTGCCTCTGCCTCCTGAGTGCTGGAATTCTGAGTATCACCTGTGCGGTTTACATAAAGCTTCATGCATGCTCAGCAAGCACTTTGCTGATCGACTGCATTCCCAGCCAGAAGTTCAAGTGCTTTATTCCAGTTGTGGTGGAAGATGTTTGTAATTCCAGGTCTCAGTAGTTTGAGGTAGGAGGATCACAATTTGAGGCCAGCCCGGGCTACAAGATGTCTCTGTGTGTGTGTGTGTATGTGTGTGTGTGTGTGTGTGTGTGTGTGTGTGTGTGTGTATTAGAGTTACTATTACTGTGATGAAACACCATGGCAAAAAGCAACTTGGGGGGGAAACTGCTGATTTAGTTTACATTTCCACATCACTGTTCATCATTGAAGGCAGTCAGGATAGGAATGCAAACATGGCAGGAACCTGGAGGCCATGGAGGGGTGCTGCTTACTGGCTTGCTAAGCATGTCTTGCTCATGCTACTTTCTTATAGAACCCAGGACCACCAGCTCAGGGGTGGCCACACCCACAATGGGCTGGGCCCTCCCCATCAATCACTAATTAAGAAAATGCCCTACAGGCTTGCCTACAGCTGGGTCTTATGGAGGAAATTTATTATTATTATTATTATTATTATTATTACTATTTTGGTTTTTCAAGAAGGATTTCTCTGTGTATCCCTGGCTGTCCTGGGCCCACTTTGTAGACCAGGCTGGCCTTGAACTCACAGAGGTCTACCTGCCTCTGCCTCTTACTTGCTAGGACTAAAGGCCTGTGCCACCATTGTTAGCTAAACTTGAAATTTTCAGTCAACAATGTAGTATAAAAAAGATTTCAAGTTGAAATAGTCAAATTGTTTTTAGTGTTGTGGTGCATTCCATTGGAGCAACAGATCAAATTTAATCAATTTCTCATTTGGGGATTTATTTTAATCTTATTTTGATATTATATTTAGTAAGTCTTAGTAAATACCCTAATTTGTTCCTAAGATGGTATTCTAGAAATAAAATCATTGGATCAAAGGTTACATATATTAAGACTTTAAGAATGTTTTACCAGCTCTATTACATTATGATTTACTGTATATGTTTCCCAAAGATCCAGTCTGTCACTAGCAGTGAGTGAGTGAGATGATCCAGGGACAGACTTTCGTTTTTGAGGCTGGCTAGGCAGTACCTTCATCTTGCTGGTTTCCTAGAAGTGTGTCATATCCTTCAAGTGGTGGTGATCTTTGAGCCACGAACCTGTGCAGGCTGTTGCTTTTGCATCAGGGGTCAGTCACTGGAACCGCCACAGCCAGCAGAACAGCAACAGTTTTGCTGAAGCCCTGCTTTAAGTGAGCTCACGTTTGGCTTCACTTAGAACTACAGTCCGCACTTCAGCTTGTGCGCACTCCTCCAGACCAACATTAACAGGCAGATGTAAACAATTTGAATTCAGGCTAAAAAGTGACCTAGCTCACTTTTTAGACCACATTTTACAGGAAGGTAAAGTCCTCTGTTGTATTTAGAAGACATAGTTTCCCTCTTATTAAATATAAAGTTTGATTTTGATGTAGTTTTTAAAAGTATCATTAGCTTTGTGTGGACCCTATAACCTGTAATCCCAGAATCTGGAAGGCTGAGGCAGAGGGGGCCTGGGTACACAGTGAATTTCAGGACAGCCTGGGCTACATAGTGAGACCCTGTCTCAATAAAACAAGGGCTGGGAAGGAGGCTCAGGTGGTAAGGTTCCTGGCTGGCAAGCCCAAAGACCTGCGTTTAGAGCCCCAGAATCCACATAAAAAGCTGGGAACACACCTGTAATACCTCTCCACACCCTCACCTCACGATGAAGAGGATCGAGGGAGGAGATAGGTGGACTCCTGAGGTTCACTGACAGCCAGCCTGCCTGGATCCATGAGCTTCAATTCCCCTGAGAGGCTCTGTCTCAAAAAACAAAGGTGGAGAGCGAGGGAGGAGGGCATCAGAGGTGCACTGCTGCCCTCCAAGTTTACATGCACAAATGCACTGTTTGAATACAAACAGCCTCGTGAGCTGCCTCACCGGTGAAGAGCACTGGCTGCTCTTCCAGAGATCCTAAGTTCAATTCCCAGCAACCATATGGGTGCTCACAACCATCTATTATTTGATCTGCTGCCCTCTTCTGGCATGCAGGTGTACATGAAGATAGAGCACTCATACACATAAAATAAATATTTTAAAAAAGGACCTCCAAAGGCCCATAGGGGTGTGGCCTTGTTTAGTAGGTGTGGCTTTGTTGGAGGAAGTGCATCACTAGGGGGTGGGCTTTGAGGTCTTAGAAACTCAAGTCAGGCCTAAGGGCTCAGTTTGTGCCCTGCTCCCTGCTGATCTGTGTGTAGGACTCTCAGCTCCTTCTCCAGCACCACGTCTGCCTGCACGCTGCCATGCTTCCTGCCAGGACAGTAATGGACTAAACTGCTGAACTGAAAGCCAGCCCCAGTTAAATGCTTTCCTTTACAAGAGTTGCTATGGTCATGGTATCTCTCCACAGCGATAGAGACACTAAGAAAACCCAAAAAAACAACACAGAACACTACATCCTAGGTCAGAGCTGGAAAATTAGTATCCAAGGACCTGGAATTTATGTACAAAATAGTGTAGCATCTTTACAGAGCAAAGAACATAGCCAGGCAGTCTTCAAGGGGACATTGCGCTGCTGCTGCTGCTGCTGCTCTCCAATGGAATGGGATTCTGGAAGGATGCATTCTCCTCTAGTTGTAGACAATGCTGCCCTCTGCTTCTCTAGTGAATTCACTTGTAAAGGCCCAGTGTCCACTGGTGTGCCTTGTCTGCTTGGCCTGTGCTCCCAGTTGGTGACATTGTCTTCACGAGGTCTCATAGCTGGCACTTCCCATCCCTACCTGTCTGCCTTTGCCTCCGAGAATCTGACTTCCTGGACATAATGGAGTTCTACATCTGCACTGGTTTCTTCGTGGTTTCTCTCTGGAGTGCGGAGACTTCTGAGTGAGGACTGACCCTGAGTTTAGTTGCCTGTTCAGAGTTAAGGGCGCACCATCCTGGCAGTGTGGAGAGATGGACAGGGTAACGGCAGTTAAAATCATTAGAATTTGTTTATTTTTGTTAAGACATGAAAACATTTAAGTTGAGAAATTAGCACATTTTTTCTCCCTGTGCACCTCTTCAATTTATGCACATTCCTATCAGTCATGAGCTTTTATGCCAATGGAGACCAGGGGACAACTTTTGTGAATTGGCATTTACCTTCCATCTTGGAGTCACTCCTGTTCTACAGACTACACAGGGTATTCCCAGCTAGCTGGCCCATGGCATGTTTTCCGGTTCCCGTTCCCATCTTAGAGGAATGCTGCTGGTATGACTGGCCCCTGTCACTGTGTTGTTTTTTGTTTTGTTTTGTTTTTTGTTTTTGTTTGTTTGGTTTTGTTTTGTTTTTAACTGTGTTTGAGGCATAGAACCAAGGTCATCAGGCCTGCCTAGCAAGCACTCTCACCTGCTGAGCCAGCACCCAGCCCGAGCTTTCTGTGTTAGCACGTAGGGTTCTTAGAGTGAATGCCTAACAAATGCCTTTATGAGTGAATTTCCCCATATTCATCAGTTGATCCTTTTTTTAAAAGTGACTTGTGACTTTTTTTTTTTTTTTAACAGAACTCTGTTCCAGTGTTATGAATAGCTCTCAGGCCAGCCAAGAATTCTTTCTTTCTTTCTTTTTCTTTTTCTTTTTTGTAGCAAGATCTACAGATCTGATGTTGATGAAATATTTGCTCTTAAAAATTAAAAAAAAAAACTGCTTAATTTTTTTTTTTTTAAATCAAGGAAATGAACTCTAATTAAGAAAAGATTTTGGAAATAGGTGGTGGTGGCACACGCCTTTAATCCCAGCACTCGGGAGGCAGAGGCAGATGGAACTCTGAGTTCGAGGCCAGCCTGGTCTAGAGCGAGTCCCAGGACAGCAGGGCTACACAGAGAAACCCTGTCTCGAAAACCAAAAAGAAAACAAAACAAAAATGAAAAAAAAAAAAAAAGAAGAAAGAAAAGATTTTGAAAAACAGAAAGAGGGGAAGGAGAAAGGGAGACTTTCCCGCCCAGCAGTCATTTCCAGACTAACATTTCCCCTTAGACTAACGGGGAAAGAGGTACACACGCTTTGGTATTCAGGACACCAGTCTGAGGGCTCCAGGATGGTTTCTGGTCTCAGGTCTCCTTCAGTTTTAACACCCCGAGGCTCCTCTTGATGTAACTGAGTGTGAAGGGACGGAACCTATAGTAGCTCTGATATTCCCAAGATGCTCCAATTAGTCATCTCTGCTCCTGCGATTACCCTGAAGAGCTGCCGCCTGACTCCAGGGTTATTGCCTGGGTTATACGTCACTTCTGCCAGACATGGAAAGCTATCGAAGAAAGCTTTAAGAGGCCTGCTGTTCGCAAGCGGCAAGTCTCCCTCTCGCTCCTTTCAGCAACCGCTCCTTTATTCCCCTCGCCAGCCCCACAACAACCATGGAGGCCACTTAGCGACAAAGGGATGCAACCAGGCGCTTTCTAGAAAGAGACGGAAGAGGCTGGCTGTTGTCTATGTGTTCTCCCAGTCAAGTGCAGAGTCAGGTTTGAACTTGAATTTGTAAATATAATCGTGCATGGTGTGTACCTGAGGTCACAGGGATTTTACACTATTCATTTAAAGAGAAAAGTCAGTGAATAGGAATTCACATTCACGGGATACATTATAAAAACACAGTGCACACAGAGCGTCACTGTTTTCTGCCTTAAATCGAAGATCTTTTAGAGTCACATCAAAGCCAAGAAAGATGGCTTTCCTGGAGCAATGGCTCAGCCAGAGCAGGTATTTGCCTGATGGACCATGCCTGGTCCACATGGAGGAAGTAAAGACCCACTCCTTTAGGCCATCATCTGATGTCCACATGCACGACACAGCACACGAGAGTAAGTACGCGCACACACACACATGCACGCGCGCCATACACTAAGTAGGTAAATAAATGTAATTTTTTAAAGATGGCTTCCCCTTAACTGACCTAACTATACATATGTATCTAGACTGACTTTAAACGTGTTTCTTGGGGCTGGAGAGATGGTTCAGAGGTTAAGAGTCCTGTCTGCTCTTCCAAAGGTCTTGAGTTCAATTCCCAGCAACCACACAGCGGGGCATAACCATCTGTAATGAGATCTGGTGCCCTCTTTGGCATACAGGTGTACATGCAAGCAGAGTACTGTATAAATAATAAAAATAAATAAAGCTTTAAAAAAATTAAAATATTTAAAAACACATTTCTTTGTGAATTTTTTTATTTTAAAAAAATTTTTTTACAAGTTATTCATTTTATATCCCCTTTGTAGTCCCCTCCTTCATCTCATCCCAGCCCCACGCTCCATCCTTCAGCCCCTCCCCATCCTCTTCCCCTAGTCCACTGATAGGGGGAGTTCTCCTCCCCTGCCATCTGACCCTAGCTTATCAAGTCTCAACAGGACTGCCTAGATCCTCTTCCTCTGTGGCCTGGTAAGGCCGCACAACCAGGGGAAAATGATTAAAGAGCAGGCAACTGAGTCCATGTCAGAGGCAGCCCCTGCTCCCCTTAGTCACGAACCCACATGGAGACTGGGCTGTCTATGGGCTACATCTGAGCAGGGGGTCTAGGTCCTCTCCATGCATCTTTGTGAATTCTTTGCTTAGGTTCCGGGAAGCTTGTATCACTCTAGTTGGTGTTTGGGTACTTTATATTTTTCTAAAATCATGTTTTAGGTCCTGTGCTGTAATAACTATGAGTTTTCTTTTTTTTTTTTTTTGCTTTTTCAGAACAAGGGAAGAATTTTGGAAGGTTTTACTAGAGCTAATGCTTGAGTAAACATATTGGACATGGTTTAAAACTTACACAATATACACACACACCAAAATATCACTGTACTTCATTAGCATGCACAAGTTTTTAGTGTGTGGCTATGTGTCTGTGTGGGTGTGCACATGCGTGCGCGTACATATGTGTGGAGATCAGCGGTTAATGTCAGTGTCTTCCTCAGTCATCCTCCACTGCAAATTTGTTTGTTTGTTTATTCATTTCTATGTTTATTAGACCGCTTCTCACTGAACTTTGAGCTCCCAAGTGTAGCTGGGCTAGTTGGGCAATGAGCTCTGAGGATCTATCTCTCTTTTCTCCAGCTCTCCACAAACGAGTGCTGTACCTGGCCTTTTCTGTGGGCTTTGGAGATCGGAACTCAGCTCCTCATGTTTGCATGGCAAGCACTTTCCTGCCTGAGCCATCTCCTTGGTCCCAGTATGCACTGTTTTTATAGGTTTTGGGTTTGTTGTTATTTTGGCTTACAAAAAAACAAATGTGGGATTCCTGTGTCTGTGTGGGGTTGTGGGCATGTGAGCACAGCTGCCCACACTGGAGTAACAGGTGGTTGTGAGACACTGCACATGGCTGCTGAGAACTGAACACCAGTCTTATTCAAGGGAAGTACAAACTCTCAAACTGTCAGGTAGAGGGTTGGTGGAGATCCATTCCCAGTTTGTAGGCTGTCGTTTTGTTCTGACGACAGTGCCCTTTGTTTTATAGAAGCTTTTCAGTTTCATGAGGTCCCATTTATTGATTGTTGCTCTTAGAGCCTGTGCTATTGGTGTTCTGTTCAGGAAGTTGTCTCCTGTGTCAATGAGTTCAAGGCTCTTGCCCACTTTTTATTCTAACAGGTTTAGCGTGTCTGGTTTTATGTTGAGGTCTTTGATCTACTTGGACTTTAGTTTTGTGCAGGGTGGTAAGTATGGATCTATTTGTATTTTCTACATGTAGCTATCCAGTTAGACTAGCACCATTTGTCGAAGATGCTATCTTTTTTCCATTGTATGGTTTTGGCATCTTTGTTAAAAATCAGGTGTCCATAAGTGTGTGGGTTTATTTCAAGGTCTTCTATTCGACTCCATTGATCCACAAGCCTGTTTCTATGCCAGTACCATGCAGTTTTTATTGCTGTTGCTCTATAGTTCATGTTGTAAGAGACGATTAATATTTACTATTGATATATCTTCTGGTAAAGCTGCTGTTAATCCTAAACAGCTGTATACCCAAATCACCACACAGACTCTGGGATTTATTTAATTAACCTAGAACACAATGCTGGGCAATAGTTACTCCATTCTAAACCTCCAAGGTCTCATAGTTTCCTAACATTCAGCTTTCCCACATTATACTTGCTTTTAGTGATATATTAGGTCCAGTCCATCTCTTCACGTTGTTCCACGATTTCTGCTCCTGCCTCTGTTCTCCCAGCCTCGCTGCCCTTCTCTCCTCTTCTGCCTCCCACCTTCCTGTCCTCTGGATTCTCCCTCTCTTGCTGCTTCCTTTCCCTTGATCAACATTGTGGCTAGTTGCTTTATTTTGGCATGTTTACACAAAGTTGAGACAGGTGATGTTTAGAATAAATATCACAATGCAATGTCCGGATTGAAACCAGAGAGTGGGGGAGAGAAATCAGCTTTTGAATGAACAAGGGTAAAGTGTATACATTCCACTTGAACATTATACCAACAAGTATAGCTTGAGATCAGGGATGGAGATTTCTCCACCCGATCTTTTATTGTAGAGGATTGTTTTAGCTATTCTGGGTTTCTTGTTATTCTATAAGAAGTTGAGAATTTTTCTTTCAAGGTCTGAAAAGAATTGTGTTGGTAATTTGATGGGAATTGCATTGAATCTGTAGATTGCTTTTGGTAAGATAGCCATTTTTACTATGTTAATCCTGCCAAGACATGAGTATGGGAGAACTTTCCATCTTTTGATGTCTTCTTCTATTTCTTTCTTCAGAGACTGGAAGTTCTTTTCATACTATGACTTTCTTGGTTAGGTTCACACCAAGGTCCTTTATGTCCTTTGTGGCTATTGTGAAGGGTGTTGTTTCCCTAATTTCTTTCTCAGCCCTTTTGTCTTTTGTATACAGAAGGGCTACTTATTTTTTGAGTTAATTTTGTATCCAGCCACTTTGCTTAAAGAACTAAAAAAGTTAAAGAGCAACAAATCAAGCAATCCAATTAAAAATGGGGCACAGAGCTAAAGAGAGAATTTTCAAAACAGAGGAATATCAAATGGCAGAGAAACACTTAAAGAAATGCTCAACATCCTTAGTCATCAGGGAAATGCAAATCAAAATGACCCTGAGATCTCACCTTATACCCATCAGAATGGCAAAGATCAAAAACTCAAGTGACCATGCATGCTGGAGAGGATGTGGAGAAAGGGGAACCCTCCTCCATTGCTGGTGGGAATGTAACCTTGTACAACCACTTTGGAAATCAATCTGGCACTTTCTCAGACAATTAGGAATAGTGCTTCCTAGATATCCAGCTATACCACTCCTAGACATATATCCATTGTATACAACAATGACATTTTCTCAACCATGTTCATAGCAGCTTTATTCATAATAGCCAGATGTCCCTCAATGGAGGAATGTATACAGAAATTGTAGTATACTTATATAATGGAATACTACTTAGCAATTAAAAACAAGGAAATCATGAAATTTGCAGGCAAATGGTGGGAACTAGAAAATATCATCCTCAGTGAGGTATCCCAGAAGCAGAAAGGAGGGTATATACCCACTCATAAGTGGATATTAGACATATAATATAGAATAATTATGCTAAAATCTGTATACCTAAAGAAGCTAAGCAAGAAGGAGGACCCTGGGTAAGATGTTTAATCCTCATTCAGAAAGGCAAACGGGATAGACATCAGAAGAGGGCAAAAACAAGGAACAAGAGGGCCTTTGAAAGACTCTACCCAGCAGGGTTATCAAAGGAGATGCTGAGACTCATAGCCAAACTTTGGGCAGAATGCAGGTAATCTTATGAAAGAAAGGGGAGATAGGAAGACTTGGAGGGAACTGGAGCTCCACAAGGAAAGCAACAGAACCAAAAAAAAAAAAATTCTGGGCACAGGGGTCTTTTCTGAGACTGATATTTCAACCAAGGACCATACATGGATATAACCTAGAACCCATGCACAGATATAGCCCATGGTAGGTCAGTCTCCTAATGGGCCTCCTAGTAAGGGGAACAGGGACTATCTCTGACATGAAGTCTGTGGCTGGCTCTTTGATCATCTCCCCCTGAGGGGGGAGCAGCCTTGCCAGGCCACAGAGGAAGACTATGTAAGACAGTCCTGATGAGACCTGATAGGCTAGGATCAGATGGAAGGGGAGGAGGACCTCCCTAGCAGTGGACTGGGGAAGGGGCATGGGAGGAGAAGAGGGAGGGAGGGTAGGATTGGGAGGGGATGAGGAAGGGGGCTAAAGCTGGGATACAAAGTGAATAAACTGTAATAAATAAAAAAATTTTAAAAAAGAGAAGTACAAACTCTTAACAGCAAGCCACCTCCAGAGCCTGTTTTGGCTTTTTGAGCCAGGGGTTTAGTCTTGAATTCATTATCTTCCTACCTCTGGCCTCTTGTGTGCTATAATTATAGGTGTAAGCCACCACATCTGGCTTTGTTTTTATTTATAAAGTAAGCATAATTTTAAATCTAAGACAGTGAAATCTAGAATTGTTCTTTCTTTCTTTCTTTCTTTCTTTCTTTCTTTCTTTCTTTCTTTCTTTCTTTCTTTCTCTTTTCTTTTCATTAGATTAAGATGTATTTTAAGCCGAGAAGTGATGGTGTATGCCTTTAATTTAGGCACTTGGGAGGCAGCCTGGTCTACAGAATGAGTTCCAGGATAGCCAAGGCTATGCAGAGAAACCCTGTCTCAAAAAAATAAAAAACAAAAGAAAGACAGTCAGAGAGAAAGGAAGGAAGGAAGGAAGGAAGGAAGGAAGGAAGGAAGGAAGGAAGGAAGGAAGGGGAAAGAAAGAAACTCTGTCTCAAAAACCCAAATACACTATGGCCGTCAGAAGCTTTGAGAAAGCTGAGAACTCGATGGAGATATTGTAAGCAGATTCAAGCTGGATTAGTGTCCAGTCTCTCCCGAGCATGAGGTCTGCCTCTGTGGTTGATGAAGGCTTCTTGACAGACTCCAGTATGGGGCTAATCGTGCCACAGTAGTGACACGGTGGGCTAGGAAGATAAGCAGGCAGCATCCAAGGCCAGCTGTCCTCTGGAAGAGCCTGGCAGCCTTAGGGAAAGGTCCTTTCTTCTCAGCAGAGGTGAGCAACAATGCCCCCGAACACCAACAGCCCCGGTAGGGATGCTTGAGTCTCCCTAGCTCCCTCTGCTCGTGTCGTGGGGTTTCCAAACTCTCCTGTCTGACCCATGACGGTACCTTGTGGCCTAAGAGGCAATGAAACCTGGACAGAGGCCAGGGAAGGTGACCAAAGACTAAGCCCTCAGCCACCTGCAGTTCTGTTTACCCTCCCTGCAGCAATCAGCTGGCCTGCTATCCAGAGAGAGGCCAAAGTTCTCACAGAAGTCTTCATCTAGGGCTGGGACCCCAAGGGTTTGGCCACTCTGTTAAGGAAACCACACCGTTGAGGCCAGACAGAAGACAAGGAGGGATAAGGACACTGCTTCCCATCTTGGGTGTAAATTCCGTGCCAGGACATCAGAGAAGGTCAGGCCAGGTTTGCTGGGCCTTGACATGGGTGCAAAAAAAAACCAGCACAAGGGTAGGAGGAGCATGCAGATTAGATTGTTCTTTCAGAGTTTAACTCATTCTTCTAGCTGAGTGGAAATCCTACCTGCTGCTTCTACAGCAGCCTTCCATCCGAGGCATTCAGCAGTGTGATGTGAGGTACGAACCAGGGTCAGGACGCCAGGAAAGCCACACCGAGAAGGCACGGGTAGGTAGTTCAGGGACTATGGTGGAGATCCTGCCTGGTGTTGATATGCGAGTGTCCCTTTCCCAGTTGTCCTGAGATTCCATCAGGATACATAACACCTGGGCTGTTATGTATCCTTCATGGTCCTTCAGCCAGGACCCTGAAGGAGGCCGCTGTGGCCAGAATGTGAAGTAGAACAAGCACTAGAAAAGAACCCTTTCTTGGAGGGGGTCCTCATTCCCTGCCATTGTCACGTGACATACACCTCAGAAATGATCACATATGGCCTTCTAGTGGGGCATGGAGAAGCCTGCTGAGAGCCCCCTCCCCCGCTGGTGTCCCTCCTTCAGAATACACTGGTTATTAGGTAACCCCACACTTCAGTCTGTAACATCAAGGACCACGTCTGTCTTCTCTTGTACCCTGATTCTAGTCTAACCCAGCACAGGAAATCCTGACATGATGGTGATGACGAATGACGACGACGACAATGATAATGATATAGGTTTTGGGTTTTGGGGGTTTTTGTTTGTTTCTTTGTTTTGTAGTAACATTTTTTCTTTGTTGGACTGGATATGTGCTTCCTCTCCTGTCTGTACATTTTTGTTTTTGTTGGTGCTTCATCCTTCAGAGCCAAGTTTGGCTGTCACTTTGAGGAAACCCTAAACTCCTAGAGCATGGCATGCCAGACAGGTGGGTTCTCTGTCCCGCCCAGCCAGAGGAGCCTTCGCTTTGCAGGTCTCGCCTTAGAACCCTCTTCTCCCAGAGCTTCCCGGAGAAAGAGCCTAGAAGACCCATAAGACACAGAAAGCCCCAGTCCCAGGATGGCTGCAGGGAACCAGCTGGTAGGCAGGCCGACTTATCCAAGCCATGGACGTGAGCCCTGGGGAAATCAAGGGAAAAGGCAGTGAGGCGGGAGCCCACCCTGCCTATCAATCAGGTTGTCAGGGATAGGGCCAAGGGGCTTGCTGTGTGGAAGGAAACCCATACCTGCGGTGTCTCAAATGGGGCCTGCCCCCACTCTGTCCTATGGCTGAACACTGTGGACAGCCTGCAACAACATTTCCAGTAGCTCTCTAGTCCGAGACACCCAGGTTCAGTTTGGGAAAGAGTGGCTCTTAGAGCTACAGGATTTGCTGACAGGAATCTTTACTTGGCATTTGGTGAGCAGTCAGGCTATAAACTCATTTGGTAAGGAGCCTCTGCGGTCTTGGACTGGCAGGGCACTTCCCTGAACACGGGCCCCCGGAACTTCTTTCAGAAAACCTGCCAGCCTCTCAGGCCCTCAACAGGGTCCAGCAAGGAAGGCACAGGAGGGTGTGGGCTGGGGCTCAGACACAGACAGGGAAGCACCCTAGGAGCCGGGCTGCTAAAGAGGTCAAATGCCGCTCCAGCTGTACCCTCCCCCACCCCAGCTGCCCCAGCACAGGAGGTGTCCTTGGCATTCCACCTGCTGCACCCAGCGCTGAGGCCATCTGAGCCAAGTGAAGATGCCACAGAAAACCCCAAATCCGATTGAGGCTTCTGCTCCCCCCCCCCTAATGAGGTTCATTATCAGCTGCTCTGATCCCTGTAAAACCCAGCATGCTGGATTAGGGGCAAACTCTAATCCAGGCTGACTCCTCCTGGCGGAGCAGCCGATCCAGGCTGGCTGGACAAACAAGCCTGACAGTCCTGGAGGGAGAGCTGAAAGGCGGCAGCTGCAGACAGCTTCTCTGACACCCAGGCAGGTCTCAGGGAGGGTGGACAGCAGGAGGTGGCAGGGCCATCCAAGGCCTGTCCCCAGGGCATGCAGAGACTCAGGTGCTCCGTGGGGAGTGAGGTGAGCGCCTGCTCCATACCCAGGAGAGGTCTTGCTGCTGGATATGGAGTGAGGCTGGACGCTGTGCCAAGTGCTACAGACCCGGACGATACTTCTCCAAGGATCAAGGCAAACACACCATGTGTGACTTAACAAAAATAATTTTATTCCACACCCCTCCCAAGCAGGAGGAGCAGAGTGGGAAGGAGGCATGTGTACCAGTCTCTCCAACTCTACCTGCTCGCAGTGGAACCAGGAGAGAGAAAACACTCTCCTCACGGCTCTCAACCCAGCACCTTCCACACCAACAGCTAGCATTGATTTTAGAGGCCAAAACAAAAGACAAGGTCCCCAGTTCTGAGAGGGGAGGAGTTTGCCCTCTCACAGCTTGCCCAGAGCTAAGGCACTACGGACTGCAGCATCAACCCAACCCCTGGCCCTTGCCACCAAGCAAGCATTGTACCCCACCGCCCAGCAACCGTCATCCCAGCAAGCTCACACTACACTAATGCAGCAGAAATCCTAGTTTGAACCTGGGAGACCAGAATCATTTCCTGAAGCTCTCAGGCTGATTCCTGTAGCCAAACCTCACCCAGGTCTGAGGCTCTGAAGCTGGGTAGGCCAGAGAAGGCCACAAGTGATGCTTCTTTCTCTTCAAGTCGAGAGGGAGGGGAGCAGACAGAGCCTCAGAGTGCAGTGAGGTGCACTGCAGCCTACCCGCCCAGGATACTCTCCTCTGGATGAGAAACCTTGGAAAGTCTGGACTTGTTTGCCTCAACTTAAGGCCAAGACCAAGCAGGAGACATTGAGACTTCAGCAGGAATGGGGCAGGATTTCACATAAGCTGAAAAACAGGAATTTGGTGCTGAAGCCAGGCCTGAACCTTCTAGAACCCCCCCCCCCCCCAAGCACCCTGCCTTAGGCTGCCCCTAGCCCATGTTGCCCAGATGAGACGGGCACTGTGTTTTTGTTCTGTCTATTGGAATCCCTCTTCACAGCAGACTCAAGAGGTTCACTGCGACAACTCGCCTTCTTGGACTCGCTACTCTCCTAGGCTAGACAATGGAACAAGGGATAGAGGGGAAGCAAGGGGCCAGTGGGCCAAAAAAGCCGTATGGACAGCAGCTCCTTTTTCTGTCCTCTCCCTGGGCAGTTCAGGCTGTGGGGTGACTGGCATGGCCCTTCAGGATCTGCATCCTGGCCCGGAAGTAGGTGTACATGGCCAGTAAGCCCATGAAGGACACAGAGTAGAGCCCCACACAGAGACTAATGTCCAGGTGGGAAAAGTCTCCGCCCAGAACCTGCAGCCACTGGCCTTGGCCCTGTCTATCTAGGGCCTCTGGCTCCCCTTCAAGTATGCTGGCTAGCTGCTTGGGGCTGCGGCCCCCTCGCCTTAGCTCTAAAGAGCCTTGGAGGTGGTTCACCTCGGGCAGCAGTAAGGCCTCAGTGTCTCTCTCGCTCAAGTGTTGCTGCCCCTGGGCATTATTCTGCACAGCCCCTGGAAGCTCCTGCACATGGGCAGGAGGGCCCTGCCCTGGTGGCGCTCCACTCATTCTGAGGCCTGTGTGTAGTTCCTGGGGGTCAATTGCTCCAGGATTCTCAGAGGGACCGGCTAGGGCAGTGGCTCCTGGGGGCTCTGCAGAAGCAGCCCACTCATGGCCCAGCACTAAGTTTCTGGTCTCTAGCTCTGCTGCATCCATTACCAGCTCTGGTTTGGCTTCTGGGTTCTGGGCACCACTCTGGGCTGCGGGTCCAGCTGCAGGAGGGTCTACGATGATGTTTGCTGGGGAGAAGTGAGCCTTGAGAAAGTTGAAGGTGGCACCTTGGTCCCACACAGGCACCTGGCTGTTGAGTTCGTTATGGCAGGCAGAACAGAGCTCACGCGGTGGCCACTGAACCTTGGGGAAGTGGGGGTCCTCACTCAGAGCACCTGGGGAGGAAAGTGCATACGGTTTGGTTGTCACCTCTGGTCTGCCTTGGAGCTCAGGTTTCTTTTGTTGAGAACACTAGCTCTATCATCTGCAAAAAGAGGCTCACTAAGACTTTAAAAGGATAGGAGATGAGAGATGCAGATAAAAGCACAGAAGCAAAACCAAAACCAAAACAAATAGAGCATGTAGGCAGGCCAGGTGGTACAGGTCTATAATCCCTGCTACTCAGGAGGATGAGGAAGAAGGATTGCTTGTTTAGGGCCAGTCTGGGCCTCTGTCTCAAAGTAAGAAGGCACAGGAGAATGTGGTGAGATAGCTCAGTGGTAGAGGGTTTGCCTAGCATGAAGTAGGCTCTAGGTTCAATTCCAAGCACCACCCTAAACCCAAACAACCCCTGGACAAATTGGCACAGTTCTGGCCTACAGTGTGACACAGCTACTGGAACATTTGGTGGCACTTAACTGGCTCCATCCAGCTCCTGCCCTGGGGGCGGGAGGTGCTGTCAGGGAGGCACTCCTTGCTCCCCAGGTGTGGTGTCTAGGCTACAGAAGGCTCCCCTCTCAGGCTCTGTGTGTAGGACCCACCATGCTCCCATGGGCAGGGGTGACTAGAAAGACAAGCTCCCCATCCCCCAGGCCACTTTCTGACGAGAACTGTCTCTGGGTGAGGAAAACCTGCCCTCTCCTCCCTATTAGTCCAAGCAAGAGGCTAATAGCCAGAAAGCAGAGCATGGGAGGCAGGAGAGACTCTACCAAGCTAGAGAGGGGTCCTGGTAGCAGCAGGGGAAGGACACTGTCAGCCAACACTGGGGTCGCACAGTGTCCCAGTCTGTTTCCTCTACACACAGGGCTAATGGTATTGGACTGGTTAACAGGGATAACAGATCTGTGTGAGACGCTAGGGTGTCACTGAAGAAACAATCAGTATGCCCCCACCGCCAAACTCCGGCCTTGGAAGTGGCCGCTCCTTACCTGAGAGGCGAGCGTTAACCCTGTTGTGGCTAGTCCAGAGCCAGAGGACTGCACTACTGGGACTTCCCACCTTGTGCATGGAGGTGGCCGCCATCTGCTCAAAATGGTCAGCACAGTCACGACAGCCAAAGAAGTACCGGACATAGCTCCGCATGGCCTGAAGGACCTCCTGGCCATCAGCTGCCGGGGAAGGGAGACACCACACAAAGGCCCTTCATGTTGCCAGCCTCTGCTGTTCCTATCGTGGTTTCCCACAGGCTGCCCTACCCTCCTCCCCTCTGCCGTGGTCACCCTGCATGAGGGCCTTACATTCCAGACCTTGTAATGAGAGGCCTGGTGCTCTCTTGCCTACTTCTCCCCTTGCAGGGCTCAGTGCAAAGAAAGCCCCATTTCCTCCAGAACTCCTCAACTGCAGTGCCTCTTCGTCCTCTCAGGTCCTCATCATTTCACTCTTCTGTGGGACATTCCAGCTCTACGTGACATGACTAGACAGCTGGCGGGGACCGTGCATTCATTCTAACCCTCACGATCCTCTTCCATCTACCTGCTTCAGGCTTCCCATCCACTTGTTCTCTAGTGGGGCTAGCCTCTCTGGGACACTCCTCTGTCTGAATACCTTCTAGTTTGTCTCCACTCAGTATTCTCACTATGATTCCCTCTTCTAGGCTGGTACCAACAAGGGTGTCCGCTGACTCCCACACTTTTTCTTTAACCAGACTCTGCTAATGGCAACTCCATGCCCACACTGTCTATGCCTTTTCTCCTTCCATACTGTCTGTATGCCTTAGGGCTTGCTTCCTGTTGCTTCTAAATGTTCCCTCTTCGGTACACCTCCAACCCTTTCTACCTCCACCAGGACTTCACAGAGAGCTCTCTCTCACATGCATATACTCTCCCCTTTCTGACTCTCTCTGCCTCACATTCGTGCCTGTACAACTGCACGCTCTAACTCCAAGCTTCATTTGTTCTGCACCCACTCCGGGTATAACTGCCCCCCAAATATGACTGGCCCACCTCTCCCTTCTCAACAGCTCCAGAACTGTATTCCTGTAAACATCCCTTTTCTATCTGCCTCATCAGTTTCCCCGTAATACAGGGTCATTTCAACTGGCTCCCCATGGAGGACAGAACAGACAGGACAGTCTGGAGCACAGTGAGGTGAGCAGGCCTGGACTCACCTGGTTCTTGTGGGTGGTTTTCACTGTGCCGGTGTGCCTGCACAGTCAGGAAGTGGAAGAGGACCCATAGGGAGCAGGGGAAGCCCCGGAAATGTGGCTCACTGCCCTGGCAGCCAACCCAGTTCACCTTCTCAGCAAGAACGAAGCCCTAGAGGGATACATGTGAGCATGAGAGCACAAGCAGAGAAAAGAACAGGCTGGAAGGGGGTGACAAGAGAAGCCTCCAGGAGCACACAGCACTGTGGCAAAGGAGGTCCTCTTCTTGGCCTGTCACCTCAAAGGGTAAAATTCCCACCCACCAAAAGATCAGCAGGTCTGAGAAACTGCGGCACAGAGCAAGCTCTATCTTTGAAATAGCTGTGCTGATCACTGAGGTTCCCGCAAGCCCTGACACCTTCTATGTCCACAGGGTTTTACATGTCTCTTGGGTATAGTTTGCTTTTGCAGACAGCAGAAAGAACAGGCACCCTGCTGTAGGCCATCTGGAGAAAGCTGCTTGGAAACAGGCAAGAACTCTGGTGTCTTAGATAAATGTGGTGACTCATTCCTATAATTCTCTCATTTGAAAAGATGTAGTAAGAGGATTGCTGTGATTTTCAAGGCCAGTAGACTTGGATACAGAGTAGGACCCTATCTCAAAAATAGGACTCCTTGGGAAGGGGCATGGGAGGAGAAGAGGGAGGGAAGGCGGGATTGGGAAGGAACGATGGAGGAGGCTATAGCTGGGATACAAAGTGAATTAATTGTAATAAATAAAAAATAAATTAAAAAAAATAGGACTCCACTGCCTCATACCTTATTGTTTTTAGTTACAATCATTTACAGGTACGCTGGAGCCTTAGACTAGGAAAGTTACATAACCTCTTAAACTTGGTTTCTTCATCTGCTAAGTGTGAGTTCTGAGGCCTGAGGATTCAAAGAGATACTCCATAGAACTCAATGAAGAGCAGCTTATTAGTGATATATAGAATGACTTCATGCACACTGCTGAACAATGTTGTTAGAGATCACAGTTTTATGTCTTTCCAGTGCCAGAAATGTGAAGGGCATTAGTAAGACCTTTGCTTGCCTTCTAGACTCACCTCCTTCCTGCTGTCCAGAGCAGCTTTGAAGAAACTATAGGGGATCTTCTTCTTCTGCTGCTTCTGAAGCCAGTCGTTTATAGAGTGCAAGAAGTTCTGGACCAAAGGCTGCCCAGGGAAGTACTGTGGGTGGGAACAGTGGCAATCGAAAAGTAAAAAACAATTCTACAGGCTTTGATTGTCTCACAACGAGGAGGAGACTGTGTAGAAATGGGCCAGTGCACGTTTACTAGAATGTTCCAAAACCAACAGGCACAAATGTGAATTCACATACTCTGTTTTGGGCAGAGGGCTTCCCTCTATGGCTAGACTCTATGCAGCACAGGCCCTGTGGGTCTCTCCTGTCAAGGCTCAGGCTATAATGCTGACCTATCCACATGCAGCTGCTCAGAGGAGGGTCCACACAGCTCACCACTCCCCAGGACTGCTATGAACACTGGCACAAGCCTTCATTTCACGTAGTCTTCTGATGCAGCAACTGACTGACCAGCTGGGCTTATATGGGGTAGGCAAGGGGGTAAACAGGGGGTAACTGAGGAAAACTTCAGCTGCATCTTGGCAGCTTTTTCTGATGCTCAGAATCCCCCTCTTATATCCCAGCATCCTTGGAGCATTGTTGGGTTCTTCAGAAAATGGGATACCAGGGCACTTTCCTCAGGACAAACATCCTGATAAGCGCAAGGAAGGAAAAACTGCAGGGACATCTTGAGCCATTCTCAGTGGTGAGATGAAAGGAAGATAGTGCTCAAGGGAAGGGACTTTACAATGGCATCACCAGAGGGAGGAACCATAAAAAGTCTTTCAATCCCCAAAACAGGACCCAGAGGGTTTCTACCCGCCTCCCTTTGCAACACCCACTCAAAGCTGTCTGAGTATATTCTCTTCTTGGCTTTTGCTAAGTAAGCTGTTTTTAGCTGTCTGTATTTCTTGGCTCAGTTCTTTCTACTGAAAAGACAAGAACCAAACTGAGGAGAAACGGTCATTGGTAATAGGCGAGGCTGGCAAAAGACCTTTCATTTAGCCCATGGGCTGCCAATGCAGACAGGCCAGCCCAGGGCTCAGGGCCAAGATCCAAATCTTGATGTTAACTCCCAAGAGCTTCAGAGGAACATGAAAAGCTACTTTGACAATAAGTCAACTCAAATCTGATTAGTATCAGCACTTTAAAACCACAAGGACTCAAGGGAGGAGGGAATGTGTGTGTGTGTGTGTGTGTGTGTGTGTGTGTGTGTGCATATGTGTGCATGTACAAATGCACATGGGGTGGGGAGGGGGACAAAGGAGGAGGCAGCAGTGAAGCAGGGCGGATAAAAGAGGAAAGGTAGGTAAAGAAGACAATGACTCTGAGAAATATGCCGAGAGCAGAAAGAAGAAAACCATCTGAGAGAAGTCTCCCGGAGATGAGAATGGTTCCAGAGAAACCTGCTACCAGATCCAGTGTTCTGAGAAGATAGGAGCCACCCCCACCAAACCTTAGGGGCTGGCCATGCCGCACAGTGAAAAATGGCTGGGAAGACTTCTGCTTCTTCCCAGGGCCCACACACAGATTTACAGCTGAAAGTCAGCAGTTCTCACCGACCTCCGCCTGCCATCCTGACTTGGCACAGTCTTTCCGCCTTCTAAGGCCATGTGTCAGAAGGACCAATGAATTAAAGGCTCTGGACAGCAGAGAGCAGGGAAACTTTGGTGAGCACATGCCACCCAGTGGCCATCCCTGGGAGCTGCTCACATCTGATAAGGCAGGCTGACAGAGGAGCCCTCTTCACTCTAGGCTCTCCTGAGCACTCCTTGTGATAGGAAAGGGAGGAAGCCAAATGAGTTGTGGGTGTGAATTCCACCTTCCACAAGGTGCTTCCCCTCTCCAGGCTGTCATTTCTTCATCTCTAAAATGATGTAGCTCTAAAACGAGTATCAGCCACAGGGTTTAACAATGGAAAACACACGGTGCACTGGACAGTCTGTCAGCCTGCCAGGGCTCTAGGAATGGGAGTAGCTATGATTCTTCTTCTTCAGGGTAGAAAGCAGCTCCCCAATGAAATAGACAGAACACCTCAGTCATGTGGGCAAAGGTCAAACAGGGCCTCTCCTCTTGTGTCCCAGGTCACCCCGCTCCCCTGTGGAATAGCCACACACTTGGCTTCTCTCAGTCCTCTGCTTCAGTGCCACCCTGCCTTCTCTGAGAGAGCTGGCTTCTAGCTGAAGGGCCCCTTCCTCCCATACTCACCTCCTGCTCTTGCCAAGGGTCTGGCTGAGTGTCCCACTGACAGTGTGCTGTTCAGGCCTCTATCTAACCTGGGTGTGTTGGGTCTCCTCTCATATCAGCTGTATATAGCCTTACTGGAGCCCAAAGTAAACACCAGCTTGCTTACAGCTGAAAACAGATACAAGCAGCATGGTGAAACCACTGCTTTGGAGGACTCCTTTGGAGTAGACTGACCTGGGCTTGGGATATCCTAATCAAAGTGTGCAGAGTGGGGGAGCACATGGGAGCATTCCCTCACTGCAGGGGTTAAAACAAAACAACAAAACAGTCCAGAGGACTGCTCTAGACGTGTTCCCTCTAAACCTTCACAGTGTCTGCCCCAGGCCTCAGTACTGTAGGGTACAGGCTACAGGCCTCAGAAGCAAGGTCTCTGTCATGCAAATAGCTCCGCCTTGCCTGCAATATTCCTTAAGTGGCCTTCTCAGCTTTACAGACACACAAGTCACCAAACCAAGAGTGTCGGGATGGTGCCAGAATGGGTGGGACAGAGAGATATCTGGAGGTTCCCCCAGACCTGCTGGGATGGGCGGGCTGAGATCAGCTGGGACTGAGGGAGGCTGAGTCAGCAGGTAGACCCAGGGGATAGGAGCCCTGACTCAGCAGCAACGCAGGGCAGGGCTGGCTGTGGATTGGAAGCCAGAGTAGGGAGGCCAGGGAAAGGCAACTCAATGTAGGAATGCCTCAGGCCCTGCGTCTGGTCCTCCTGGCTATTGTAAGGCAAGTTACTTGGGCCCCTGGGCCTCTTAAATGGTAGCAATACCCCTTTGCAAAGCAGGCAAAAAACTAAATGCTTGTCAGACATTACTCTGAGAAGCCGCCACCTTTCCAAAAGCTAGTGGGGAGCATGGGGCAGGGCTGATGCTAGGGATCTGGATTATACTGAGAAGAAAGACTGCAGGGCAGAAAGCGTCCCTCTTCACTTGGTGGTCTATTGTCCCATATCCCCATGGCAGGGAGTGAGAAGCCACAGTGTGAGGCTTGAGTGGGGTGGAGAACTCAGGTAAGCAGGCACTGAATGGCTGAGCATATTCCCAGGTACTAGGATGTCTGGCCCAGTGTCTCTCACCCCTCAACTCTACAGGGTGGGTGGCCTTGGCAATGTGGGGCTGGTATGGCTATGAGGGGAGGGTAGAAGCCTATGGGGGAGCTAGACAGCTATGGGCCTAGGCATTCAGTCAGATATGGCTTCCAGATATGAATACTACCTACACATGGAACTACAGAGACAAAGGAAGCTGGGGCCCTGCTCACCTTGGCCAAGACTGCCACAAGCTTTTTCAGGGCCACCAGGCGCTGTCCCTCCAGAACTGAGAACTTTCCCACTTCTACACGAAAGATGTAGTGCAGTGCGGACTCCAGGTCGGCCATGTAGATCTTGGAGCTGAGGATCGAGAGGAAGTGGAAAGAAAAGGGGCATTAACCTCAGAGCAAGTGCTAAAGGAATGGAGGGAGGGGGCATTCCTGATGTCACCAATAATGCAGTGTGCACTTGGCTCTGGCAGCGATCTGCTGACTGCTGTGGGTGAAGAGCGTTTCCAGGCCTCAGCCCCTTATCTGTATAACAGCGATAGCACATTGCTTAGAGGTAGGTTGCTAAGACAGACCAGCTCAGTGCAGGCAGGCAGGGCTGTCTCTCCAGGTCCAGAGTCAGCCCCTTTTGATCAGGCTCATTCTGTTCTGAGCAAAGACCCATCGGTCGGATGGGCAGAACAGTGGTACATATCCATGAGGCTCTCTCTGTTGCAGTGAAAAGCCAGGAGTTTAGCTACCCACCAAGGATAGGGGCTGGGATGGTGGAGACACAGGAGAGGAAACACATTTTCTCTTTCTTCCAGGGTTCATATGCATACAGCTTCGAGACCCTGTCGGGTTTTGGAGCTCTGCAGCCAGCTGTACCATCCCATGTCCACCATGCTTCCATGGGGGCAGCCCAGGTACTGCTGGCAACATCACTGGATGTTCACCACTTCTTGACCTCTGCCCCGAGACCTGGGTTCTGGCCACAGCATGATGGTGAGCTAGAGTTAGGAGCTCGGGCAACTCCTATTTCCTGGGCTACTTCACTTGTAAAATTAAGCAATCATTCTGCCTCCTGCAGGTGAGGAGCCAACAAGGCCAAGTGGCGAAATGAGCAGTCACTACTTACATGTCACTCTCAGGAGAAATCTCCACTGTGGTGCCCACTAGCCTCAGTTTACCTCACCATTCCGATGTTCTGCCTCAAGAAGCGTCCTCACTGGGCTGGAGAGACAGCTTAGCAGTTAAGAGCACTTGCTGTTCTTTAGAGGACCTTAGTTCAGTTCCCAGCACCCACACCATGTGGTTCATGACCTGTAACTCCAGCTCCAAGGTATCTGATGACCTCCGCTGGCCATGACATGCACACGTGTATAAATAATAAAAATAAAATACATTTTAAAAAGAAGTGGCTTCATGACTGAATGAGGTGATGTGGAAGGCGGCAAGCACAGAGCTTGGCACAGCTCTTACAGTAATCTGAATAATGTGAACGACAAACACGGCTGATGACACCTGTGTGTACATGCTTGCAGGTATGGTCTCTGCATGTGCACACAGAGGCATGTGTGTGCATCTGTGCGGCTGTATGTGGAGACCAAAGGCTGGCAGTGAGACGTCTTCCTCTATTGCTTCTCTACTTCGTGTTTGGAAACAGGGTCTCTTCACTCAACTTGGGGCTCACCATTTCGGTTAGCTGGCTGGCTACGGGCCCCTGAGATCTGCCTGTCAACACACCTCAACCCTGGGTTACAGGTGCACTGCGACATGCAGCTTTCACATGGTGCTAGTGATCTGAACTCCAGGCTCATCCTTGCAAGTACTTAACCCACTGACCCTGTCCTAGGTACTCAGTGTCATCTCGTGAGTTTCTCTCCATCTCACTTGATTTATTAAAACTCTTTCCGCTGTACTTCCACCCAGGAAGTCCCCTGTGCTAGGATATAAGATCCTCTTTGGACCTTTCTCCTAGTTCTCTGGGCATCCCCCACTTACAGACGATCTGTCTGAGCTAGCACTGTGCCTGGTCAGACATCTTTGCCACTATAGCATGAGGCTAGGTACTGGGCAAAAGGTCTACAGCTCCATTTCCACACACAGTATCAGGATGTTTACTGCAAGAGCAAAGCCCAGGAGCCTCAAATAACGAGCAGTTCTCTCACACTTAAAAGCATGCATAATGACAAGGACTACCTGAAAAAGCAGTGAATCCCTGACAACGGCATCCAGATGAGGTTGGGTGGCTTCCCATAAGGGATGCTTTGAAGGACTAAAGTCTATAAGTAGGGACTGCATCCATCCTGGGGGGTCAGCAAAGGCAACTATAGAAGCTAGTGCAGCCTGCATTACCCTTTTGCAAAGGTGCTGAGCTTCATTCTGCTCTAAGCAAAAATCCCTAGGGGCAGAAAAATAGACGGACAGTGCACGCGCACACACACACACACACACACACACACACACACACACACACACACACAGCTCTAGAAAAGCTGACCCTCTGTGTGGGTGAAAGACTAAGGGTTCGGGTACTCACTAAGGCTGGAGAACTGGGATCGCAGCGGGTAGAATGGGCAGCAGTTTGTCTTTTCTTTCAGAGCCGACATGCACACAGATGCCAGACCTCAGGTCTCATACCCCACTAGACAGAACTGGGCCAACAGTGCCTAGCATATGCTTGGCACTGAAGAAGCAAGTGCTCAGGATGTAAGTTAGTGCGGAACCTCCCCAGTCATCCTCCACACAGATTCTACTTGTCATCTTCCCTCTCTCCCTCTCCTTTTTCTCATTCTCACTCTTGTGCTCACTCTACATAGTTGAGACTGGCCTGACAGTCACAGTCTCGTTGCCATGGCCTCCGAAGTACTGGCATATAAGTGTGAAGCCCCATGCCTAGCTTCTACTTGCTTTCGAGTAAAGTTAAGCTTATGCAGTGTGCTTAACTTTATAATAGAAGGATAGCATTCATTATAACGTGTAATGCTGTTCGGTAAACCCACATGTGGCTCTGGGGTCCTGGCACTGCGGTCCTTGGTAAGAGGCTGCATCAAGATTCTTAAGCATGGTCAGCAGTCAGGGATCCCCAAAGACTAGCATGTAGCAATGTGTTACTCATCTGGGAACACAGTTCAATGGTAGAGTTTCTGCCCAGCATGTTCAAGCCCAGGGTTGGGTTCCCAGCAGCACAAAGACAACCAAACAAAACAAAACCAAGGCCAGCCATGAAGGGACAGAGGTAGGGTGTCCCCACAACAGGAACAGGAGTGAGTAAGGCAGTGAAGGGGCGTGGCCTGTGATCAAAGAAGAGGTGGGAGAAGGGATGTACGGGGATATCCTGGTGTCCTTACCGGTCTGCAAACTTCCACACTGTGGGTGCTATTTCCTTAGTAGTCACTGGTGCGGCTGTGGTTGGGGGAGCCTCCCTGGGCAGTCCCGACAGGCCCTGCAGGTAGGCTGTATAGAAAGGCCTGGACTCTACCATCCTGGGAGGAGAGCATAGAGAAGCAATAAAGGAAAAATCACACAGCTGACCAATATCAGGAGAGGGAATAAGGTGGCTCCTCCAACAGAAAGGCTGAGCAAGGAACATCTAAACTTGGTCCCATCTTGTCTTTTGCTTTCAAGGCCTCGTTGTAATTTTCACTCACTGTATATGCTACAGGTCCCCCTCCCCCGCCTTTTACATCAGCCATGTACAGAACCCCTATCTGGAAGTGCAACTGGGCCTGAGAGTCGCTCAGCAAGCCCTGTGGCTCCAGGTTGAGGCAGGCAGGCCCCCATGTGAATAGCGTCCATGCTGTGGAGAGCTGGGAGCGCAGTTCAGTAGAAGAGCTCCTAGCTAATAGTGCAAGTCCTGGGTTGGGTTCCAAGCATCACAAAGACAAACAAAAAGCAAAACAACAACAAAAAAAAAAAACCCATCAACTTCAGCCCATGACAGGAATGGCTGGGTTTGACTGATGTCAAGGCAGCCACCCTCCCACAGGCTTGTTCTAAGACATCACAAAGGGGTCAAAGAGTTTGATGTGTGATTTTAAAAATAGTAACAACCGAGAAGCAGGTTTGTCCAAATCCTCCTGATTTCTCTTTCCTAATACAGGAGTCTTAAGGACAGGAAATATCTCCTCAAAAAGATCTGGCCAAGATAAGCATCAGTGACAGGATGTCTCATGGGAGCCAGCATCAGGAAACATGGTTTCCTTGCTCTGCCATCCAGGCTCAATATCTATCAATGAGCAGATGGTTCAGGAGCAGCATCGTCACAAACAATTTTCTCCTCCACCAATTCCAAGTGAGGAAACAATGCCTCTTCCTTCCTCTAGGACTGGCACTTTCTGGGCCTGCCCAGGATTCAGACTCTCAGTCCCCTTGTGAACATCATGCTTCTTGACTCTGACAGGCCTGCCTCAGGGGCACCTGGTGATCTAGGTCAGGGAAAGGGCCTAGCAAACCCTCAGTGTAGGGTGGCACTAGGGTCCGAAGAAGCAGATTTCTGGGTACCTGGGATAGCCTTGATCTCCTTGGCCCTTCAAATTTCTGCTTGCAGGGCCAGGCTGACATCAATCATCTGCCTAGGGAGGGCATCTAGGCACCATCTGGTGCCATTTAACAGGCCATTCAGCAGCAGGAGGCTGACAGAGCAGCTGAGGCTAGCTTCATTGTTTTCTCCTGACATTGTGGAATAGACTATTGTCTGGTTCCTAATGAACTTTTCTGCAATTAGAAAAGCAAAGGGAGGGAAGGTCTGGCATGCCTGAGCCCTTGCCAGGCCTGCACCCTGTCAATGCACTCCTCAGTGGCCACGGGTGGGTAACACGGTCAGGGCATGGTGTGGGACGGGCTAAAAGTATTCAGGCCTGAGGCAGGAACCCTGAGTGCCAAGGTTGGAGGTCTCATCTCACACAGAGGACCAGACATCCGCTTCTCCTCCTTGGCTGTTCTTCCTAGTGACCTCTCTAGGCAGGAAGACTAAATGGACAGGGAGGAGAAGATAGAGAGACATCACACTCACACAGGCACTCGGGAGACAGAGCCATTCCGAAACAGCAGGTAGCAAGATGGAAAGTCAGTGACACCAAACTTGCTCACCACGTCGCTCTCTGTATTCAAGACCCTGCGCACTGCCACAGTGCGGTACTGGGAGAGGTCCAGAGTTACCTGTAGAGACAGTAGGTGTGGAAGGGCTTACCCAGGGGGTTGGCAGGGCCTGAGTGCTGGCCTGCTGCTGGGTACGTACCAGGTAGCTGCTGTATTCTATCTAGACTTGAAGCCTTGTAGAGCAGACCGCTGCGATAAAGTTCATGCAATCCGCAGGTTCCAGCTACCAAATACCACCCGAGACAAGGGGCCTCTTAACTGTACAGACCACACACTCTGTCTGATGGTAAAGTGTGGTTTCTTTTTTATTCCTTAAATTTTTATTTATCTATTTATTTATTTATATTTTTAAGGTATGCGTGCTCTGTCTGCACATGTGCCTGCATGCCAGAAGAGGACACCAGGTCCCGTTAGAGATGGCTGTGAGTTACCACTGTGGGTGCTGAGAACTGAGCTTAGGACTTCCGGAAGAGCAGCCAGTGCTCTTAATTGTTAAGCCATCTCTCTAGCCCCCTTTACTTTTATATGTGGGTGTGTATGTGTGTATATATATATATATATGTATATATATATATACACACATACACACACACATATATGGTCCATACCTGTAATCTCAACGCTTGGAAAGTGGAGGCAAGAGAGTCATGAGTTCGAGGACTGTGGTGGTAAGATTTGGTATGAGGGAACAGGGCATTGCTGTGACAGACCCTACCGTGCTGCCTGGCAGCAGAGTGTGGACTTAAGGACTCTGGATTAGGAAAACAGCTGAACACTAAGTGTGGCTTGGTGGCCATACTAGTAGGCGTGTGTAAGACAATGGTGCTGAGAGCAGTGTAGACGGCCCAGCTCAAGCGGGTTCATTTATTACTGTTATAGAAATATTATAAAATATTAGTAAGTGGCCTAGAGACTGTTCTTACAATATTTTGGTGAAGAATGTCTGCTTTCTGCCCTTGTCCAAAAATCTGTCTGAGACTAAATTGAAGCGTTTAAGATTAATGGCATCGCTAGAGGTGATTTCAAGACAGCCTAGTATTGATTCTATTTGCAGTCACTCTTATGAAGATCTACAATGAAAAGGAGCAAGCTGAGGGGGGAAAAATGTACACTAGGAGGAGAAAAGACGCACCAGGGAGTGAAACAGAGCTAACTGGGAGTGAAATAGAGCTAAGTCTGGTGCTCAAAGAGATTAAAAAAAAAACAACAAAAAACCCTGGTGCTAAACGGAATAAAGGAAGTAGGGACTTCAGAGCAAGACCCCACACAACTAAACTTCCAACTGTGGAAAGGAATTAAAGAGAAGCTTAAACACTGAAAGAAACCATTGAAAAAAGCGGATACAGATGTACTTGGATGAGGGGGCCAATTTCCAGTCCCATCAAGCAGCAGAACTTGGCAGCTTCTGGTTCTGAATTTAGCGTCAAGGATACAAGAAATGGGTTGTAGACTCTCACTTTATAGCTACGGAAGCCACTGAGGCTAGTATGTCAGGGGTATCCCTGTGTGGAGGCCCAGAGTGGCCAAGGTGTGAAACTGTGAAGGTGAAGCCTGGATTTCACTGGAGACCCCAAGATGTTGGAGACGCCAGAGTCATGGGATACCCGCCAAAGAGACATGCTAACAGGGTGTAGAACCAGCCCCAGAGACAGAAGTGTGTTGCAGACAACACAGGTGAAAGGAGCTGGAGATCTGAGGAGCACTTTGGCATCAGACATGGAGATGCAGAGTTTGGAGTCTGCCCAGAGGATTTTTGGTCTTGCTTTGATCCAGTATTTCCTCACTATGTTCCCTTTCCTCTCTTTTGGAATGGACTGAACATGTATATCCTGTGCCATTGTATATTAGAAGTATGTGATTTGCTTTTTTATTTTGATTTCACAGGAGGTTACTGGTAAGAGGTTGCCATCAGTCTCAAAAGATACTTTACACTTTTAAACAGTGCAAACTTTTAAACTGTGAAAACTAGGGGGACTTTTGAAGTTGAACTAAATGCATTTTGCCTTATGATATGGCTACAGGCCTATAGGGGACAGGGAATGGAATGTTGTGGTTTGAATAAAAATGGCCCCATAAGATTCCTAAATGTTTAGGGAGTGGCACTATTTGAAAGAATTAGGAGGTGTGGCCTTGTTGGAGGAAGTGTGTCACTGGGGGTGGGATTTGGGGTTTCCAAAGTCCACGCCAGGCCCAAAGGTTCTCTCTTCCTGCTACCTGTGGATCTGGATGTAGAACTCTTAGCTACTTCTCCAGCACCATGTCTGCCTGCATGGTGCCGTGCTCCCTGCCATGATGACCATGGATTAAACCTCTAAACTGTAAGCAAGCCCAAATTAAATGCCTTTTTTTAAATATAAAAGTTGCTGTGGCCACGGTGTCACTTCACAACAATAGAACAGTGACTAAGACAAAGTCAGTTTCAGTAAATCAAATCCTGTTCTGTAGCTGAGGAATTGAGGTGTAGAACTGAATCATGTTGTGTGAGGTGAGGGGAGAAAAGCTGATTCTAATTAGTATCTGTCAGTCATCTGTGTTTAACCTTGGAACAGATAACAAGCATGGGCACATCCACCTTACACCATGAAAAGCTCCCAGTCACCTGTAGCAAGCCCGTAAGCCAGCAGCATAGTGGTTTTTCTCTACAGCAAGTAAACAGGTGGATCTTCACAAAGCACCTACTGACTGCTGGCCACTAATCCAAGCTCTTTATATAAGTTGCCTTAATGAATATTCTAATATGAATAAACATAACCATTTCTATTCAATAGCTAGGAAATAAGGCTCAGAAAAAGTTGGGCAACTTGACCAAAGACATTCCTTGAGATGATGGATAAATGCAGCCTGCACTGATCAGGGACCCAGTTTCCTCATGAGGGTAATCCATGTTATTTTTCATGCGCCTGCTTCCCTCACTCTTTTTAAAACCCCAATTCTATGCAGTTAGGGCGGTAAAGAAACACCACAGGTTTTATTGGCATGTCAGACAGCTCTGTTCTACATTGTGAGCTGTGTGATCCTAGACGTTTTATCCCACTGTCTTAAGTTTAGGAATCAGCGGCAACGTGTTGGTATCTAGTCCCGGACTCAGCAAATAGCAGGTGTTACTTTTTCGTTTCAGAGAGAGATGTGAGAACAGATTCCAATGCTTTAGGGTGGAAAGGTACCCCTACACCCATGTATCCTACCAGAGGTCAGGCAGTGCCTGCCTAATAAATATCCAGGACCAGATGCCTGCGTTGGTCTGAACAGGGCTCTTTCCCGAGGTCTCTTCTGAGACTCAGAGGAGGTAGGGCAGCTCACCTCTCTACCCACGTAGGAATCTTTTCTTTCAAAGATCAGGGCCAGGTACTCTGTGTTATTTCTTACAAAGAATTCATTGATCTCCTTCAGCCTGCAAGAGATAAATGGGGTCACTTTCTCTCCATAGGCAGTAGACATGAGGTAAGTCTCCCAGTGGTGCAGCACTTCCAGTGTAGAATGTCGCCTGTAACCCTGTGGCCTCCCTCTGCCAGCCCACCAACAGAGGAGACCAAACCCTTAAGTCCAGAGGATGCTACTCCTTTTACCTAACTGTGCTCTTTCAGCTGACCCACCTTGGGTTTCATTGTTTTCTATTTTTCTTTCTGTCCCTTTTAGGATCAGGAGTAAGCAGGAGGCAGGCTGGGGAGAAATGGTGGGGGTGCTCTCGGACCAGCTGTCTCCGTGTTCTGGGTAGGACCCAGGCTTACTGAAGATGGTCTTACTGGTTCCCTAAAAGACTGGTGATTAGAACCCACCAAACCCAAGCCCTGATCCACGGCAAGTCATGACCCGTGGAGACAGCAGCATTTTCCTCTTAGAACAGGAACAAAAAGGGAAGCAGAGAACTAGAGTTCTGGGTGCAGGAGAATGCAGACGCAATGACCCTCTTTAGCTCAAGAGTGAGGCCCAGTTTTCTTGGGCATAAATGATTTAACTCTCAACCAGAGAACTAAGATATAGGTTGTTCTAAAAACTCAGAGAAAATTATGTCTCTTTATTCCAGTTAGCTGGAGAGATAGCTCAGCTGTTAACAACACTGGCAGCTCTACTAGAGGATCAGGGTTCAAGTCCCAGTACCAACATGGCAACTCACAACTGTCTGCAACTCCAGTTCCAGAGTATCCAACACCTTCATACACACATACATGCAGGGAAATAGCAATGCATAGGGAATAAAAATAAATTAATAAAAAATAAAGGGAGCACCCATCTCATTTAAGGTGAGGACAAGTGAGAAAGGCATTCACTTCCCTGAGTTAACCCAAAGAACAAATACCTTCAAACAGAAGGGGCGACATTAGGTCAATGCCAGAATCCAGCCTGGTAGCAGTATGGATGGATATGCCAGAGAAGTGGGGATTAGGATGAACCTCTGATGGATAAAAGAGGTTCTGCGGCTAATATCAGCCTCTGGGTGGCATTCGGGGCCAGTCTCTCTGACCACCGCATCCTCATACCTACCCTAGGCTGGCAGAGGAGCAAGTCCTCAGCCTTCTGAAGAGGCAGCTCAAGTTGCATCATGTGTTATTTGTTTATATTCTTTCTAAGGGGCATCAAAAGGATCACTTTGAGACAGGATAGCAGATTTGGCTATTTGGTTGCTTTTAAAGTTCCCAGGTGTGTGTGTATGTGCACGCATGTGTGTGTATGTGTGTGTGTGTGTGTGAGACTGAGACAAAGACATAGCCATGAGAAATGGAAGCACTGAAGAAAAAAAAGCACTGGGGTACAGGCTAACACTTGAATTTTTCCAGACAGATGATATAGATTCGATATGAACTGTTCCCACCAAAGGCTCATGCAGTGAAGACTTTAGTCCCCTTCGGATGGAGCTGATGGATCCAATCACTGAGAGATAATGGTTCATGAGAGTTCTGACTTAACCAGTATATCATCTAGTTTTTAGATTCATAAATCAATGGCCAAATCAAGAGGTGATGGAAATTTTCAGAGGTGGGCCCTAGTTGGAGTAAGTACACAACTGGGTACATGTCCCTGGGGGCTATCTTGTCCTGAAATCCTCTTTGTTCCGCTCTCGTGTGTGTGTGTGTGTGTGTGTGTGTGTGTGTGTGTGTGTGTGTGTG
>NW_026596057.1:13935863-14115595 GCF_907164565.1 Psammomys obesus | reverse complement strand
GTGTGTGTGTGTGTGTGTGTGTGTGTGTGTGTGTGTGTGTGTGTGTGCTTTTTGGCTGCCACAAGGTGAGCAGCCTCTGTCACATGCTCTGGCTGCCATGATATTCTATATCATCTCATACCCCAAATCATGGGTCCTACCAAGTTTGGATTGAAACCTTTCTTTCAAATTGTTTTTCAGACATTTGTTACAGCAGGGGAGGGGGGTAAAGAACATAACAATTATCATAGAGAGAGTCTGGTTGTAGAACCCCAGCCTACATTAGGAGTATATGCTTGGCCCAGGGTCTCTGTGAGGCCCTCTAGGAAGATGAAGAATTGGGAAAGATGATAAAGGAGTCATTGTGGATTGGATTCCACACCAGTTGACCATTTTCAGTTTACAAACAGGGCCTTTACTCTTCTGAACATCATAGCCTTTTCTTCCTAATGGATTCTGATCTCCTCTGTCCTCTCATTTGTCAGTGGTCTTCCCTGGTCTAGGCCAGAGAAAACCTCCTACACCACAAACAGTCCTGAGGACCAGACAGAAGAAGCAGCAGCAAGCTATCTGTAGAACTCCCCTCACACACTTTTTCTTCCATCCAGCAGGTCAGGTCCTTTGACCCTCAGCCAGCCCCTAATGAACAGGGCTCCTCAACACCTGAAGCAAAAAGAAATCACTCCCAGCTACTCTAAAGTATGTCTAGCCCACGGAGCTATCTACCCCATAGGAAGAATCAAGGTGGGTTCTCTGCCCCGTGGTTCCCAACACCTTCTCCATGCTTGGGTCCCCTGTTACACTAAGCCAACCCCAACCCAAAATACTTGGCAGGCTCCAGGGGTGGACAGGCTAGGGGCCACGTGTCACGGTGGGACTCCAGAGCATCAATGAGCCGCCTACGCAGCGTCTGCACGTTAGCACCAGCCGCTATAAATGAAACAGAAAGAGGCGTCAGGACAGGACAGACTCTAGCACCCTTGCCACCTTCACTCCCAAACAAGGGTCCCCAAACCAATTCCAAGAAAAAGCACGGGCCAGTCTCTCTCTGAGAAGGGGGTGGGGCGAGGGCGCTTGCTGCTTAAAGAAAAGCAAGGAGACCCATCCCTGCACATAGTTATGGGAAGCTGTTTCATGAACACTGAAAAGTCAACTGATGGTCTTCGTGTAGACAATCTGAAAAAGGAAGTGACTCCTTGGCAAATGTTAGCTTTCCCATGGCCAATCTGCCCTTAGCTTTGAGGCTAGTGTCTCACTGAGAATTCCTCAGTGAGAATGCTCAGTCCATCATGGCACTCAGCCAAGGGTCAAGGGTTCAGAGGGCAGAAAGGTGTCAGAACTGAGGGCAGAAAACTGTCCTTTTCTGAGAAACTGAAAAACTCAGAAAACGGACTTTTCTGAGGGCAGAAAAGTCCCTCAGAACTGGCTGCAGGCTTGTTCTTTGAAACCAACCCAACTTTGACATTCTGGGAGCTGGTGCCCCACCTTCAAGCCCAGAACTTTGATAGGTCACACTTGAAGAGCTGCCCAAATGGGCTTTCCTAAGATATCTCCCAGACTGACTGAGAAGACACTTATGGGAAAACACAGACTTCACTTGAGGACTCATTCATCGATGTGAAGGGAGCTTCCTTCACCCTGGAGGAACCCAGGTAGATGCAGAAGAGCTGGAGAAGACACTGACAATGCCAACACAACAGCTGGAGTCAAAGCACGCACCTGGTAATGCTGTTCCAGAACCGTTCTTGGAAAAGGCCTTAAAAAACTGAAAACAAAGAGACAGGAGTCAGTGGCGGTGTCAGGGGGGCCTGCATTTATAGCTGTTCACTAACTGGGTGACAGGCTAATCTTTTTTTGAGCCTCATGTTCTTTACCTGTGGATTCAATCAGGGAGGCTTTGTTCTGGGACTCTTCTCTAGTGTCCTTACACTGAATTCCCCTCCTCTTACACTAAAGCACTCTTAGGACCTGGAGGCAGCCGCTCAGAAACTTTACTAGAGAGCAACTCCACATAGTGCTGGCGTCTGCACAGAGTCATTGGAAGCTGTTTAGTGAACAGTGAAGTCACCGATGGCCTTTATTCAGACCATCTGGAAAAGAAAGTGCCTTGGCAAGTTTAGCTTTCCCATTTGTCAGTCTGCCCTTCCTTGCTCCTTTTCCTGGAAAGGGGGCTTTGAGGCTAGTGTCTCCTCAGCGAGAACTCCCAGCCCATCATGGCCCTCGGCGGAGGGTCAAGGATCCAGGACAGGTCCTACTGAGCAGTGGACCTGAGCCCCAGGAAAACAAGACTGTGTCACACAGGTCCTTTTGACATCATGTTACACTCTTTTCCTGATATGTGTGACACCTCAGGCCTAGTGTGTCACTGGGTGAGAGGAAAGAGAACACTGGAGAGCAACTACAACCTGGGCTTCTGCCTAAGGGCAAGGTAGCTGCAGGGCTCTTGCCTATGTTCTCCTATCTCGAGAGAAAGACGTGGGTTGTCCTGGAAGATCCCTAGCTGTCTGCAGAAGAGCCCGAGGGCTTCTTCATGAGGTCTCAAACCTAGGGACCACATTTTGCTAGTTTGGTTCTCTATCTCCAACAACAGGGCTGCAGCCTGATCCCAGGCAAGGTGCAGGCCATAGGGTCTGGCGGGACTGGTTCAAGACCTGGCTTTGATATGTTCTTGTTGTGTGACCTTGGAAAACGCTTCTGCTTCTCTAAACCTTAGTATTCTGATCTATAAAATGAGAATGACACCACCAGCCTAGAATTGCTATAAGATCCAAGAACCAAAAATCTAAGTTAATTGAGGCACAGTAACCAGTACATAGAATAATTGACTCAATAAATACCAGTTCCACCGCCATCATGCCCTCCTATAAACATACCCTTTTAGTACCAGGAAACACGTTTCATTCATGTGTAGGCAGGAAGGGAAAAAAAATCACCCGAGGAACAGACTATAGGGACCAGCCATCTCCTACCTGTGACCTATGATCTCACTGTCTTTTCTCCTCATCTCTACTCCATTCTTTATTCAAAGTATGAGTGCAATACTTTATTCATAAATGAAAGCAACCCATTTACATATGTCACACATGAACCCACGTTCTTGACAGTTACTGAACAAATCTTCACCTAGTAAATTTATTATCCTAATACTTGTAAAATGATGACCAATTTCCTGAATCATGACATGAAATCAAATTTATATTGCACATAAGAATCTTTATGGATAGACACTGCTTCTCAGGAACAAAATAAATGGGCTTCTGCAGCGTGGTTTGCTCAACGTGGTCTTGCAGCTCTACTCACTTTTGTGTAGACAAGACAGACTTCAGCTTACTTCTAGACCTTCCACATCAAGGACTCACCTTCAGCAGTGTGCCTTTCTCATAGCCAAAGCAGCTACTTTCAGATCGTGGTACCCTTCCTTAATCAGCCACCAGGCTGTCTAGCTCTGAGCAAGTACCTGTCATAAAAGGAGCTGTCATCCCCCCAACAAAAGGCATCTCCCTCACCCTAACTAAGTTTCAACGCTCTATTCTACCACAGAAACTCTGATCTGAAAACAAGGGTGACTCAAAAGATGCTCCCACAGACTGCATGGCTAGAGAAGTTCTGCGCCATTATTCAGCCTTCTTGGCATCAGCTTCCCCTCTACCTTCCAGAACAATATTGCTCTCTGAGAATGTGTCTACCCTACCTCACGATCTCTGGACATTTTCTCCTACCAATTAACATCTTTCTCATCAAATGCTTTTCCTACCAGCCCCTTTCCTAGGCTATAAAGATATCCTTTTTTAAAAAATAATTTTTATTTTTTATATTAATCACAGGTTATTTACTTTGTCTATAAAGAGATCCTAAGCATCCTCATGTAAAAGGACAGAAGGGAGGAAGTACAGGGCGATAGAGAGGCCTTCCTTCTCTCGTTAGTCACTGCATTTCCCATTTCCCTGCACTGCCAAATGTCTCTTCTGCTTCCAGACATCCCTGCCCACTCCTCTGAGCCCACCACTCAGGGAACATCCTTCAGGAAAACTGAGTGGTGGCTTTCTCTCCAGCCAGTCCCAAGATGTCTCCCGGGTGCTTCTTGCGTTCTCAGCAGTAGCTGTCTGCTGCCCTGCCTACCTTTTTTTTTGTACATGTTTTCTTGAAACTAGCTCTTCTTTTCATGTTGCCACTCTCCTGGTGTGCAGGACAGACCAGCTCTTCTTGGCTACTGTTAGCCCTTGTCCTAACGTCACCCTTGGCTGCTCTCCTGTGCCACTGTCATTCCCGCCTGGCGCTCCTAGTTTTTCATGTTTAAAGTGCTCTTAGAGGCACTGTCAGGAGGTAGGGGCTCGGTTTATACTTTCAAATGAATGAATGAAGGAATGAATCAAGAACAAACCTACTGTTCCTCTGTTACCAAGTCACAGACTTTGCCCAGTGGATTTACTATCTGAGCCTTGTGTCTCAGGCACTCACCTGTCCTAGACCTGTAGTTCCTCTTAGTAAACTCCACAGAGGCTTGAGGAGCCCTCCACACACACCAGGGCTGAGTTACCCTCCTTCAGCCTGCTTCTGCACCTGTGTTTTATCTTACCCAGAAACCAGTCCTCCTCCCTGTTTTCCAGACTACCATTTCCCTTTGCTACAGGCCCCATCCAGTCATCTGGCGAGTTCTGTGACTCTACCTTGGGACACCTTCAGACTGCCTCTCACCCTGTCTAGACCAGGGCCAATAGGGGAAAACTTAGTTCCTAATCTATTACATTAGTCCCTGTTTGCTTTCTCTTCATGAGTCAGAAATGTTAATCCTCAGCCGGGGAGGTGGCTCAACAGGAAAAGGAGATTGCTGCCAACTTCGATTGTCTGAGTTCAGTCCCTAAGACCTACAGGGTAGAAGGAGGGAAGTGACTCCTGAAGGTTTCTCTGACCTCCAAATACGTGTATACACACACACACACACACACACACACTTAAAAAAAAAAAGAAAGAAATGCTGTCCTCTCAATATTCACCTGTCTTCCTCCTTTTGACTACAGTTTTTCTCTGAGGCATAATTATGGGATTCCTCTTCATATTGCCATAGCTCTGAATGGCCAATGAGTAAGGTCCAAACTCAATACGTTCGAAGCCTTCCTCTCAAGACCTGAACCCAAACTGGCCTTCCACCATTCCATACACTCCAACCACACTGAACTTCAACCTGAACTTTCCATCTAGTAGCCCATCGTGGCGGTTTGAACAAGAATGGCCACCAGAGACTCATATGGTTGACTGCTTAGTTACCAGGGAGTGGCACTATCTGAGAAGGATTAGCAAGTGTGGCTTTGTTGGAGTAGGAGTGGCCTTTTTGGAGAAAGTGTGTCACTGGTAATGGACTTTGAAGTTTCAAAAGCCCAAGCCAGGCCAGTGTCTGTCTGTCTGTCTGTCTGTCTATCTGTCTTTCTTTCTCTTTCTGCCTGCAGATCAGGATGTAGCTCTCAAAACCTTTTTCCAGCATACCTACATGCTGCTATGCTCCCCACCATGATGATAATGAATTAACCCTCTGAAACCATAAGCAAGCACACAATTAAATGCTCTCTCTTATAAGTTGCCTTGGTCATGGTGCCTCGTCATAGCAAAAGAACAGTAACTGAGACACCCAGCCACCTGCCTGACATGGGTAATACTAACATCTTACACGTTGCTGCTAGCTCCGTTATGCCTGGTATGGTGTTTAGCACACTCAGCTGCTTAGCAGACCTCTGTCCAATCCAGCATCTTGAAGGCTCAAGTGAAAATCTAGTCGGGGCATATTTTCATCCTCTTAGGAAAATGTATCCTTGTTGAGTCAGCCATGGATGTGCGTGCCTATCTGAGGTCAATTACTCTGAGAAAGAGCAACAGAGCATCCGGGAGTGAGTCCTTTCCCTGAGAGAGTTCGCTCATTCATGATTGATTGATTTTAATTGATTTTATATGTGTATGTGTTTTACCTGCATGTATGTATGTATACCATGTATGTGCCTGGTACTTGAAGAGGTCAGAAGAGGACCTTGGACCCCCTGGGGTTCGGGGTGGTTTTATGCAACCACGAAGGTGCTGAGAACTGACAGAACAACAAGGCTCTTAATCATTGAGCCATCTTTTTAGCTCACTTCTTCCTTTTCATCCCTCGACCTAGAACAGAACACTGGAAGGAGCTTCTGTCTCTCATGAGCCGCCGCTCCTGTGAGCCTCTGGTCTTTCCACAACAACAGGACAACTGTTAGCACAAGATATGACACCAGGAACCAAAACAGCTGAACAGAAAATACAAGTTCCAGGAACGACTGGAACCACGTGCACGAACCAGCTTTCAGAAACATAATCAGGTCTCCAAGCATTTCATGATGAACTCAGAAAAATCAGCCTTAGTTACTTAATTTCTGTGCTATGAAAGATCAGCGAAGAAGATGACTGGAAGACAGTGGGTGGCAGTGGAGATGGGCGCCCATATCTTTTTCCCAGAGAGGCGGGAGACATTCAAATTCTCTGTCCTCCTGAGAACTCACCCTGGAGCTATAGGGATATAGCTATAGTAGGAGCCTACAGAGTAACAGCCAGGCTCTGTACTCCACAAGTGTTCCATACTCTGCCTGGCTTTCAGGGAGCTGCCATTCCTGGGCTCCTCCTCTCCTTGCCTTAGTCACCCTGAACAGGAACCTCTGTGTAACTGTGTAACACGCCACACAGTTCTGCTCATAAGAGGCCCTAGCTCTCACCCTCCCTGCCTGTGCTCCTCTGTCCTAGCCAAACTCACTTGGAGCCCTCCACAGGAAGTCCTCTTTGATGAGCAGGGAAAGAGCTCAGGAAGAGACCAGTTCCTCCAGCATACTCCATACAGACCATTCCCTGCCTCCCAAGCAGATGCCCAGCTGTGTCCCATGCCAGGTGGTCCTCCGCTCTCCCCGAGTGGGGAACACTACCATAAGCAGCCAGCTGACAGCCCCTCAATAGCTGTTATTTCAGGGGATGCCTAGGATGTACATACCACACAGAAACTACCAACAGATCCAGGGGACAAGAGGAAAACGAACATTTACTCCCCAAATGCCTGTGGCTGGGCTCTTTCACAGAAAGGGCCTCTCTTCGTTCTTGGCAATCTTATTAATAGATAGCGTCATCCATTTTACAGGCAGGAAAACTGTGGCTGGGGCACTAAGTGACTTTCCAGGTCACACACAGTGAGCAATGGAACAATGAATTTGAGTCTGCATCAGTGATCTTCTCAGGGAAGACTCTACTGTACTTTCCCACGTAATTCTCATTAAACAGGCTGCCATCACCTGCCATCACTGCTCTGGCCTAGGCTTTGTTCAGCCAAAACGTACTTCACAGTCACCTCCTTCCTCCCTGCATTTTTATTTTCTTCCAGTGGCATTCTGCTCCAGCCTAAAGGGGCCCTGCTGGAGCAAGATCCTGGCCGTTAGGGCTAAGTTACTTTCTAAACTGGTGGGCTAGTGGAAGTTCAACATGTGCTCATGGTAAGGGGCTGGAGGCAGAGAAAAAGGACAGTGACACGGGTCATTCTGTGTAGTGGCCAGTCTGGGTATATCCCCATCACACCAGCAAAACATGGGTCCTCACCCGGGGCTCTCACAGCCTCTTTGAGCAAAGACAGGCTCTGGTCTCTAGAGGGCAGCAGTCAGACAACAGGGCTGGCCAGCTGGCTGGCTTTTCAAATCTGTTCTGCTTTTTAGGGAGCCTAACCAAGCGGTCTACAGGCACTTCAGGCTTCCACAAGGAAGACTTCGGAGATCTGAAATATGTGTGGGTATTTCTCTAAAACATGCTAGAAACAACCTAGTAACAAGCTGAAAAGTAAATGGCAAGTTGGCAAATGACAGCCAGTATTTTTTTTTAAATGTAACAGAAAACATCATTAAACATTTGCTTTAGTGATAGTTAACACAAACCAAATTTAAGATCACAACGCAAAATATATATTTATTGTGGGTCACAGTAAGAAATCACTTCAAAGGCACTGCTTACAGTTCTATAGACTCTAAGAGCAGAGGCCTACCACAGCTTGAACCTCTTGGCCACAGTTTAGAGGGCTGAGGACATGGCACTGAGTGAGTCTCCTCAGATGAAACTAAGCAGCAGGTTCCTCAGGGAGGTCATGGAAAGCCTTGCCAAGGGAGACCAGACGAGAGCTTAGGAAATGGACAGCTGTCTACAGAACTGGCTCAGCCAGGTGCTGCCTGTCTGGATTAGGGGAAAGCCACAGCGACCAGGTAAGGGCCCTCCCACGCTCTCCCACAGCCAGCTGGGCAGGTAAGGTGATTACTCACTTGTGGCATCCAGGCTGCGTGCACTGCGTGACTTAGGTAGGTGCTGAAAAGCCTCTGGACCTGCAACTGCCCGAGTTTCCTCCTCACACCCAGGAGGCCCCTCCCTGGCTGGACAGAAAGCTCCAGGTGACAGCCCTACAGAACTCCAACTGGATGTCCTGAGTGGCCTCCCTCTGGGCTCCCTGGGAGAAAACTATGGACCTATGGATGAGGGCTCCTGCTGCCCCACTGGTGCTCCACAGCTTCCCACGTAGTATTGCTCACTCTGGCAGCCCCACTGAAGGGCGTTTTTACTTATCTTGGGGCTGTGGACAAGCTGTGTCCTTGCCAGGGAGATTTTCTATTTGAAAGGGTAACTGATAAGAGTCTTCCTAGATGATGTGGCAGTAGCCACTGTTCTGCCAAGCTGTTCCCCAAACCAACCTGGTCTGAGAGCATGGGCTTGGGTCCTGGCCTTCAGCGGTGGCCATTCAGGGAACAATGACTCTGGGATGGGGGGCCTCTGAGTCCAGTGGAGTCAGAGATGGGCACTCCTTGAGATGAAATTGCTGAGTGATCAGGCTGAGTTTGAGCTTGTGGATCTGACTGAAATTGGAGGTTCCTGAGTTCAGAGATATCTTGTTCCAGGGACAGTACTTGGCATTTCAGTCTTCAAAGGCATCTCCTGATATTCCTAATGGTTACAGAGAAACTGCTTATCTAGATGCCATTCTGGTGAGCCAGGCTGAGCCCTGGGGGGGCCCTTACCTTAACTACTGCAACTGTATTATTCTGGGCTGTGTAAGGGCTCTTGAGAACCACGGGAACTGTTCGGTCATTAAATCGCTGTAGGATCTGGAGAGATGGCTCATCAGTTAAGAGCACTGGCTGCTCTTCCAGAGGACCCATGTTCAATTCCAGGCACTCACATGGCAGCTCACAAATGTCTGTAACTCCAGTTCTAGGGGATCTGACACTCTCACACAGACATACAGGCAGGCAAAACATCAATGCACATAAAATCTTAAAAAAATAAATTATTTTAAATAGACTGTTGGTGTCCAGTGATCCCTGACTAGGGGTCATCAGAGAGCTCACGTCACTTCTACCAGAGCTGGGGTTTGAGAACCCTCAATTGGTGACTGCTGTCCCCGGAAGCTCTGCCATCTGAAAGCACTGCATATTTTGACTACAGGGGTGAGGCAATCCCTTGAAGTTACTCTGGAGCTCCTGCTTGATGAGAATGAAGCATCCAACGTCTCTGAAGACCCAACAGGGCCCCAGAGGATGATCTTGCCCCTAGATGGCTCAGAGCTGGAATCCTGGCTGTAGGGTAGCATCAGACCTCCAAGAGGTGAGGGGTCAGAAGTGAGAAGAATGGAAAAGGACCTTAAGAGCTAGCAGCACTCACTAGCCTGAGTGAGTGCTGACAACTATTTCACAACTCAATATGGAAATCTACCCACGCCCTCTCCTTCATAAAGACAGACTTTCTCAGAACAAGAAAGCCCCTTTCTTTTCTGCCTCTGACTCTAACAGGTGTCTCATCAGATGAGGAACAGTATTCGAGAGGCTATGACTTTAAAAATGCACACGCAGGAGCCTCAGAGGACTCCTCAGAGCTCAGTGGCCCAGGAAGGTGCCAGGGACGTGCAGAGCAGATGGTCTGTATGCTCAGCCAGAACCATCCCCAGCTCTGTTTCCCCCTTTTCACATACCCTCACTGTTGGGAAGCCAGCGATGTTGAATTCTCTGCAGACATCGCTGTTGGACTCATCAGCACAGTCCAGGACAGCAAGATTCAATGCTGGTCTCCAGTCTGAAAGGACAAAGATAACGCCAGTAAGTGAGAGAAGCTGGAACCTTCTGTTCTTCCCTCCAAAACCCCACAGCCACTACTCCCCCAAACTCCCATGAAGAAGGTCAGACTTTCTCCAGAAAATGACCTCTGAGGCTATTCCCTCAATCTTCATTTACACAGAGCCTCACAAGAAAGGACCTATACTTAGGATGAAGTTAAATAACATGGCATGTTGCCCCATGATGACATTTGCATTTCTCTAGTGCTTACTGGGATGTGGCAGGGGCTGGAAGAACTAGAAAGATGAATGAGGAGTGTAGCCCCTAGGAAAAGCCTCAGTATTGCCTTTGTGCCTGAAGAGATCCCAAGAAGCTCCCAGAGGGGAATGTGCCTTGGGGGCTTGTATTCCCCAGCGACCTGGAAGGTTTTTGGGCACCTAGCCAAAACAGGCACAAATCCTAGAAACAGAAGAAAGCAGGAGATCCAGGAACCTTAGGGAAGAAAGCCCTAGGGAAACAGTCAGGAAGACTGGTCACCTAGCCGAAACAGGCACAAATCCTAGGAACAGAAGAAAGCAGGAGATCCAGGAACCTTAGGGAAGAAAGCCCTAGGGCAACAGTCAGGAAGATTGGTCATGCTTCCTCTTCAGGTCCCAGGCCAAGAGACTTTTCTCTGATAAAGTAATTGGCAGGGCAAGTAATGTCACAGACCAGAGATGGACAGAAAATCAATTCATATTAAGCAACTATCCTGAGCTCTGACTCAGGTCAGAGGCACCAGGAACCATCAAAGTTACATAAAACTTAAGAAAGCTGTGGCCAATGTCAAATTAGATAGAACAGACCTCCACAATTTGGGCCACTTAAAAAAAAAATTAGTCCTCTGGGTCAAGGCATGGACTTTTTAAGCCTCACCCTATTTGCTGGCTCCCCTTGGTAGCAACAGTCTTGTCCACAAGGACTGACTCCAAATCCTGTCTATTCTTTCCTCCTGAGGGTCTTGCCCTATGGAGCCATCATTTTCTTGGCCTACCCTAAGTGTGTTAGACACCTGATCTAGTTTCTTTACTTCCGTTCTGAGCTAGCCTCCATGCCCACTGAGCTGGTACAGCATCTCCCACAGAAGGTCTCTTGGGAGACTTCTTCTAATGTAGGTTCTAATGTGCTTCTGCTTCCCTAGCCTCTCAGCTACCAGCTAGTCTTTTCTGCCTGTGGTTATAACTGTGCTGCCCTCTACTCAATACTCCTCAGTAGTTCTGAGCATCTTCAGAAGATCTGACCTCGGTCCACATACCTACTTCCTCTTAGCATTACTCCAAAGCAGAGCCAAAAGTTTCTTGTTTCCCTGAAAGCATGGTTCTCACATATCTCCAGGTGCTCCCCAAAAGCAAGGGCCTCTCTGCCGCCAGCCCTTTTCACTTTCCCTGTGAACTCCCTTTGTCAGCTCCAGCTTAGCTGGATACTACTTTCTCCCAGGAGGAGCTGCTTCATGTGCCCGGAGTTCCAGGAGCTACACAATGACTGGTGTGCTCATCTCTTACTGTCTTTTGGAATTTTGGACCCCCTGCTGCCCAATAATCCTTATCTAGCACACAGTAGGCAGTCAACGCAGACCCGGGACCTGAACACTTTCTCTTTGTTTCCAGCCTCAAAGTTTTTCCTTAGTATAGGTAGTTGGTGAAGTTAAAGCAGTCTTCTGTGATAATGCCTAAGTTCATTCATTATTCATTCATCCCTTAAAGCAGTGGTTATCAACCTTCCTAATACTGTGAGCCTTTAATACAGTTCCTCATGTTGTGGTGACACTCCCCAAGCCACAAAATTATTTTTAATGCTACTTCATAACTGTAATTGTGCTACTGTTATGAATTGTAATATAAATACTTTTGTTTTCTGACAGTTTTAGGCAAAAGGTTTATTTGACTTCCAAAGGAGTCATGGCCACAGGTTGAGAACCACTACTTTAAAGAAAGAGCAATGTCACTCACAGAAGAGTGTACCAATGGTCACCCTTACCCAAGCCCAGAGTTTCAAAAGGGATCATAGGCAAGAGCATATAAGTCCTTCTGTGCCCCTACCAAAGGAAAACCAGAGCTAGTGAGATATATAGGTCGGCTCCTAGGGCAGTTTGGCAGACTCTGAGCCTAGTACCTCTTGTTCTGCCTCTAGGGCAGACCTTTGTTTTGGAGAGATTTACAGGGAGGGCCCAGCCACTCTCAAGAAATACCATTAGACTCCACAGAGGGAGAGGAAAGAACAGGACATTCTGTATCATCACACTTCACTGCCACCATTTGATGTGTCTGCCACACCCCCTTATCTGCAAATAAAGATACGGACTCAGAAGCCTCCCAGTGTGAGAGGCCTATGAGACTTGACAAATTCACTCATTCCTCTCCCCACTAGATGAGGGTCAGGGCATTACCAATTATAGTCTTCTCTTAGAGAAAATGGCAGAAATCGTTGTGCCTGCCAGTTAAATATTCTCTATAACTGACAGAAACCTGGGCTTCAGGCTTACTTAAAGGACTATGCTATCAGCACATGTAGTGAGTTTATTGTGTGCTCAATTTATCTAGTTTAGTGCTCTAAACAACCCGATGAGGAAGTACTAAGGCATTTATCTCCAAATCTGCTTTTTTTAACTATAAAACAGATCAGATAACCAGGCCCAAGGCATGGTAAACTAATTAACGGTAAATCTAAGATCTCAACCCAGAATTCCAGCCTTGGAGCTAATCCCTGGAATCAGAGCAGAAAAACAGCTTCAATATTGGATTTCTAATAGGGACACAGGGAGGACAAGAATTCAGGTCAGTGGTGGAGGACAAGAAGAGAGATAATACTTGAGCTTCCTTTTGCTGCCCTCCCCCCACCACCACCCAGAGAGGGACTCACTCTGTAGCCTCGGATGGCCTCTAACTCATACAGATCCATGTGCCTCTGCTCCCCAAGTGCTGGGTTTGAAGGTATGCATCACCAACCCAGCTTGCCTTGCTTTCTTTATACTTGGTTACCTGTAATCTGTGAAATGAAACCGGTACCTCTTCTGACCTGCTACAATCTCAGGGGGTGGTGGAGGTGAAAGCTGGGGCCAGTTAGATACCAGTTAAGTCCTGACCACGGGGTGTTTTTCAGGTGTCTCAATGTCAGCACCCTAAAGATCCATCATGACACATACAGTGATGGTATGCATGGTACAACGCAGACCTGGCTATTCGTGATTCTAGTGCATCAATTATAATTTCCAGGAGGCCACTGGTTTGAACTGAGCAAATGCACCAGGAGCAATAGATAGAATGTAATAGAATAAACCAATGAAGTTCTATTCCACTAAGTTACCAAATTATCTGACCTCCCAAGAGATCAGGAGAGATAACAGCCAAATTCACAAAAGAGACAGGTCAAGATCCCTTTGACGATTGAATATCAGATATTTTTCCTATCAGATATTTACATCACAATTCAGACCAGAAGCAAAATTAATTATAAAGTAGCCCCAAAATAATTTTATTTTTGGGGGTCACCACAACATGAGGAACCGCATTAAAGAATCCTAGCATTAAGAAGGTTGAGAACCACTGCTCTACAGCTTACAAAGAAGATAACTACGTAATGACTAATTTTCTGTTGTTCGTTTAAGTGTCCTCCTGTCCTCAGCCCTTTCCTCTGGAAAGTCACACCCCCAACTCAACCCATCAGAATACTCTGTTTTATAGACTGAGACATTACAGGATTCCAGAATCACAAATAAAAGCCAGTTAAGATATTTAAACTAGAAGGGTGGTGGTGGAGCATGCCTTTAAGCCCAGCAGAAGCAGGTGGATCTCTGAGTTCAAGGCCAGCCTAGTGAGTTTCAAGACAGTCAGGGCTACAAAGAGAAACTCTGTATTGAAAAAAACAAAACAAAGACAAAAAACAGAACAAAGCAAAAAAGACACTTAAACTAAATTTTCTTTATCTGAGTGTCGAACTGGTCCAGCACAGCATAAATGCTCTGTCATCAATGAGGGGGCTCTCTGGTGTTTGGTTTCTTACTCCACCCAATTTGCTCTAGTGGAGAAACATTTCTCACTACAATTAGACTTGGGCAGAATAATGTCCCTACTAGCAACACAGTAAATAGGAACCGGACAGTGGAAGGGAAGGATGGTAAAAGAGGCCAAGAGAGGTATGTTGGAATGATGGGTGAGAAGGAACCCTCTGGTGCGAATTCTGCTATGTCTTCTGGAGTTCAGGGTAGGATCACCTACCCAACTCCTTGGTTCAGGAAGAGCACTGAACCCAGAGGCAGAAGAATGACTCATGATAACCTGGCTAGCACATGGATAAGCCATGTGCCTCCTCTCTGGGACTCAGATCCTCATGGGTTAGGAGGCCAGTATGGATGGTCTCTACTGCCTGTTGCAGCTCCAAAAAAACTGTTCAGGTTCTGGATGGCAAACAGCTCTTGTCAAGAAAAATGGCCATGCTATCTCTGAATGTTAAGCCAACCTGATCCTTTAAGACAGGAATATAAAACTTAGCCAAACCACCAGGAGCCAGTAAGACCTGGTAACTAGATGCTTGCTGGGTGTTAGCTCCTGACTGCCCCATCTAACCACAGATCCCTTCATCAGGCCTGCTGCTCAGTGCTACACCATCACCACCGCGTCTGTTTCTTGCTCCCTGTTGAAGGCAGTGAGGTCATGAGATAGGCAAAATGCCTCCTCTACTGCTGACACAAGGTGGACAATCCCTGAGTCAAGAGGAGCCACAGCACTGGCTGAACATTTTCTTGTTCATACCATCATTTGGAATCCTGTGAGGCTTTGGCCATTGGCTGTCAGGAGTGTGTTCCCATCCTATCCCATACTCTGTGGTAGACATCATAGGGACGCAAGTACAAGAAGTCATCATTGCCCTCAGAAGGAAAGAAAGGCCAAGCCAACAACGCTCACTCAAGTTCATACGTGCGTGTCTTACAATCTGTACGAGCTACGTTCCTACATGGGTAACCCTACTTCTTTCTACCACCATGTGTCCCGTCTATGGCATGGAGTCAGAAATTGCTTCAGAACTTCACCAGGTTCTTGCAGAGGACCTGGATTCAGATCCCAGCATGCATATAGCACCTTACAACTACGTACCAGAAAACTCAATGTCCCCTTTGGCCTCTACAGATACCAGTCAAACACGTGGTACACAGATATACATGTAAGCAAAGCATTCACACACATAATTTTTTTTAAAACACCAAATATTTAAGAAAGAGGAAAAACTTCCACCAGAATTTTTATAATCATACTTTTCTGTTGATTTTTTTTTTTTTAAGGACATGGTTTTGCTCTCTCTGCTTCGTGGCTCAAAATGTGACACTCACTCTGATATGCACTCATGCCATAATGTATTATTACCCTTGCCAAAGGCTCAAGACAACGGGCCACCCCATCTTGAACTTGAACCTTCAAAATCAAGAGACAAAATAAATGGAGGGTATGGAGAGGAGGAATTTCACCATCCATTTTCTCAGATGAAGATGAAAAGTCATTAGCAAAGAAAGAGCTGGAATAAGAGAAGTGTGTAACAACTTCCTAAACAAAGGTCTTGGCAACTAGCTTATCCTTCTGTGATTGTCCCTTTACTCGAATTCCTACCATAAGGAATAGGTGAACCACTCCTGTCTTTTTCAAACACAGCTTCATACTGTTGCCCATTTCCCTACTATGCAATCAATGTTTTGTGACTCAACAAATATTTGCTGAATGATTAGCCAGTGAATAGTAATGAAGGTCTCAGTTGGACCCAATCAATTTCTCAAACATATGGTGAGACAACAGGAGCTTCTCTGGAATAGAAATAGATTCCCAGAAATAAGTGTCCTGCCCCAGGGCAGCAACTTCCTGGAGAACCTACCATCCAGCCCTCTAAGAAATGAGCCCTATCCAGTCAGATTAAATGCCTAAAGCCAGCTGGCCAGGCTTAACAAATGTCTTCCCAATCCCCATGGTCTTCATACACTCTCTCTGTTCCTGTCCATACACTTGTAGCAGCACAGGCCAGTTCACTACTATGACATGACCCAAGAGTGGTTTGAGAGCAGCCATCTGCCAGCCCACAACCATCTCAGAATCTCAGAATACAGAAGTTCTCAGCAGGAAACTGACCTTTAGGTTAGGGCTAAATACACCTCACTATTACAGGCTAACTCCAGATTCTGCTCTCCACTAAACAATCTCGCTAAAGGAATGACTCACCCCCATGGCCAAAAAGAGACCCCAGTTCCCACTGAAGCCCCCACCTCCCATTTCCCCCTGGTTTATCTCCATACACTTTGATGTCTCCATTTCCCTCTCCAGAAGTTAAGATTTGCCTTTGGTTTTCGTTTCAGAGAAGGACCACCACTCCATGGGAGACCCTTTTTGGAAATGGTAGCCCTCTGTAGAAAGAGGCGGTGTCAGCACCTGGATATGCCACTCATAGAAAAACTCTGGGTTGCAAGAGGCCAAACACATGACTCAGCTGGAAGCTAATCTCTCCCTTTAGCACACTTAAAGTACAAGAATCTTCTACAATGAGTCCATACATTGCCACTAGAGACCTCTTAAGAGTCTCAACTTAGAAACTGCTTGGGGATTTTTATGACGTTTGGACCCACATTGTCCCGATATAACTTCCCCTCAGGGTTTCAATTCCAGAGCCCACATTCTTTCTCCTGCCCTGACCACATGTGTTGAGGTCATTAAAATAGTGTTAAGGACTGCTCATATGGATGATGGGACCAGAGAGGCATGTGGGCAAGTATAAATTGGAGACAGAAAAAAAAAAAGCACTTCTAAGTGCTGTTAAAAATTATGTTGGGGCCAGGCAGTGGTGATACACACCGTTAATGCCAGCATTCAGGAGGCAGAGGCAGGTGGGTCTACAGACCAAGTTCCTGGACAGCCAAGGCTACATGAAAAACCCTGTCTCGAAAAAAAAATATTAAAAAAAATACAATTCCATGTGACCAAGTCTGAGGCGAAGTCTGAGAATGAACATGGACAGAAGCACTATTTACATCCAACCATCAACTTCACAGAAGGAGAACTGCAGTTCTAGTTTTCCTGTCTCCAGAAACACCTATTCCCTAAGGTGCTTACTGTTCTCATCAGATAATTACTTCAGGTTAAGAGCTCTCTGCTGGTGCCTTGCCTGGCACCAAAAACCGGGGACCACTTGACAGAGAAGGGAAAAAGTCAGAGGCCAGTCCCAGTCACTATGCCACTCCTGCCGGGCCCCTCCTCCGCAGACACTGATATCTTGGGTTAGGGCGATGTGTGCTATAGCAGGGATCTTTAGGCTGCAGAGAGGGAATTCTGTCCAGTCCGCAGTACAGTACCTATCATTTAAGCACTCGGTATATAATAATTACCATTAATACCATGTCCCCTCATCTCTAAGTCTTAAGCTTTAAAATATTTTAACATTCCAACAATACAGCACACCTTTTAAATTTCTTTAAAAAACACATTTTGTGGTTTTCTTATCCTGCTATCCCTTAGGCTATAATTAAATGAACAGTGGGTCCCATAATTGGCATTTTAGAATCAAGGAAACCTGGTCTTAATGTCCAGGCCAGTGACTGGAGCACAGAGCAAGGGCCAGCCACACATCACAGGCCTACATTTAGTTTGGTCTCATGGCTAAACTCTAAGAGAGCCCAGACTCAAGGGGAAGAGAAAAAGGAACCTAAGAAACTAGAGGTAGTTCCTCTAGCGAGGCCTGGATTGGAAATGGGCAAGCAGGAAAGCTACCGGATGAAGGCATCCCCCTCAAAGATAAGGATGAGAAAGGAGATGTGTGTATCAGCTACGTTACTAGCCATGGGGGAGGAGAAAGGCGGTGGGGGCGGTAGAATGATTGTCAACTCTCTTCCCAGCGCTGTTCCACCTCAACAGCTGGGGAAGTTGGTGAAAAGGGATAGCTGGATGAGGAAGGGGTCTGCCACACGGCTGGACTGTTGAAAGGCCCAGAGAAGAGACGGGGAACAAGGAAACCCTCTCTCAGAAGAGAGACAAAGAATTGACCCAGGAAGAACCCGGGCGCAGAGGACTGGTGGATGCCGGCCGGAGAGAACTTTAAGGCTATGAATCGGGGGAGGGAAGGGGGCTGCGATGGGCCCAAGAAGTCGCGAGGGGAGGGGCCAGGCTAGCGGGTCGGCTGGCCGAACCTGCCGGTGGGCCGTGGTAGGCCTCCACTTCTCACCCTTCACGTCGTTGGCGAGCTCCTTCCACGTCGGAGCGAAGGCGATGCAGTGCCCGCACCAGGAGGCGAAGAACTCCACCGCCCAGGCGCTGCTGGAGCCGAGCACAGCCGGGCGCACGGTGTCGGCATCCAGCAGAGTCAGCGGGTCCGAGGACGAATAGAGCACCGAGAGCCGGGCCGCGCCAGCGCCGGGCACCGCGAGCAGCAGCGGCGGGAGCAGCAGCAGCAGCAGAGACGGCGGCCCCGAGCGGCGGCCGCACCTCCTCATCCTAGGCGGCTGGAACGTCCACCTCACTCCAGTTTAGTGACTAGCTGGTATCCGGAGGCCGCCGCGCACCTCTGGCCTCCGCCCGCGAGGAGGAGCTACGAGGCTCCGCCCCCGAGCCGGCCCCGCCTCCCGGGACCGCCCCCTGCAGGCCGCGAGCTGCTGAGAGGCGGCGCGGGAGCTGCCGCGAGCGACGCGGTCCCGGTACAGGTCGGCGGCCCTCGCCGTTTCCCGCCGCCGGCGAGGCAGACCTCGCAGCTGAGTCCGGCGACACCGGAAACGGGTGTCCCCCGGGGCCTCAGGCCGCACCTCGGAGTCGCTGCAGGGGCTGGGGCGGCATTTGGACGCTCTCGGCCCCCGTATCCGACGGAAGCGGAGTCGGTTGGAATGGTCATAACTGATTTATCTGGTTCCTGCAAAGTTCCAGGGGCTCCTTCCCGCAGTTTTGACAGTGGGAATTCGAAATAGGTGGGAGCAGAGAGCCACGAGGTAGGAGACTGTGATTGTCAAAGCCCACAGGAGCCCGAAGCATGCACGCCTCGGGAGGCCATCAGTCTATGGCAGTTGTTTCTTGAGGGCTTCCGACAGACACGGACAAGACGCCCCCTTCCCACATTCGGCGTCCCTCGTTGCCATTGAATCTAGGTGTCTTTAGCAGTCACACCCTTCCACCCTCGAGGTTGTTGATTCCTTCGGTTGGGGCTCCCACAGCCCAGATGCTGCATTGCCCTTAAGCCTACTCAGTCCCATACTCCTGTGTTCTCTCAAGTAAGCCAATTAACTAGTCTGGTGTTCAGTCACAACTATGAAGGTGATAGTGGATTTTTTTTCCGTGGTCACCTTTGGTACTTCGGGTGTCTTGCGAGATATCTTGAAGTGAGTAGGTGGTCCCCAGGGGACTGTCACACGGATTAATTTCTGGGTTAGCCCCTCCCTGTGAGCCCTTGAGATTTAATTACTTTTTTTTTTTTTTCGGCAGAAACTGAGTGATATCTTGGTGCCAGTCATGCACCAGACACTAAGAAAAAGGTGCTAAAAGACTGAGGGGTGTGGAATTTACACTGGGGATAAAGATATGATCCACAAGTAAATGTAGGTAGACCGGTGACAAATCCTATGATCCTGGAGATACGGTTGCAATAGAGTGACGAAAGAGGTGCTCTTCCTGACAGTGCTCAGGGACAGGTACAAGTCAATATTTGCAGGAACTGAGTCAATAATACCACTGAAGACCACGTGTAGGTTTGTATACTCAAAAAGGACAAACCGCTGAGTGCGGTGGGCGTGTTGATAATCCTAGCTACTGTTTAGGCTGAGGTGGAACACTATGGGTACCAAACAAGCTTTGGCTTCACAGTGTCTCAAAACACAAAACAACCAAATTGTTATATATAAAATTCCTACGCTTTTACCTAGACATATATACCTTCAAAATAATCTGGAAGCCAATTTCTTTTTCCGGAGTTCTTGAAATCTCCCGAGATGTCCAGTGGAAACTGTTGGCTTTGAGGGTAACTGGTTCCTAGCCTTCCTCTTTACACTCCTGTTTGAACTCCACTGTGTTCAATTGTATCAGCCTTGTGGGTACAATTGTAACAGCCGCCTTTGCATATGTGAGCTTCATACACCCTTCCTACAAGCAGCCTTGGCTCTTCAGAAAAAAAAAAAAAAAAGACCTTGGGAAAGGGTCAGTGAGTGCAGGCTGTGTGCCTGTGCATCCTGAGGCTGTAAAGGCAGCATTTTAGGGTCTCAGTTGTTGGAAGCATAATTTTAAGTCGGTAAGAGGCAGGTGCTCTGAGTGGGCTTGTGCTGCTGGCACATGGGCTGAGTTTGGTTTTGTGTTTTTGAAATAGGGTTTATTTAGCTCTGGCTGTTCTGGAATTCATTATGTAGTGGTCCAGGCTGGCCTTGAACTCACACAGATCCTCCTGCCTCTGCCTCCCAAGTGCTGGGAGTAGAGACATGTGTTACCATCATTATCCCTGGCACACATGGACTTCTAGCTCTGGAAATGAGGTAGATTGAAAAAAAAAAAAAAAAAAGAACCCCCGGGGTTGGGCTTGGGGTGTTCCAATTGTCAGGAAGTTCTTATGAGGAAACACCTGAATTAAAGATTCAAATGATATTTGGGAGGGAACTTTATGACAGTCTAAGGTAAGACCATTCCAGGAAGAGGTCCAGAAGTTGGGGCTTTTGCTTCCTTCAAGTATTTATATTCTCTCTGCCTAACATTTAAAACTCATAAAGAAACTACATCACCAACTAGAAGGTTAGTTCCTCTCTAACTCTAAGCCAGTTCCATGTGCTAGGCATTCCTCTGTGAGATTCAGTCCCTGCCTGGCTTTTGGGCCCCACTTCCATCCATCTTAGAGGCTATGAGGCCCTGGGCCTCACCCTAGTCTCAAGATGTTTCCCAGGAATTTTGGATTCCAGGGATTGAAAGTACTATAGCTGCTAGGTCAGGTGTGAGTAAAATGTGCCTTAAATATCTCTACTGTTAAAGGTGTCTAGATAGCTTCCCCAGAGGTCTGAGAATTAAAGAGACATTGTGTAGAGACCAGGCCCAGTGTCTGGTAAAGACGGGGAAGAGAAATACACAAAAATTGGCATGTCTTCATATCTTAAGAGAATTAGAAATGGAATGAATACAAGTATTGGAGTAGAGAAAGTTTCTTAGCATTAGAGGCCAAGAAAAGATTAGGACTGAGATTAATGTCTGAGGTTTCTATTTTTTAATCTTGGAAGTTTATGTTCAGTTTTGAGAGGAAATTTACACACGATAACAGCAAGCCAAGAGTGACCTAGAGTAGTTCCTAATCTCTGTGGTCTCTGGGGCTTCCTGGGAACTGTTGGTCCAGAGTTAGGAGAACATAAGAACCACAGCTCCAAGCCTCAGCTGGTAAAGACGCTTGGTGCCAAGTCTGCCTACCTGAGTGTGGTGTTTCATGGTCCCCACATGGTCAAGAGCGAACCAACTTCTTCTACAAGTTGTCCTCTGACCTCCACTCCTTACCACAGTACCCCCACACACAAATAAGTAAATAAATAAATAACAGTACATCACAGTGTGACCTTATTTAGTGCTTCCTAGGATGAAAAAGTGCCAGAAAGGGAAATCTCTCTGAAGGGAGATGCAGAGAGTGGATGGGGTGCTGAGAAACCATTGAGAGCAGGAGGGGGACTTGGACATTCCTAGGCAGGCCGCCCTTTCTTCTTCGTGAATCACAGGAGAATGGGCAAGCTGACTTAGCGTAGAGTACTGACATCATTACGTATACATTCTGCCCCTGCCGTGCACGACACTACCTCTATTACCCATTTGGTCCTCTTTCTAACTGTGAAATTGATATGGTCCCATTTTACAGTTGAGACTAACAAGGAACCTTGTTGACTTTCCCACCTATGAGAGGGAATTTGGGGATCTAATGAGATAGATGGCAAGAGGAATGTGGCTTATCCACAAATGCAGATAATTATGGTGAGCAACAAAGGAGTGTTTTGTAAAACACGTCACCAGGTGACAGCATTAGATGACTTTCTACTTACTCATCTGCACCAAGAATCGGGGGGGTGGTGGTGTTTAGAGAAATACCAGCAACAGAAAAGGCACACGTAGTTTTATCCCTTTAAACTTGCCCGGAAGTCCTCCAGATAAAGTTCTGGTATTAGTGAGTTCCTTTGCTTTTGCTAACAACACAGACTGGATAGTTTATAAATAAAAAGAGAGTTATTTTATTTTGAGGGTTCTGAAGACCACACCTGGTGATGGCCTTCCTGCTGGCATAATACTCTCATAAGAGCCAGGGCTCACCGATGTGTTTCTGGTCTCATTTCCCTCAGGTTTTGAGGTGCTGGAGATTGCAGCCCTTGTGTTTGTGTGCCCTCCTGCAGAGCTGCATACCCAGCCCTTGGTTTTTCAAGACAGGAACTCTCTGCTGCCAGAGACCCTCCTGCTTCTGCCCCCCTCCTCTCTTGGGTACTAGGATTATGCCCATTCACCACCACACTCAACTCTTCTCCCTCTTGTAATCTCAGAATCCAATCATGGCTTCACCCTGATGACTTTACCTAATCCAGATCACCTCTAAAAGGTTTCACCTTTTACTGCCAGGGTCAGATTGTTGCCACTCGCTCTTGTTTGGTCTCAGTCTCACCATGCCGTCCAGCTGGGCCTATTCTTCTCTCCAGCCATACCAGGCTAAGTTTCTACCCTTCACAATGACTATTAGATTCCAACACATGAAATATTGTGGTATATGTATATACTCAGACTATATCCAAACTATTGCGCTTTCCACAGCTGGGGGAGATTAGAATTCTCATTCTGAAAGAAGTAAAGTGTCTACCAGTATGGCAGAAAGGCGAGAAGGAACATTCAAAAGGTTTCCTGCGTTAGTTTCTTTTCTCATTGCTATGACAAAATAACTAACACCACTGTGGAAGGAGGGGATTATTTTAGCGCACAGGTTTAGAGGATATAGTCATGGTGGGAAGATGTGGCAGCAGAAGGGTTAAGCAGAGGTCACATTTCATCTTCAATCAGGAAGTAAAGAGAAATGAATGTTCATGTTCACCCTTCCCTCTTTCCCCATTCAGTTAAGGACCCTATCCTGTGGGATGGTGCTCCCCACATTCAGGCTGGGCCTTCCAGCCTCACTTGGACCTCTGTGGGGATGCCTCTGCATAGACCCAGGGGTGTGCTTCCTAGGTAACTCTTTTAAGTCCCATGGGCTAGACAGTGTTAGCCATCACACTTCTTGAGCAGACTAAGAGAGGGATGCTTCACAGAGGCATGTGCAGGCAAAGAGCACTAACCTGGAGACTACTGACAGGTGATAGCCCTCTTAGCTAAACCAGAGGGGAGAGAGGGAGGATGCTTACTGAGGAAAGCTGATGAGTCCAGCAAGAGAGGCTGCCTGACTGGAACTGCAACCACAGAATGTGTCTGTGGCTAGAATTATGAGGAAGCTGGAGAGAGTGGGGAAGCTCCAGGAAAGTATAACTTCCAACCCTTTCTTCTCTAGTCTTGTGGTCCTGGCCAGCACTTTCCACTGGCCAAAACCAAATCAGAGCAGAGGATGCTCTGATTATATAGTCTGTAGGAACCAGCTTTCAAGGCAAGAGACAGGTTAGAGGAGGGCAGGGAATAAAGAAACAATGCCTAGTTTAGCATCCCCAGACTTGAGTCTTTCTAGATTTTAGAAACGGGACTAGAAGTATAGATCCTTGAATAATATGGATCAGATCATATAATCATCTTTCTAGTCAGTCTTTTAAATGACTGTTCTTCATTGTTTTTTCCCTTTGTGAAGTATCCATTGAATTTTTTTTCTCCTATAAAAAATAAGGCTATCTTATTAGTAGCACAGAGAAGCTCTATATTTCTAAATTACTGGATGCAACTCTTTGGCAAACTCAAAACATCTCTTGGCTAAATAGCCCATTGATTTTCATAAGACATGTCTTCAATGAGAAGTTTTAGAAATTCATTTGAAGCCTACTCTATCAGGGTTCTTTTTGTGATTTATGTTTTTTTGTGTGTCCTAAGAAGTATTTTTCTACTGCAAGCCATAATGATTTTCTTATATATGTTTTCTTCTAAAGTTTTATGATTTTAATTTTTACATTTAGGTCTCAGTCCATTTTGGGTTATTTTTTATGTAGGGAGACAGAGGTCAGAGGTCATTTCTTCCCCATAAAAATATCAGCTGTGTTAGCAATATTTGTTGAAAAGACTATCTCTTTATATCTGAATTAACAAGTTTGTTTAAACAAACAATTTGTCATGTATAGCTATTCTCAGACTATTATAACATAGTTGTGTGTGTGTATATATGTAAGGTGTGAATGGAGGTGACTTCCATGTCATAACTTCTGTAGAAATCTGAGATGACTTTATGGAGATGGTTCTCTCCTTTCACCTTTACATGGGTACTTGGGATCAAACACAGTTCAGCAGGCTTTCTCAGCAAGTGCCTTTACCTACTAACCCATGCTGATGGGCGCTGGACCATTTCATTATCATTCTTAAGAACTCATGTGCCATAATTTCATCCTTTTTAAATATACAATTCATTTTTTAGTATATTCACAATTGTGCAACCACTTTGACTAACTTTAGAACATTTTAATGAGCCCCAAAAGAACCCCATACCTGCCATTTCAAGCCTGGTAAGATTTTGTTTGGGATTGTATTATATGCATTAATTTTATTTCCTATATTTTAATTTTTAAAGCAAGTTTACTTTTTATCATTCCTCTGAAAATGGGTGCTTTGACCATATTTAAATACACACATCTAAAATCAGTTAATTTTTAAAAGAAAGCTGTTCATGCAGTCTTATACTCATGGGTAGGAAGCAAGAAATCTAGGATGGATTGCTAAAAGCTTTTGTCTGATCTTCACGATTAGAATGAAGCAATATTAAGATAGTTTATGCAGCAGTAACGCAGGTTAGCAGGCCGAGAAACAGACTAGCTGAAGGAGGCTATTATGTCTGCTTTCTGGGCTGACTACCTCATGGTATGCGTTTCCTGTTGCCTTTAGAGTTTTAGTGGAATCCTTGAAGTTGGCTACAATTTAGCCTACCCTAGATATTTGGGCCAGAGCTATGAGCTGAAATCAGTGTGTTGGAGTAGCTCTAAAAGAAAGAGAATTTTGAAACAGATGTAAAAACTTGGGGTATCAGATCTGAGCCTCTTGGTAAGATTGGAACTCAGGTTTCAATGCTTTCCACTAAGATCAGGAAAAAGACAGGATTTCTCCCACAACCCTAGTTAGAAATATACAATGGAAAATTTCTGGCCAGGCTGGGCTGTGTCTACATTAGTCACTGTTAGTCAGGGACACAGACAATGTGTCTGTTTCTCTAAGCAGCAGCAACTGTAATTGACAACCCCAACCAAAACCAGGTGATTACTGAAAGGAGGACAGTTTCCCAAAGAAAAGCCAAAATTGTTACCAATGACAAAAGATCAGGTACCGTGCAGACCAAAGCTGATGACAGTCACCACCAAAAGGCTGCAAAGATCAGTGAGGAAATATGAAAGGGCAGCGCTGAGAACAGAAGAAGCCAACTGATGGAGAGGGGGAAGTGTGGGCACATCCTGAGATGTATATGGTGGGCAGTCTCTGCTGTGCATGCACGTTTGGGAAGGAACCTAGGGCCTCATGCATGTTCTGCCACCGAGGTACTACAGCCCCCGAAATGTTCTTTGTCTTTAAATAGGAGTGGTCAGCCCTTTAACACGCATCGTAATAGTGGTGTGGTTGGATTTATAGTTATAATTTTATTGTTTACTTTCAGTTTTCTTTCTCTGCTGTTTATTTCCTTTTTCTGCTGTCTTTTGAATGATGTAAATGTTTTTAGAATTTTATTTTAATGAGTTATACCTCTCCATTTAAAAAAAGATTTATTTATTTATTATGTATACAATGCCTGCACCCCAGAAAAGGGCATCAGATCTCATTATAGATGGTTTTGAGCCACCATGTGGTTGCTGGGAACTGAACTCAGGAAGAGCAGACAGTGCTCCTAACCTCTGAGCCCTATCTCCAGCCCTCCATTTTTTTTTTTTTTTTTTTTTTTTTTTAATTTGAAACAGGTTCCTACTGTGTAATCCTGGCTGGCCTGGAACACACTATGAAGGTCAGTCTGTCCTCGAACTCAGTTTGCCTCTGCCTCCTGAGTGCTGGGATTAAAGCATGAGACACAAGGCAGAACTTACATGTGCAGTGTTTTAGTGGCTGCTTAAAGCCTTGGTTTTAATGTAGTGGCGGGGTAGAGTTAGTGATGTTTGGAATACTCTTGGTGGACACTTGGGAAGTAGTAGCGCTTCGTGAGGAGACATGGGGGATGCTTCCCTTCGCCCACAGATAATATCTGTTGAGTGTCTGTAGTGCTGATAGGAACTAACATTTCACTTCACTTGTAGTCAGGCTGTGGAAAATAAAGCACAGAAGCTTGCCGACAGTATGATCCCATCTGCTGCCCTCCTGCCTCTGTCCTTTACACTGGGGTTGGTAGCATGGCAGGCTTGCTGAATCCTGCCTGCTGCCTGCTTTTGAAAAGAAAGTGTCACTGGAGCACAGCTCCTGCCCGCTCAGGGGCAGAGTAGCACTTCTGATGGCCCCCTCTGGCCCTTGACGGCAAACCTTTACTGCTTTGCCCTTTACAGAACAAGTTTGCCTCTTCTACTGTGTGTTTGTTTATATTCTAAAACCCACAAAAATGTTAATTTTTGTTCAGGTAGTCACAGACACTTTTACAAAGCTAAGAACAAAATTGAGTGCTTTCTCTTTGTCTAGGTAGTAACTCTCTGTTGCCTTCACTCCTCTCTCAAGATCTGTGTCATCTGCCCTGTTTCTTTTAGTGTGAGCAAGATGTCAACCATTTAAGAAACTCCACTAACAATAAAGTTTTCCTAAATTTATCTTTATTTGTACTTAGTTTTTAAAGATCGATTTATTTATGTATGTGAGTGCTTTATCTGCATGTGCACCTGCATTCCAGAGGAGGGCATCATATCACACTATAGATGGTTGTGAGCCACCATGCTGTTGCTGGGAGTGAACTCAGGACCTCTGGAAGAGCAGCCAGTGCTCTTAACCTCTGAGCCATCTCTCCAGTCCCCTTGTGTTTATTTTTATTACATTTCTTTACTTTGTGTGTGGTGGGGTGGGCATGTATGGAGGTCAAAGGACAGCTTTTGGTGTGTACTCAGGATGGCCTCCTCAGTGGCAAGCACTTTTGCCTGCTGAGCCATCCACCAGCTCTGTTTGCCTTTATTTTTGAACCGTATTTTCATGAGCTACAAAATTGACAGTTTTTTTCTTTTAGTATTTTAAAGACATTTTTTGTGGCTGTGGTTGAGAAGTTAGCAATCATATTGTATTGACATTCTTAGCTTATTCTTTATGTGTAATTGGTTGCTTTGCTTTGTGGGCTTTTCTTTATTTTTGCCTTAGAAGGCGAAATAGTCTGACTGTGATGTACCCAGAAGTGGTTTTCTTCATATTCGTCCTCAGCTATCTCACTGGGTAGAACTTTTGCCTAGGATGTGAGAAGCCCAGGATCCAATCCTGAGTACCAAAAAAGTGTGTCTTCTAGCATATTTAAGAAGCCATATTGTTCAGTTTTTATCTTTCATTTCTCCTGTTAATCCAGTTACAAGTGTGTTTATTTATAGCCAGACTGTCACCTTCAGTTCGGTTGGGCCTGATCATAAATTGTCACAGCAGGGACTTTTGACTTCCCTCTTAGATGGGCAGGTGTGTGTGTGTGTGTGTGTGGAAGGGTTCATGGGACCTTCACCTGAGTATCCAGCCAACCAGTTACAAGCAATTCTTCCCTAATTGCATGTACCCTCAGGTCTCTGGGAGAAACTAGAGTATATTAGGCAGAAGGAGTAGGGGAGGAGTCTCTATGTAGCCACAGGCTGCAGTCCTGGGGAAGCCTTTATCCCTGCAAGGTGCAGATTTTCCTGGGTGGCTGTTTTAAGGTCACCTACGTGCCTGTGAGTCCTCCCCACTTGCTCTGTAAGTAACCTTAATAAGCTCCCTGTTCCTTCCGGATGAACATTGGTGGACCTGAGTTCTGGGACCTTGTGTTTGGGAGCATGTTGCCCAGTTCCCGCCCCATCTTTCACGGCCCTTTCTTTGGCCCCCATCCATTGCATCCCCGTGTTTGGGCTCCTAAGGTCTTTGCAACTCTTTTCTGCCTTTTTTTTTTAAATTTTGTTTTCTTTTGTTTTTTTCTCATTTATTTTATTCATTTTACATCCTTGTAGCTCCTTCCTCCCTCCCCCTCTAGCCCCACTCTTTCTCCTTCGCCCCTCTTCCATCTGAGGAAAAGGGGAGCTCCCTTTCCCATCCACCCCATCTCATCAGGTTGCATTGGGACTGAGTTGTTCTCTTCTCCTGTGGCCTGGCAAGGCAGTCCCACCAGGGGGGCATCATCAAAAAGCTGGCAAGTGAGTCCATGTCCTATGCAGTCCCCACTTCCCTTAATAGAGGACCCACTTGAAGCCTAAGCTGTCCATCTGCTACATTTCTGTAGAGGCCTAGGTCCAGTTCATGCACTCTTTGGTTGATGCTTCAGGCCACTTTGGGTCCTGGTTAGTTGGCTCTGTTGTTTTTCTTGTGGCACTCCTGTCACTTCTGGGTCCTTTTCTCTTTCCTCCCACTATTCCACAAGACTCCCTATGCATCAAGCAATATTTGGCATCTTTTTTGAGGCACTGCTGGGTAGAGCCTCTCAGAGGACAACTCTGACAGGCTCCTGTCTGTAAGCTTAGCAGAGTCCACCTTCAAGTTGGTGGAATTTTCCTCAGTTACCTCCATTCTATTAAGCTCATTTCATACCATGTTTCAGATATTATACTTTTAATCTTATTATAGATAACATTTTTTAGTTCTAGAATTTTCATTTACCTTAAAAAATATTTTTTTTCCTTTGCTATTCTCTGCTTTCTCACTCATGAAACCTGGTTGTGGTTGTTCTTTGAGACAAGTGCTCACCATGCAGCCCAGGCTGGACTCAAAATTATAATCTCCATTTCAACTTCCCAGTTGATGAGCCACTGCACATCGTGTTCCAGTTTGCTTTCTTTGGTGCTGTGATAAAACACTGTCCAAAAACAACTTCAGCTAATAGCTTACATCCCATCGCCAAGGGAGGCCAGTGTAGGAGTACAGTCTGACTCCCTAGTTCTTGGTCAGCTACCTTAACGACCCATGCCTGCCTGGTACCTTCCACAGAGGGCTAGGCTCTCCTACATCAATTAGCAATCAAGAAAATGTCCTGCAGACATGCCTACAGGCTAATCTGATGGAGACAATTCTTCAGTTGAAAGTCATCCTTCCCACAGAGTGTTGAGTTTGACAAAACAACCATCACATCTGACCACTGCCTTTTCATTCACTGCATTTCCTAGTTCTTTATATGTCAGGTAATTTCCCCTATCGCCACCCTTCCACCTTCCTCCTTCCTCTTGCATCATTTGAATGCAGGGAAATATGCTTGCTGTGGTTCAGTTAGAAGAGGCCAGGCACCTTGGAAAGGGGTTCATTTATGCCCCTCCAAAGTTTTGGCACTAAAGTTATAAACTGGTAACATGACATAGTTGAGGGTTGAAAGGTTTTATTGTAGGTATGGGAAAAAGAACAGCCAGAGGCATCTGGAAGAGTACAGAGGAAAGAGAAAGTAGTAGAATGGACATGGTTAGCAGACTAGACCTGGCCGTAGGAGAAACTGGAATATATAGAAGGGGAGGGCATAGGAGAGCAGAGAGAGGGGGAGGAGGGATCCAGAGGAAGGTGGTGTGGGCACAGGAGAGCTGGTGGGCTGACCAATTTAGCTACCTCCCAGGCTTTGCGTTGACCCACCCCACCCAGCTATGACCTGCTGAAGTGTGTGAAAGGTCCCGTTCTGCAGGTTCAAAGCTGCAGGATTTCCATGAATCACAGCAACAACAGGACAAGAGGAGTCCTATGAGGATACAGTGTTGATAGTGTAGCAGAAACCACAGGTCCTGAAGCAGACCAATGACTCATTGCAATGAACACTTGCAAGTAAAGATGTGTGGACAAAAGGGTATACTGTGTGACACACTGTGACACACTACAGCTTTCACAACAAGACAGGTGTGTTTGTTTGGTTTTGTTTCATTCAATAAAAAGATAAAAAAAATAATAGGGTTGTAAGGAGAGTGAGTAGCAGAGGGGAGGGAAGCTGTGAGCTGGAAAAGATTAGGGTTGGGGAAGAGGTGAGAAGACCTAGGATACTAGCTAGGATGTTAGCTACCTAACGTGGACTCTGAAATGTGAAACAATAGGTACTTGTGATGGTGATACTGAAGGAACCTGGAAGCCAGCAGGTACTTTGTTATGCTCATAGCAACAGACAGTCAGTCATATGTCCCTTCCGCATTTTGGGATTTGGGGAAATATTTTCCTCTGGACCTGATAGGTTGGAGCTCTTTTAAAGCCCTATTACTTGATTCCAGCACCTTAGTTATTGTATGGTTGACTCACATTGAGAGTAGCTTGTGTTTCCTAGTTCTTTTTATGTCAGGTGATTTCCCCATCCCCATCCTTCCGCCTTGCTCCTGCTCCTCCTGCTCTGGGTGTTTCTACCCACACAATTTGGATTGTCCCTGGTCATTGTGACTCATGTGCTGTAGAGACCCTACGTAATCCTTTTCAAATTGGATTGGCATGGTTTTTCATTTGGCTTGGGTTTTGTTTTTGTTTTTGTTTTTTTAACCAACCAAGTTAATTTGGTGAGATATACACTACAAAGGGCTCCTTCTGGGTAGCAGCCCCAGATCCATTTGTTTCTACTCAAGTTAGACTTATTCTGGCCAGACAGAGCTTATGGACAGAGTGAGTCTAATCACTCTTTCCTGGGATTCTCTTCTCGCTTGTCCAAGTGGCTTTTGGGCACCTTAAAACATACCCTGTGGTCTTCAATCCAGCAAAAAAAACAAAAACAAAAACAAAAAACACCTAAAACTAAATTCTGTTTTAGCTTCTCTGCACGTGATGCCAATTACAGCCTGTCTTCAAGCTGTCATAGACATGGGTCATCTTATCAACCTTTCCTTCGTTCTACTGTGTTTACATGCAGCTCTTTAATGTGCCCTCACACCTACATTGCAATTCTTTTAAGTTTCCAGGAGCTTAGCTGACTGTAGTGGGGTAGGTGTCCGGCTGTAAGCATTTTAAAATGTATATTTATATAAGAGAGAATATAGCAATAAATAGAGCTTTCAATGAAATAATGTATCCACAATGATCTTCTTTTCCAGTTTGTCGATATTTTCTTCTGTATTTCATTGTTACTCAGTTTTTATGACAATAGACATTCTGCTTACATAACACTGTTTTAAATTCCTTTTTATTACTCACTTAGTTTTTGAAAAGATTTATATATTTACTTTGTGTGTTGAATATTTTGAGTGTATACATGTATGTGCACCGTGTGTATGCCTGTTGGATTCCCTGGAACTTGGCTTATGGATCGTTATGAGACACCATGTGGTTGCTGTGAATTGAACCCAGGTCCTCAGCAAGAGCAACAAGGGCCCTTAAGCCTTCTTTCCAGCCCCTAGTTAGCTTTTTGAAACAGAATATCATTGTGTAGTCCAAGCTAGGTTAACAGATGAGTGCCACAAGATGCCTAGCTTAGGAAATGTTTTAACAGCTTGCTCTTCAGCAGTGGAAGTGATCTGTGACTCATAGTGTTTGCCAGCATCCCCAGTATAAACACCCCAACCATGTCCAATTTCCCATTACCGGCATAACAACATTGGCTGCAGGCTGGGTAGAATGCACACATAACCACATCTTGGAAGCTAGTGTGAACTAGTTCTGGCACACCACTAATTATAGTGGCCATATAATATTCCATCATATAAATGGCTAATAGTCTACTCAGTTATTGCTAAGCATTGAATATTATGCTTACTTTTATTGATTTACAGACATAAACATTTATACATGTCTTTAGTGTTTATAGCTTATTTCCTCAAAAAGTTCATTGATCTAAACTGCTCAAGATAATTGTACTTTCCAAAAGTACTGTACCAATGCATATGCCCATGGCTATATTAAGTGTACAAACTTTTTTTCTTTTCCTGAGACTTGGGGAATGGGAATTGAAGCCTCACAGGTGCTAGGCAAATCTTCTACAATGAGCTACACCGCAAGCACTGACTTATTTTAAAAGGACACTAACAGCTACTCCCGGGGAATCACTGAATATAACAAAGTACTTTCAGTACCTGCTCTCTCCCTATTTCCCAATGAAAATTCTCATGTAAACATGTTATGCCAGAGGGAAAGGTTCTGGGTTCAGTAACACTCTGCTCTTCTCTAACCCCTTCCTGGAACTTGCAGCAAATAATGTAACAAGTCCGTCAGGTTGCCGCATACCCAGCTTGCCTGTGTGAAATGAGCAAGTGGATAAAGAACAGAAGTGTCTGGGGAAGGCAGTCTGAGAAGGTCTTGCCTACCTTGCTTTCTAGCCTTCACCAGTGTCTTTTTTTCTGCTTTTCTTCAGCATTTGGATGTTTCTCTGACTTAAAGAAATTCTGTTTGTTCTGCTTTCAATCCCCTAGTGACTTTTTTTTTTTTGGTCTCCTGCGTCCCATTTTTGGGGGTAGAAAATGTTGTATCCACTGTTTTTTGGTCCTTCTGTCCCCAGTGATCAGGACCCGCTCCTTTCTGTTTGGAGATGGGATCTCACGAAGTTTCCTAGCTGGCCTTGACCTTGTCTTTCTTTTTCCACAGCCTTCCAAGTAGCTGAGATAACAGCATCAGGAGAGCTAGCTTGTGGACGGACAGTATTTTCAAAGTACAGACTTGGATGGAGCTGCTGAGGGAAAAACAGAGGGGATATGAAGTGGTCCGGAGGCGGAGGCTGTGGACCTCCCAGCCTTTAGAGGTCTGGGTATGACAGGGTGTCAGAAGAGAAGGCTGTGAAGGAGCCACTAGAGAAGAAGACAGGCACATTAGGCCCAACAGAGGGACTGAAAACCATCACTACCCTAATCTGCAGAACTTGTCTGTGCATTACTTTAGAGGCAAGGGAATTTTGAAGAGGCAGCTAAGGTTAAGAGTCTTAGAATGGAGCTTATGCTAGGCGATCTGAGTGGGCCCAATCCATTCATTCCAGTCTTTAAAATATTTGTTTTAAATAAGACAAAAGGGGTCATAGAGAAGTGATCGGAAGAAGAGAAAGAAGTGAGTGTGAATCAAGAGGAACTGGGTCTACCGTCTCTCTCGCTTGAAGATGGAAACCTGGAGAATTCTGTCCTTAAGATAGAAATGTCACTTATGATAGAAAATGAAGGACAGAAGAGAGTAGGGTAGAGGAGGTGTACAACATTTACTGTTAATCTGTAGATATAAAAATATTCATTGCTCAGGTGTTTTCCTAATCCAGGTAACAACAGCAAGACAGGCAGAAAAGGACAAGGAATGTAGGTGGCCTCTAGATGCTGACAATGACCCTCAACTAACACTGTTAAAATTTAGGACCTCAGTTCTACACCCACAAAGACAGAATTCTTCCAACAACTCAAATGAAAAAAAAAATCAAAACAACAACAACAACAATAAAAACAAACAAAAACAAAACAGGTTCTCCCAAAAATCTCTGGAAGGGTTCCTAACCCCACCAGTTCCTTGATTTTAGGCCATAGACCCCTACGATGATGGATTTCTGACCTGCAGAAGTATAAGCTAATAAATGTGTGAAGCAACTGGATGCACGCAGAGCCTCCTCAAAACCAAAGGAAAGTGTTTGGAGAAGCAGCAGCAGCTGCACCACAGGCTGCTGAGACGTTGAGTAAGAAGACACACAATGGCTGGCACGGGCAACACAAACTGCCACCACCCTAACAAGAAGTTTCAGTGCTGCAGTGAGGTCAGAAGGCAGATTAGAGTAGGGTGAGGAACTAAGGTGAGAGCAAGGAAGTAGACACAGTTAGTGAGGAAGGGGAGGAAGAAGATGCGACTGTCCCTGGAGGGGGTCAGAGGTTCAGCCAGGATTTCTGCTTTTCTGGGGGAGGGGGAGAACAGCATGTTTGTTTGCTGAAAGGATTGTTCTTGTGGGGGTTGGGGGTCATAGGGTCAGGGATTGGAAGCAAAGTCCTTGAGTGACAAAGGGCCTAGGAGACAGCCAATGTACCTCAGAGAGCTTCATACTGAGATGAAGAAATTGGATGAAAACAATAGATGAGTGATATAGGCACAAGATAGCTTGTACTGTGTATGTTGGGGGCATTGTTCCTGGCTGGTGGCTTCTGTTCTGATGCCTGTGTAAAGACACAAATGAGAAAAGGATGTGGAATAGTTTACTCTGGAGCAGGACAAGCCACCCAGTGACAGCATGGAGCGCAGTGCTCCAGGAAGGAAGTGGCTTTTGCTGTCTCTCTCCACTCCTCATGGTTGGGATTGGATCTGGTTCTGATTATTGGGTATATGACCCAGTACAATTTTCCCAGCCTCCTTCTTTCTATCCTCTAACACCTGACAAAGAAAGGTGGACTCCTCCAGAAGCATGGGAGCAGGGCCCCATGGCCAGCAGTAGCCTCTGCCCTGGAAGATGACACACTTCCAGGTCATAGGCTGTACCTTCCACCTCTACACAGTCCCCACGGCGCTTGAGAAATACAACTGGAGTTTCTTCTCCCAACTCTGGGAGCAAAGACAACAATTCCCACATTGTGCTTGCTGTCCAGGAGTGTTCTGTCTAAGTTTGTAGGTAGGTGTAGCTGTCTTACAACCACACAGGGAGGGGGAAACGCAGAAGGGCCTGCCTCTGTCTTCCCCTACTGTCTGCCTTCAGGGTTACCTTACAAGTGGCAGTAAGTTTTTCCACTCAGGGTTCCTGCTATGGCTTTCTGGTAGGTTGGGCCTTACTGTATGGGTGGTTTGGGAAAGCACAACTTATAACACTTACATAAATATTTGTCACTGTGATCAAACAGAGGAGGGCATTTCCCTTTGGTAAACACGAATCAAAGACCTCAAAGACTTTGTCCAGGGTGAAACACAGGTCATAGAAGAGCTGGCTATCAACAAGTCTTGTTTTTTCCCACCATATAACTCTGCTTCTCTGGCTTCAGTCAGCCAGCTTACTTCTAGGAAGAGGGCAGGGAAAGTGTTTACTAAGTGCTGGCTTACCAAGACTCATAATTTAGGTTTAATGGTATCAGAAGTCATTCTGTGATTAAGCCCCGACAATCTAAAAGCAACAGGAAGTACATAAATTCTACTTGAAGCCATGTTGAGTTTAGCATTCGGTCCTGATCACTGGGGACAGAAGGACCAAAAAACAGTGGATACCACATTTTCTACCCCCAAAAATGGGACGCAGGAGACCAAAAAAAAAAAGTCACTAGGGGATTGAAAGCAGAACAAACAGAATTTCTTTAAGTCAGAGAAACATCCAAATGCTGAAGAAAAGCAGAAAAAAAGACACTGGTGAAGGCTAGAAAGCAAGGTAGGCAAGACCTTCTCAGACTGCCTTCCCCAGACACTTCTGTTCTTTATCCACTTGCTCATTTCACACAGGCAAGCTGGGTATGCGGCAACCCTGACGGACTTGTTACATTATTTGCTGCAAGTTCCAGGAAGGGGTTAGAGAAGAGCAGAGTGTTACTGAACCCAGAACCTTTCCCTCTGGCATAACATGTTTACATGAGAATTTTCATTGGGAAATAGGGAGAGAGCAAGTACTGAAAGTACTTTGTTATATTCAGTGATTCCCCGGGAGTAGCTGTTAGTGTCCTTTTAAAATAAGTCAGTGCTTGCGGTGTAGCTCATTGTAGAAGATTTGCCTAGCACCTGTGAGGCTTCAATTCCCATTCCCCAAGTCTCAGGAAAAGAAAAAAAAGTTTGTACACTTAATATAGCCATGGGCATATGCATTGGTACAGTACTTTTGGAAAGTACAATTATCTTGAGCAGTTTGGATCAATGAATAAATTATTGATGCTCTGGTCTTAACATGTCCAAAGCAGTACTGTTGGCCTTACTTGGAAATGAGTATTCACTCAATCAAACCTTGAACTTGAACAAGATTGTCAAGTGGTAGACATATACTAGATCTAGATAGGTGCTCAATTTGGTCTCTCTCTTCCTTATGAGTCTGTCCCCTCTCACTCCTCTTGTCAACCACTGTCACACCACACTGGGCCTCTGTCCTCATGTCAGGCACATGCCACCTCCGGGTCCTTGCAACAACTTATCTACTTTTCTTAATCTTTTTCTTCCATTATTAATGTCACCTCCTCAGAGAGGTCTTCTTTGACTTTCCTATTAAAAGTCTTCCTCTACTGGTCCCCAACCTCTCCTCACTAGTCACTCTTGCAACTTATTCTATTATGTTTCCTTGCTCCCCTCACCTCTAATACTATATTTATTCCTTTATGTATTAAATGCCTTTCTCCCCTGCCTGAAGAGGGAGAAATGAAAGACAACAGGCCTTGTCTGTCTTGCCCACTCTCATGACCAGAGGTCTAGAAAATTTACCCAGCTAAATCTAGTGCCTCATAAATATAATTCCAGCACTTGGAAGGTTTGAGCAGAAGGATTGTAAGTTCAAGGCCAGGCTTAGCCACATAAAGGACAATAAGTAAAAAATGAGAAGGATGATAGAGCTAAGAAAATGCCTGCCCAGGGAAATTTATAAATGACAGGCAGCAAAGGTTCCACTTTCCTCCTCCCCTTCCTCCTCTTCCCTCCTCTGGCCTGTTCCTGCCCACCTTCCTACAGTTTCTCCAAGCCTGTAGAAATAGCTCTTGCCCATCACCAGTCTGGAAGTGAGTGTTTTTCAGCACTCAGCCTGCTAACAACTTGAGGATGCTTGACCAATCCCAAGTAATGGTCACACTTAATTTGCTAGGTACTGCTCTGGGTACCTTATCCATGGTGAGTAAGCTCACTGTTCCTCCTGACTGTAATTATCTCAATTTTACATGTAAAGAAAGCAAAACCCAAGACAGATTAATTAACATGATCAATGTTTCATAATAAGGAACTGGTGACTCAACATCCATAAACCCACACCGAGGGGCCCCTACCATAGGCTGCAAACTTCAAAAGACCTTGTTCTGACTCTTCTCTGATGCCCCCCCACCCCAGGATCAAGGGAGAGCCTGTGCCATTCTCTAGAACACCCTGGTCCTGTGGCTGTGAAATCCCTAACACAAAGCCTGGACTTTGCCTCCAGAGCCTCTTTCTCATTCCATTTTCTGTTTGGATGGATGGTGCCAGTTACATGGGCTTCAGTGGCAGCTGCAAGGCAGCTTTGTATGAGAGGTGTAAACAGAACTTGAATATGTAAGCTCAGTGTCCATACTGTGGGAGTCCCTATGAGGATCTAGCAAGCAGATGTGCAAGAGGATTAGGTCATGAGATGGAGCCTACTTTTTCACCCCCGGTCTTTGAGATTCAAATTTCAAACTCCGGTTTCCTTGTCACTATGAGAATTACATGTCAAGGAAGAAGGATAAACATGTTTTACTTAATAGTTTGTTAGCTTGAAATACTGTATTTAGACAGAGTGTGTGAGACCTCAGTTGGTCTTCCTGTCCAGAGCCCCACGGGTGTTGGGATAGGCTGGGTAGCAGAGCTAGGGTGTGGACCTAGGTGACCTGTCTGAGGCTTGCTTGTCATATCTGGAGATCTTTGTGTTCTGGGTCCCCTACTAGTCCAGTAGAGGCAGATTCTGCACAGTGGTTATGCTTTCCTGCCTTCTGGTTGCCCCACCAGGCTAGCTCCAATATTGGTTATTTCTCAGAATCCAGTGAATCCAGGCTCCCTCCCTGGAGGTCTTTGGCTGGTGTCCATCAATGACCCCACTGACCCCACAGAGTAGTTCAAAGCATGTGCCTTGTGTTGTCATCCCAGCACCCCATCTTAGTAGCTGTGTGACTTGGGCAGATAATTTAAATCTCTTAACCGATTTTGTGTCCTTCCTTCAAGTACTGAAGGGAAAGTCTGCACACCCATAACATCATAAGTGGATGAATGTTTCTTGCCAAGCCACCATACCCTCTAGTGTTTGCTTGGGGACAATGCCCCTCCACACAGCTGTTTCAGGAAAGGATGGGGCAGGCAGGAATAGCTACTGAATAAAGAGCAAAAATTATGTTTCTAATGGTAAGTTCTGATTTTTAAACAGAGGTGAACTGGAAGGGACAAAGTAGCAGTTTTTCCTTCCAGTGCTCAAAGCCAGATTGTTCTGTGAAATCCTGGAACTTGGTGGGTCAAGTCACTGCTCCACTTCCCTTTAAAATTCTTCTATGACCTGTGTCGGTGTCCTTCCTCCCCTTGCTAATAATAGTTACAGCACACGGAAGACAAACACAGACATGCAGATTGTCTCAGGTCAGGTTCTTGGTAATGGCTAAAAATAGAGCATCTTGACAAGCTCAGTCCCTCAGATTGAGAAATAAAGGCTGCCTTTCAACTCATGATAGTCATCTTAAGCGGGATGCTACTGTGGGTGCAACTGAAGAATGCACCAGGGATTTCTAAAGGACTGATGTCAAAGCTGGGCAGTGGTAGCAAACACCTTTAATGCCAGCATTTGGGAGGTAGAGGCAGGTGGATCTCTATGAGTTCATGGCCAGCCTGGTCTACAGAGTAAGTTCCAGAACACCCAGGGCTATACAGAGAAACCTTGTCTCAGAAACAACAACAACAACAACAACAACAAAAACCCAACCAACCAACCAAACAAACAAAAACTGGTGTCAAGATTGACATTCCTTTTTGTGCTCTGGTTGAGCATATATTGGCTGGTCAGTATTAGCATGGTAGAAATGAACCCACATGGTCTAGCCTGGGCCTAGTGGCCCTCTCAGGTCTAACTGTTGTCTGTTGACTTGATTTTCTGTTCCCTACTCAGATATTTAAAAGTCAGGCTTTAATAGCCCATTTTCCACAGGAACATTCTCAAATTTAAGATTTGAGCCTCTGTGTGGGTGCTGGGAAAAATTTGGGGTCTGGGACCTAATGGTGGTGGGCTATATGTATATGAATAGATACAATATTGTAGTTCTTTTTTTATTAAATATTTTTATATTAATTACAGTTTATTCACTTTGTATCCCAGCTATAGCCCCCTCCCTCATTCTCTCCCAATCCCATCCAATATTGTAGTTCTTGATCTGATTATGTGGATTCAAATCCTCTATCACCTTCTAGCCAATAATCTGGGCAATTATCCTCCTATGCCTCAATAACCTCATCTGCCAACTGGGAAACTAATAGTGTCTGATTCATGGGGTAATTGTAGGCTAAGTGAATGAATACATGAAACACTTACGGCTGTCACTAGCAAGATAAATATTCGTGTCACTTAGCATCTTATTAGTCATCTCAAAGTAACCAGGCTAGAGGCTGGGGAAAATGGTCATGTTAATAGGCTCCAAGCGATCCTGATGATGGACTGGGCATAGGCATATGGTGAGGACACAGGCCTGGGCCTTTCAGCAGGTACTAAGGTGTTCAGCTCTTTTCTGAACAAATGGAAAGGGATCTAAGGATTGAATTCTGCTGTGGAGGGTTCTTAAGAGTCTTGGCTAGAGTTTTGTGGTTTGGGAACTGAGGTTACCTTCAGAGAAACATGTTCTCCAAGAGAAAGGTCCAAGATCTTCTGAAGAAGACCTTGGCTTGGTGACTCAGAGTGATCTACATGAGTCCAGGCTTTGTTGCTTAGGAGCTCTGAGCATTCAACCAAGCTCTCTAACATTCTAAACTTCAGTTTTCTCCTCCTGTAAACTGGAGTGTACTTTGTAAGTATTTGTAGTAAGGACTAAATACATGGTCAATACTAAATGTTCAAGTGTCATAGAACAGGGTTGTGTGAAGCCCTTCCTCTTGGCAAACTTTTTTGTTGGAGAATCTGAGAAGCAGACTTGTGTGTGATCTGGGATAGCATTGTCCAGGGTGGAGGCCGAATAGAGACAGGAACAATCTAAGCATAAGAGGAAGCCTACACATCTTTGGGAGAACTGATACTTTATACCCCCTTAGTTAGGATTAATCGACTCTCAGTGAGGTCCCGTGACAGGAAACCATAGACCTCCTGAAGCACCTGCCTCCTGCCATCTAGATGCTCACATCTATCATCACAATGGCCTCTGTCTGGTTGCCCAAGGACTGCCCAGAGAAATAATTTATTTAATGAGGTTTAAAATATCCATAGTGTGATCTTACCCTTTCTCCCTATATCTCCCAGATCTAGACCACAAGCCTTTCAGATTTATTCAAGGTTCTCTTCACATAGAACACCCTCCCGTGCCTCCTATGAAAGGTTTCTTGAATACCACAGGACTTGTCTTCCTAGTCTATCACTAACCTGGATCTTTCAACACTATGGACAATCTAGCCTCAGCCTTCCTCGCCTCCATCAGTGGTGTGCCAACCACATGGTCACTCTCTAGCATCCACATTCCCTCCAGTGACAGGCCTTCAGCCTCACTCTAAGATACCCCATCTCTGTACCTTCTGCCCACAGCGCCTTCCAGCCTAAACCGTCACCATCTATAAGAGCATCTTAATTCACGTGTGTGCTTCAACACTTGACTTGAACTCCCACAGTGTGCTCTCCCCTGCTTCATTGTGCCTACAACTCTGCTGTCCACGACTCTCCAAGGTGACATGCAGATCTCAAATAAGCACCAGATGTCATCTTGGCCTCTGAAGCTAGTCTCCTGCTCTCCCTGCTTACCATACAGTGGCTATACTGGTCTTTTTTGTTCTCGTCTTCATGCTCTTCACTCAGATCTCTTCACTGCTGGCCCATCTCATTGTTCATGTTTCAGTGTCACCTTCTCTAAGAGGCCTTCCCTTCCTCTCCTACAGTGTTTTGCTTGTGTATTGTCTCCTTACACTAGAATGCAGAATGGAGAATGCAAGCTCTTGGAATAGGGACCAGTTTTGTGCTGATTTTCTATTGAGTTCCATAGTACATAGAAGAGTGCCAGGCAACAGTTGCTGCTTGCAAAATGAATGAACTAGTCTGCCCCTGGAGGGGTATTACTTAATGATATCCATTGCTTATTAACATATATGCTGTTTTCTCCCCTACACGCCACTGTACATCATGCAAGGGCAAGAACTATCTTTCTGTGAAATGTGAACACCTTCTGGCTGATAAATGAGTTCAAGAATGGTTCCTTCTCTGGTGCTCGCTCACAGGCCCAAGGCTGGAGGGAGGGAAGAGGGAGTGCTCACAGCCTTCTGGTCATATGGAAGGGTGTGGGCATGATGATGCAACAGGTCAATAATTACTACTCAGTTACACCTTTCTGTACTCACAAACTAATAATTTTGACAAGAAAGCAGCTTAGCATATATTTACACATTGGCAAGAATTGCTGCTGTGTAAACAAGAGCCATTTCCCATCTTCTTTCTTACTATGGAATCTATGTCTTTAAAAGCTGATGATTCTGGGTACTTGTTTTCCCAGAACTCTTTACCATTCAAGCAGGACTCTGTGCCACCCAGTTCTGCCAAAGACATGTGAGTGGAAGTTGGCTGGGAACTTGTATTTTGCAGAGACTGAAACCAGGGCCTTGTGCATGTTAGATTTTTAAACCTACCTGGGCTGAGAACAAAGCCTTGGCTGATTACTGAGCCCAAGCCTCCGTTCTGCCAGAAGCTTTCAACACTTGATAGAGTGTGGGAGGCGCCTCCGGTCGTAAACTGCCACACAAGCATGGGATTGAGTTTGATCCCCAGCACCCATGGAGAAAAAACACGCATAGTTGTCTGTGCTAACAATCCCAGTGCTGGGGAAGCAGATACAGTCAGATTCCCAGAGCTTTCCAGCAGCCACCCAGCATCTTCTGTGGGTCCCAGGTCTCAGTGAGAGACCTTGTCTAAAAAAGCACAGTGATGGCTGAAGCTGACCTCTGCTACATACACACATGCACATGTGTGCACATAGACGGATGTACCTGGACACATGCAAATAACACTTCTAACACTAATTCTTTTACTATGTTTTTATGAATACATTCTTGTGTGTTCATATGAATTATTGAACATGTTTTCTGTTATAATTTTTATAGGGGTGGGGACTGAAACCAGTGCCATGTACATGCTGGTCAGGCTTTCTGTTTAAAGATTCTATTTGAAAATTATATGTATTTGTTTGTGGGTATGTACATGTAAGTGCAGGCAGCTGTGGAGTCCAGGAGAGGGCACCAGATCCCCTAGAACTGGAGTTACCGGTGGTTAGGAACCCCTTGACATGAGGGCTCGAGTCTCTGCAAAGGCAGTACACAGTCTTGACACTGGTGAACATCTCTCTATCCCCTCTAATGTTATTTTAAAATCAATTGTCTACTATAATTTCTGGAAACAATTTCTAGAGAGAACACAGTAAATAAAAAGTCCTTCCCTCTCTTATCATTTGACCTTTGTCCTATTGAGGGCAGGGTACTTGGAGCTGCTATAGTCATCTGGCCATCTTGATCATGAACATCAAGGAAGAACTGACCCAAAACCCTGACAGAGCCAGGTCAGGGGCCATGCACCTCACAATTTTGATCCTGGATTCTTTTCTGAGAAGTGTAGTGAAGGTGTTCTTAAGGCAAGCATTTTTTTCCTTACATTCTTTTTTTATTAATGAATTAATTAATTAACTTTACATCCTGATTGGAGCTTCCCCTCCCTCCTCTCCTCCAAGTCCCTCCTTCTCACCTATCCTCTCCCCATGCCCCCCATTCCTTTCTCCTCAGAGAAGGGGAGACATCCCATTGATATCAACCTGCCTTGGCATATGAAGTTGTCATAGGACTGGGTCCCTCTTCTATTGAGGTTAGACAAGGCCATCCAGTTAGGGGAAAGGGGTTCAAAGGCAGGCACCAGAGTCAGAGACAGCCCCTGTTCCTGTTGTTAGAGGTCCCACATGAAGATATACATCTGTTACATATGGGTAGGGGTCCTAGGTCTGGCCCATGGATACTCTCTTGGTGGTTCAGACTCTGTAAGCCCCTATGGGCCCAGGTTAGTTGATTTGTAGGTTTTCTGTGGTGTACTTGACCTCTCTGGTTCTTTTAATTCTTCTTCCCCATCTTCCACAAGATTCCCCAAGCTCTGTCTAATGTTTGGCTGTGGGTTTCTGCATTTATTTTCATTAGCTCCTGGGTGGAGGCACTCAGATGACAGTTATGCTAGCCTCCTGTCTTCAAGTATAGCAGAATATTAATAGTGTCAGGAGTGGGCTCTTTCTCATGGCATGGAACTCAAGTTGGGCCAGTCATTGGTTGGCCATTCCCTCCCTTTCTGCTCTCTCTTTATCTCGCTATTTCTAATAGACAGGAAAAATTGTTAGTCGAAGGTTTTGTGGCTGGCTGGCTTGTTATCCTGTCTCTCCATTGGAAGTTGGCTGGATAAATACTCTGTGAAATTTCCTTTTCATGGTATTACTTCACACCTCAACTCAAAGAATTATACTGGTTTAGTGAAGTGGTGGTGGTAGGTTCTCCTCCAAGATTCATGACCTCTCTAGCCCTGAGTAGTTGGCTAGGTTTCTAGCACCAGGCATAATTTTTCTCCTGTTGAAGGGGCTATACGGCCAATTAGACAGGTGTTGGTTACCACCAAGGTATGAGTGTCACTATTGCTTCCTTAGGGATATCTTGCCATGCTGGTCATCATTGTGGTTCATCGTCATGACAAATGGGGAGGCCTATTGATTGTGTCTCTCTCTTGGCAGCTTGCATAGCACTTTCCTGTAAAGTCCAGCTTGGATCCTCCAAATTCTGTGTCCTTAGTGCATGCTGTCTTCAGCAACAGGGACGTATCTTCAACCTCTGGGGGCAACCACGATAGCATATTGTTTTGAAAGTCTCTTGGACTACTCTGACCAACAACTTGAGATGTAGTTTCTCATGCTTGGTTAGATAGTTTATAGCTGTTGTGGGGAGCCCTGTAGACCGAAGTGGTGTAACTTCACTTAAAGTATATATGTATATACTTATATGTAGTATATGTAATTTTAGCAAATAAAAAAAAAATCCCCAAGGCTTTTCAAACAAAAGCAAAAGAAGGAGTTTGTTTGTTTATAACTTAAGTATTGAATGTAGGTTTTCTTTGAAGGTCTGGTAGAGTTCTCCTGGGAACCCATTTGGGCCTGAGCTTTTTCAGTTTTCTGCTATTGTTTCAGTCTCTTCATTTGTTATGGGTCTGTTTAGGCTGTTAACCTCTTCTTTGCCATACACAGCCGTGGGCAAGACAGGGACCTGGAAAGGAGAGTAAATGTAGAAAGAGATACAGGACTCTGGGTTCATTTCAGCAACGAACAATTTTTATTTATTTCACTGTTGTTTATATATTGTTCAGCTAGCTACTAGAGACAGGACTGCAACCAAACCTTGAGCAAAGAGTAGCTTTGAGTTCTTCCTTCAGCACTTCCTTGGCCCTGTGGCCTTGTTTTGCCCTGGAGAACACTCCTTCTAGGCCTTATCTTCTGCCTACAGCTTTCAGCAGTCACAGCCACAACAGTCAAGGTTTGTGCCAGGGAAAGGAACCACAGTCTATCTGGACACCAACACTTCTTGGTTTAACTTTAGTGGTTTGAATGAATCTAGAAACTCATCCACTTTTTTTCAGATTTTCCAACTTAGTGGAGTACATATTTTTAAAATATTCCCTCTCAATTTTCTGAATTTCTTTGATGTCTGTTGTAATGTTTTCTGTTCATTTCTGTTGCTCATTTGGTTCCTCTTTCTTTTGGTTAGTTGACAGTCTGTAGATCTTGTTTATCTTCTCAAAGAACCAGCTCTTAGATTCATTGATTCTTTGTTTCAATTTCATTAATTTCTGCTCTGATTTTTATCATTTCTTGTGGTCTGCTGAACTTGAATTTGATTTTGTTTTTATTTAAAATTCCTTAAAAAAATAAATACAATTCCTGAGTTACATCATTAGGTCATTTATCTGTGCCCTTTCTGATTTTTTAAAATATAGGTACTCAGAAATATAAATTCCCCGCATTGGACTGCTTTGTATGTGTTTCAGAAGATTTGTGTGTTTTCATTTTCATTTAGTTATAGTATTTTTATTTTTTCTTGATTTTCTCTTTGTCCCATCCTTTATTTAGTTTAATCTCCAAGAGTTTGTGTATTTACTAGAGGTGTGTGTGTGCGTGTGTGCGTGTGTGCGTGTGTGTGTGTGTGTGTGTGTGTGTGTGTGTGTGTATGTGTGTGAATTTTAAGTTAGATAGGATATTTATGGTCAGATAGACTACATGGAGTTACTTCATTTTTTCCCTGGATTTGCAAAGATTTGTTCTATATCCCAGGATATGATATATTTTAGAGAAGTTTCTGTAAGTTACCGAGTAGAATGTATATTCTTTGGAATTTGGGTGGATATTCTTTAGATATCTGTTAAGTGGAGTTGTTGTATGATATCATTCTGATATTTTTTAGATGTCCTGTCTAATGGAGAAAGCAGGGTATCAAAATTATCTACTATTAATGGGTTGATGTTAATTTAATTTGTGCCTTTAATTTTAGTAGAGTGCTTTTTATGAAACTGGGCACACCAGAGTTTGGTGTATATATGTTAAGCATTGTAATGTCTTCTTGGTTCATTGTTCCATTAATTGGAATGCAGTGTCATTTATCTCTTCAAATTAGTTTTAGTTTGAATTCTATTTTGCCAGATATTAGGATAGCAGTGCCTGCTTGCTTCCTGGTACCATATGATTGGAATACTTTTGCCCAATCTTTCACCTTAAGGTCGTGCCTATCAGTAAAGGTAAGACAAATTCCCTGGAGACAACACACAGCCTGTGTCTTTTGATTGAAGAATTGAGGCCATTAATATTTAAAGTTATTATTTAAATGTGTGTGTTGATTGCAGTTAATTTTTTTCTTGTTTGTGTTCTTGGTCATACTTTGTGTTTTAGCTGTATTTGTTTCCTTTCTACAGTCTGTTGACTATGCTTATTTCTCTATTCAATTCTTTTAGTGTTAGTCTGTTGGAAATGAATCCTTTTAACCTGGTTGTACTATGGAAAGTTTTTCTTTCTACTTCAACCACAGTTGATAATTTTGCTGGGTACAGTCATCTAGGTTGGCATTTATGATCTTTTAGAACTCTGAGGACATTGGTCTAGGCTTTTTGGCTCTCAGAGTTTCTACTGAGGAAATCATGTCTTTCCAATGGTTTTTGTTTTATAGATGACTTACTTTTTTTTCTCTTTCAACTTTGAATACTCTTTTTTTGTTCTGTATATTTAGTATTTTAGTTATGGTAGGTTATGGGGAGTTTCTTTTCTGGTCTTGTCTATTTTATATTCTATATATTTCTTTTATCTGTATGAGTCTATCTTTCCTTAGTTTGGAGAAGTTTTCTCCTATGAGCTTGTTGAAGAGCTGCTCTATGGCATTGACCTGGGATTTCTCTCATCTATGCCTATAATTCAGACTTAGTCTTTTCATGGTGTTTCACAGTTTCTGCATATTCTTTTCCTGTGTTTTAAATTTTTAAAATATTCTTTGCTTGTGTGTTCTAATTAATCTATCTTTGAGTCCTCATATTCTATCTTCTACTTGGTCCATTCTACTTGTGAGGCTCCCCTTGACTTTTCTAGTTGGGTTATTGAGTTTTTCAGTTCCATATTCATTACAGCTTGAGTTTCTTTAGTATTTCTTTCTCTTTGTTAAATTTGGTTTTCAAACCCTGGAATGTCTTTGTCTTTTCATTTAGCCTTATGTTTGTGATTTCTTGGGAATCACTCAGGTGTTTATTCTCTTTAAATATATATTCTTTGAGAGAATCCATTGAATTATTTCTTTGTGTCTTCTTTGAGTTCCTCAAATTCTTTGATGAAGTTTATGATTGATATTTTAAATTCTGTGTCTGGAGATTCATCTCATTGAGAGACATTTCTGTAGGACTGGTAGATTGGGGTGTAAGGTAGGATACTGTCTTCAAACTTTCTAGTGTTTGTACTTTTACTATGAGACCTGGACATATGGACTTCTTTTGTTAGTTCTGTGTCTGGTATGAATGGACATGTTAACCTGGGAGAGAGCACAGAGTGTGTGAGGTGGGCTAGACCTGAAGCTGGATATGGCCTGGGTGGGTTGAAATCTGGTGAAAATAGGGGGTTGGGCCAGCCCACAGGATGGGTGTCTAGGTCAAAGCCTGGGGGTTGTGGTGGCAGGGTCAGGGTCAGCCAGACTAAGGTGGAGCACTGAATGTGGAAACAGGGCTCTAGCTCCAGCAATAGAGGAGGGTTTAAGAAGGGGAGGGTCAGGTAGATTCACCAGGCTGGCCCTAGTACAAGATGTGAAGGGCTGTGCTGGACAGATATTGGATGTGGTGAAGGAGGGTTTCAGGAGGGATGAAGTCAGGTGGAAGTCTCCACCTTAGTTTTTGAGACAGAGTCTCTTGCTGAATTTGGAGCTCATCGTTTGGGCCAGACTGACTGGCTGGTTAGTCACTGAGATCTATCTTCTTCTCTACCCTCCAGCTGCTGTGCTGAGGTTACAGTGCCCACCACCATGCCTGGCTTAAATGGGCACTGAGGATCTGAATGCAGGGCCTTATACTTGCATAACAAGCACTTAACCCATTGTGCAACCTCTTCTACAACCTATATATGAGGTTTTTGTTTTTCAAGACAGGATTTCTCTATGTAGCTTTGGCTATCTTGGAATTCAACCTGTAGACCAGGCTGGCCTCAAACTTACTTGAGGTTTTTTAAGTGCTACTGTTCCCCTGGAAGAGGCTCTGGTAGCAGCTGTGTTTTCTTTGTAGACTTCCTCACTTTATGCCTTCCTTCTGAGAACATTTTGTTTTCTCATCCTTTTCCTGGCACAGGATTATGATAAGCTTGGCAGGGTATCTCTGTTCAGTATGCAGACCTTAGCTCAATTCTTGTCTTAAGTTGGTTACCTCACTTGTATGCATTTTAATGCTTAGAGTTCTGATCAGTGATCTCTTCATAATGGTTAGTGGATCTACTAGACCTCAGGTTTCTAAACAGTGAGTCATGTCACTGAACGTAGAGTTGCAAAAACTTTGACAAAAGTAAAAGGTCTCTGAATAAACTATAACCAAAATATTAGTTTAAAATTAAATGCAAAATGAATCTGACGTGTTTCTGGCAGTTCTCACCCATGTTGCATTGTGCCACTTCCCCTTTGGTTCTGAATACACAAAAGACCCATTTTGCATTGTATATGCTGTCTTACCACACAGTGCCAATGAGTACTGCTTGAAACATGCCCGCTTAGAGTTGAGACTATTGTCTGATATTAAGTGTTACATATTTATAAAACTTCTGCCATATGGAACCAGTCTCCTTACTCTTTTTCTAGGGCCCAATCCCTAAATCTCCACCCTTAGACATGCAGTCACTCATCCAGGCTCACAGGGAGATTCCCGGTGCCCATTTGTCTATTGTTAAGATAGACAAAGTATAGAAGAAAAGCCTTCTAATATTTTCCAACTATCATTCCTCAGTGTGTAAGTATCAAGTTAGTATGTCTTTGGGTTGTATTAGAATTGTATTAGATTGTATTAGCTTGATTTAAAGAAACTGCTATTTGGGAGGCTGGAGAAATGCCTCAGTGGTTAAGAGCACCGGCTACTCTTCCAGAGGACCCACATTCCTTTCCCAGCACCCACACAGAAGCTTACAACCTTTGTTAACTCCAGTTCCGGGGAATGGTGCCTCCTGCACCAGACATGCATGTGGTGCACGGAAATACATGCAGGCAAAATATCCATACATATAAAATAAAAAATAAATGTAGATATTTGAGTTGCTGACTTGAGTTTCATAAAAAAAAAAAAAAAGCAAAAAGTTGTTGCAAGTAGGAATAGTTTAAGAAGCCTTGACTTTCTTCCAAAGTTCCCTTAGTTCCTTTACTTTTATCCTTGTTCGGAAGGCAATTATGTTCAGCTGACTGCCCATACGTGGGTACACTAGAAAGGGCCTTGGCCTGATAGTTCCTTTTAATGGTCCTACAGCAGGTGCTGGACTAATCTCATGAGGGTATATCTCTCCCTGCTTTAGATCAGTAGAACTCCATGTTCTTCTTGTACTTGTGCCAGTGGCAACAAGCATATCTCCAGGTTTCTGCTGTGGAAGAGCCAAGGAGAAACTCTTCTAGTGCAGTCTGAGTGGGGCACTGTAGCCGTATTGCCCACACTAGCTGCAGAATGGATCTGCTGGACATGAAGGACCAAGACATTGCAAAGGGTGCTTGTTTTTACCAATGAAGACTCAGGGGTCAGAAGCTGGGGTGAAAACCTGCTAGCTCAGAGAGGCAGAGAAAGTACCCAGCTGATGTTCCTTCTCAGCTCACATCCAGAGGAAAAAGCCAAAAGCTAAAAAGCTAAATGCCAAAAGCCAAAAGCTTCTTCTTCATGCTGTCTTAAATACCCTTCTCTCAATGTCCCTCTCTCTGTTTAATCCCTGTCAGCTAGTTTCTTGCTTTGCCTCTTGACCTCGGGTTGACTTTATTTAGCTCTTTGATTAAAGGTGTGTGCTAGGGCTGAGCCAGAACCACAAGTAGATGTTCACAATCGGATCAAATATCCTCCAACAAGCTCTGCCTAGTGCACGGTCTGATCTCTTCTCTGGCTCTAAGTAAATGCTGTGCCACTTTGAGAGTCTCATCTTCAAGCCGGGCGCGGTGGCGCACACCTATAATACTAGCACCTGGGGGGGGGCACAGGCAGGCAGATCTCTGTGGGACCAGCCTGGTCTACAAAGTGAGTCCAGGATGGCCAAGGCTACACAAAGAAACCCTGTCTCAAAAAAACCAAGAGTCCCGTCATCCCCCCCTCGCTGCATCCCCTCCATGTGTTGTTTATCCTGATGACTGAATCATGCACTGGACTTTCCCTTGGCAGGCACTACTAATCACTCTTATTAATGCTTATAATGAAGAGCCATTAGAAAAGAGGCAGGGGCGATGAGATGGCTTAGAAGATAATGGTATTTGCTGTGCTCGTTTGGAGGACCAGGTTCCATTCATGGAGCTCATGCTAAGCTGGAAGAGGAGAACTGATCCCACAAAGTTGTCCCCTGACCGCCAAGTGCATACTCTGGCATGTGTGTCCCTCCCCTACATCGTACACTCACACAAAAATTACAACAACAACACATTTTTAAAGTGTGGAACTGAAGGGGTGAGAGAGCTGGATCCACAGTTAAGCTCTCTTGCTGCTCTTCCAGGAGTTGGTTCCCAGCACCCAGGTATGTGGGGCAGTGGTAGTGGCAGCTTAAGAACCACAGTAACTCTAGCTACAGGACCTCTGACACCCTCTTCTGGCCTCCGAGGGACTTGCACTCATGCACCTACCTCCCTGATCTCACCATACACACAAATAAAGCTTAAAACAAACAAACCAACCTTACAGTAGTGGGTTTTAAAAACCTTAATTTAAAAAAAATGCAACTGAAAAGCTAATCTAACTTGTACTCAGCAAACTGCTGTGGTTGCCTGCCTAGCCCACCACAGAACAAAAAGTCCACTTTTGATATAAAACGGACAAAATTATGAAAACTAATTTCCCTCCCAAAATAACACAGTAAAGTCCTAGATACACACAACGGTGTGACAGTGCGGCACGCCCTGGACATCAGACATGGCAAATTAGGCTCTATCAAGCGGGCCAGGGCCCCTTCTTCAGGCGAAACTCCTTCAATTGACAACCACATGGGGGTGCTGGTCCCAGATGGCAGAGGGGCCTCACCTCAGTGGACACACACTGCAAATGTAAGCCCATCACTCTGTGTTATGCACATACAGAGATGCCGTCATGGCTTCAAAAACACCTTTAGTTATACGCTGAGATGTCAAAAAAGATTCCAGTCTGAGTGAGACACCACAGTCACGGTCCAAGAAATAACACAGTGACAGGATCTTGTCACAAAAGATGGATCTTCTGCAGTTTGTCCCAGATAAGCGGTGTGGTGAGATGAAAAGATGCGAGGACCAAGTAAGTATACAAACACACTGAAAACTTTGCCTAACAAAAGCCATGTGAACATCACACAGGACACAAATCACTAGGTCACAGATGTTAGACAATCCTGAACTTGCAGGGTTGTGGCAAGCAGCTGTCACATCATGCTACCCTGGGGAATCCCAATCACTGAACACCCAGCTGCTCTTCTCAACATATTTCCTGGACAGTTGTGATCTGGCTGAGGCTGCATCATCAGGTCTTCTTACCCCAGACCTGTGGCAACTCTGTCTTCAGGGCCTTCCTGTCATGGGACCTCATGGGTTGGGATAAAGTTGATTAGAACAATGGGACATTAAGACTACCCTGTCACGCTGAGGATCCTTAACACTGCAGTGTGGTGGGTGACACAGGATATGTCAAGTCCAGTCACGATGTGACTTAGCTCATTTGTCTGTCTAACTGGAGTGAAAAGGTTTGGGTCAAGCACCAGGAGCAGCGGTCTCTAAGGAAGCTCATGGAGGGGTGAGAACATTTCAGCTGTGGGGACAACATCCTGACTAGCACAGCTGAAGGATCTGTCACTCCAGAAGTCCCTCTCATCCCACACTGCCACTGTAAGGGCTGTCTCTGCATAGTGGCTTGGAATTTCCTCTGACAAACAGGACTCCCTGAACTAACTAGTCAAGGTGGCGAGGACAACAGAAGCATCCTCTGTCTGCTGGCAGAACAGGGTGGCATCTGAGTTAGTTGACACTGGTGCACATAGTTTGAGGAGGGAAGGAACAGAGCTAGAGATGTCTGCTCAAGTGGGATGATAATCAGCTGTACACCTGGCAGTCCTCAAAAACTAAAAACAAACACAACAAAACCCGAAAAAGTTAAAATTGGCTCATTCCTTTAATCCCAGCACTCAGAAGGTAGAGGCAGGTGGATCTCTGTGTAAGTTCCCAGACAGCCAGGACTACACTGAGAAACCCTACCTCAAAAACAAAACAACAAAAAACTTGCTTATTCTGGACACACGCCTGGTTGAGTGAAGGTCGCCCTCCAGGGAGGGCCTCATCTCCTTCATCTGGTTTTCCTGATAGGTTATCTCAAAATGAGAGGGAGGCCCTGTGTCCCATGCTACATCACCCATAGAAAAAGCTAAGCAGGCCCATCAGACCAAGCTGTCCTCCACATTTGGAGCTATTGTCCTGCTGGATGTGCCAAGCTGTGCTGTGAGGGCGGCAGTCACACGCAGTCCCCCTACCTGTGGGAATTGTGTAAGAATAGGCCTTGGACCTGAATGCCTCCTCCTTCAGCCTGTGCTGGAGGACCAAATCCCTGCTTTAGACTCAGCGGTACTCTTCTGCTTACGCTCTGATGTGTGGCTCTCAGCATGTCCCGGATCTTTGTTTTCTACTCTAATGGGTAGAAGGAATGAAGAGAAAGTCTTCCCTGGACAGCCTGAGTAGGGTGTTGGCAGTTGATCTCATGTGAAGCTGACTGCATTGTAGATCATGTAGGTCATGGGGTGGGGTGACTGAGGAATTGCAGGGGCTGGCTCTAGAGCTCAGTCTCTCCTCTGGCTTTAAGAAAACAGTGTCACTTAAGCCTGGTGTATCCTGTTTATTTTGGGTGACCTTGAATCATACACTGGCAGGCAATTACCTGCCTGCTGATCTTGGCCACACAACCCAGACACCTGTGAAAAGAGACACCTTGCCCATGTCTCTGAGCAACTAGCACCTGACCTCCAATCTGGAGTTCCTTTCCGTGGACTTTTCACCATTCTTGGCCATGTTAATTACCATCCTCCTCCTGTTCTGATTCAACGTTACAGCAGTTCAGTCTTTTTTCCCCAACACGCATATCCTTAGCACCAGCCGCATTATCTGGCACATGGTAATAGGCAGACTTTGTTATTTTTATGAGTGGAGTGCTATCCTAAGATTCTGTTGCCATTTGGGGCCTATGGTTTCGGAGGATTCCTTAATGAGGCAAGGGGCTATGGGCACAGTAGAGTTTGCCATCAGGAGGAAGTCGAGTGTAGGTGAAGATGGTGGGTACTTCCGCCTGTTGGGCAAAGGAGACATATTCTGAGTGTCACATGCTTCCATTGTTGGTATTCTTTGATTCTTCTGTGTATCTGGCTCCATTTCCCCACAAAGCTCTGATTTCCAAAAATAAATTACACTGTCTACACCCAGTCATTTCTGTGACCCACTTAATTCTGTGTGACTTTGTTATTTTTCAGGGTTGAGTACGACTCAAATCATCTGAGAGAAATGGCATTTACCATGAGTTGGAGGAAGCCCATCAATGTTCAAGACAAACATAAGCCAGATATAGTGGCATGTTTGAACTTGTTCAACCTCTGAGGCTAGCTTGGACTACCCTACAGTGAGATCCTATGTCAAAAAACAAAATTAGTTAAGATTTATCAGGGAATTCCCTCCTGACTCAATCACACCATTTTAACATACTTTTTCCTGAGCATGCTTCTTTTGCAGCCTTGGAGATTTGACATGCACTGGTTTCCAGAGAAATGTTTTTGATGATGCGCTTTCATTAGACCTGAAGCTCCGAAAGGCCAGGGACCATGTCTGTCTCCTCTGCTGTCTCCCCTGCACTAAGCACAATGCTAAGAACACAGGTGACGCTCACCGATTATCTGAGTTAACTGGCTGTCAGCGACCAGAGCGCTCAGCTTCCCGAGCTGGTGACCTGTGTGTAAGGGTCAACGGCTCTTACACCCAGCCCCCTTACTCTAAGAACAAGTGCCTGAAACAAAACAAGAAACCAGAAACAATTCAATTTCATGAGAACTCTTTTTTTCTAAACTTGGCTCATGAGTGGACAAATTAACACCTGACATGAAATTAATTTATAAATCGATTTATTTACAGATTGCATCTTAAAGTACATTTTAGTTAACAAATCTATATACATGGGACTTCATCCCAGTTATTTTACAGAGCGTACTTACAAACCACACCCTTCGTCTTCTGTGCAGGGCTGCACGGGTGTGACTATTGGCTGAAAATGGCCTGATGCCCAGGCTATTTACACACACACAGTAAACGGGCTTATTTTTCATGTCTGCACAGTACAGTACACACAAGGAGGCTGAGCCCCCTAGAGAACGCTTTGCAATGTGTAACCAAGAAGGCCTGGCAAAGTCCAGAAGGAAAAGCTTTAAACATAGGTTAATTAAAATGACAGTACCTCCTTTACACCAGTTTACATTTTCTTCACATTTTTATAATACAAAGATTTTATTGAATTGCTGCACAACCAGTTTAAGATGATTTGTAAACATGTAAATTCCTACAATTTGCATTAAACGTCATTGTAGTTTCTATCACTTGCTCTTTGAATTAATGTTTTATTCACTAGTATTCTTAAGGTAGTAAAAGGAAGATGTAAGTTTGAATTTCTTGCAGAAAAGTTATGAGTCTCTAATGCTGTGCTACAGAAATTCTTTTGCAAGTACACACTTTATTCAAGTATTGCAAAAAGCTAAGGCCACTTTTTTCAAGACAAGAAAGTGAACAAAATTGTTTTTATCAATAGGCCACAACACTCTTATGAGCAATGCAATCTCTTTTGAAAGATAATTTCTCAGAGACCTGTAGTCACAGAAGGAAGTCACCTTCCTCATTAACTACTTTTGAGCTCTTCCCACTTTTCCCTAGAATAAAAATTCCTGTTTAGACCTGAAGAGGGAATCGATACCCTGTACTTGTTAAACCCAGAGTGAACTGCCCTGGATAGCACAAATTGTTTGGACTCAGAAGGAAATCTGAAGCCTACATGGTGGTTTACTACTAGGTTCTGACAGTGTTATTCTAGACAGTATTACTGCTGATGCAAAGATCTTTTAGAATTATGCAGAAAGACGGGAAAGGACGGTGTGGGAGAAGGAACAAGATTAGAAAGTGGGAATATTTAGGTTCTCGGTTATAAGACAGAGCTTCACTAAAAAGATCCCAGTACGGAACGAGTGTCTGGGCATCCACGTTCATCATTCCTGACTATAATAAACCCATCTCAGTTAGATCCAAATAGTTAAAACAGGAAGAAACCTGTTAACTCTAGATTCTTTTGATTTTGCTACCAAACTGTAGATATGATTGCTAGCAAAGGATGAGACTTGTCTATTCCTGCCTCGTGTCTGGAACACAGGATTTTTGGATTGTGAAGACAGCTGGAGGAGGTTAGGCTGGTCACTGTCAAAGTCCTGGAAGTGACCAGATTGCTGAGTCCATGGACTTGTATCGGTATGTTTTTCCTTTTCTGGCATTATAATGTAAAGAGTAAAGATATACTTTATTAAAAATTAACTTTAGGCCCAAATAATGAAGATGTGGAAAACAACCCATATTCCTATTATAATTTGATATTCATTTGTAAAAAACTTATAGCAGCTGTAAAGTTCAGTATTATAAAGACAATGTGATCCTACAAACAGTCAAGGGATATAGACAAGATGTTTCCTGTCTTCCAAAGAATACAAACTGAAGAGAAGTATCTTAGCTTCCATTGGCCACATGAAAACTGTTTCCACATCACTGGTTAATAACCCCAAGAAACCTTTGCTTCTCTTAGTCAACTTGCTCTTTATGGCTAAAGACGACAGCTCAACAGCCAAAGCACAGAAGAGATGCTGATGAGACACCGACCTGAGCATTTAGAGACCCAACTGTAACAGTTCAGTGCTTTCCTATTGTCAAGAGCTAGCACACCAGTCACTGTGCAAAATGCAAAAATCCCAATGTTGGTTCCAGCAAATCTCATGTAATGACAGGATGAAACTGAAGAGGAATAAAGTGTGCATAGTGAAACATTTGAGACACAAAGGAAATTTTGGAAGAAAGATGCAGAAAAGAACAAATATGCACACTTAAGGGTTACGCTGTCTTTGGGTTTTCTAATGTGTTTGAAGCCGTAATGTCCAGAGTGTCTGTAAGTGTGAACCCAGTGGATGTCTTACCATGCTGCTCTAGTCGGGACTGTAAGGTTAAGGCATTTACATTCACGCCTAAGATCATCCACGTTCTCCGGGATTACGAAGGACAGGACTGATGAAGAGAAACCAGTCTAGAAGGCAGGTGCTAAGGGCCCAGGAGAGCACCGTGTGCTCCAATGTAGCAGCTGGAATCTGGAGATTTTCCTCAGTTACAGGTAATAGTTGTAAGATGCAATGCTGCAAGAGAGGCAGGATTAAACTTTACAGTATTTCAAGTCATCTCCCGCTCCCGCTGTCACGGGTGACGTAAATGCCTGTGTCTTTTTGATGAACTGAACTGACTTCTTCAGTGTGTGTGTAGAGTTATTAAAACTGCAGCTTTCCTGTGCGAAGACTAAACTGTAGAAGCTTCAAAATGGAGGTTTACTATTATGAGAATCATTTCTCAATAGGGACACACATCTTCAACTTAATAATTTATCTTAAAATAAATTAAAAATGTTCCACAGAGCAAAACAAGCACGCAGACTATAGACAATATCTTCTTGTCTTTGGTGCACACACTCATTTCCTAAATCATTCAAGTAACAGCATCTGACTTCTTGGGGAGAGATGGGAATTCAGAGTTTGAAGGCTAAAATGAATTCTTTCCACTTTTGCCATGCCTGGATGCCTGAGATGGTCCTGAGTATCTACGATTCTGAGAGCAGCTGGTAGAGGTTAGGACAAATGAAGAAAGCGCAGGGTGGGACAAGGGCAGAGGAGAAGCCCGCAGCAGTCCTGGAGGAGCCTCGTCGTCAGTAGGCATTTGCTTTTTGCTTAGACAGGAAAATTAAACACAATGCAATGGGTTATAGTTCCTTATGGTGGTGCCCAAAAAGCAAAGCTACCATTTATTTCTGACATCCACTTGGTGCTGCTCAACTTCAAGAATGGAAGAGACTGGTCTTCAAGAAGAAATAAACTCCAGAATCTGAAATAGGCAGACAATCTTGAATTTGCCTATTTTGGAAGTGGTTATGTGTTTAATACTGTTCAGAGACTAGAATGTCCATTTTTGACTTTCATTGTATAGACCAGGATTACGTTTTGAAATTTGAAAGATGAATTTATATATCCCTCTTTCCTGATGAGACTCACGTCTCATGAGGAGATCCAAGCCTTGTCTAAGCTCGGAGGTCAGTCTGGTGTTCTCAGCCCTCATCTGAGACCTAGTAGGTATGGGTGCTAATGAGGTGTGCGGTGATACCAAGTCTCAACATCAGCATAACCCTGCCCACGGGAAAGAACCACATAATCCAGTGGACAGTCTGTAAAGGCAAAGGCTGTAATACCAGATATACCACATTGTCCCATGAACTCCAAACCAGCAGTCCATAAGAACAGGTTCAAGGTCCAGAAGCATTCTTGCTATGGTGGAGATGGGGTGTATATCAGGAGGCAGAAAGGCCCAGGACTCATGTTAGCACTCAGTGTTCGATTTATTTGCAAGATGTCACACAAGTAGCATTCTCCCCTGTTTTTCACTGATCTGATTGAGAACATCAATAGTATCTTTGATCAAGGTCTCAAAGATCCCATCAGCCAGCTGCATCTTCACACACAACTCATCCTCATCATAGTTAACCCACTGTGCCTCCTCCTCGTGGAGCTCCTGGACCTGGACATTAGAAGGCAGTGAGTTAGCAAATCTGTCACACAACAGCCAGGAACTTAACCTCCCATGTTATGGCCCCATCCACAATCACATGTCCCAAAGACGTAATGTCATACACCTTTAAAACTATCCAAACTAAAGGTAGCTGTGGAGCTACACTGCGGCCTGACGGTATGCCAGCACTTGGTAGACGCTAAGGACTGGCTGCCTGAGTAAATGCGCACAGGAGCTTCCAGGGAAGAGAGCATGTTCAGATGCATACACTGCAATGAAAAACTACTCAACAAATACTGCGCACAATCCTAGAGTCTTTTAAATAAATGAAGCCAGCCATGGTGGTGCATACCTGTGATTCTCTAGCACTTGGGAGACTGAGGCAGGAGAGTTGCAAGTTCAAGGTCAGCAAAGACTAACAGGCTGCCTCCCAAAACAAAATGACATTTAATAGTCATGATTTTTACAAACGCAACACTGCTTAAGTTTATTTTTAAATTATTGCTACAACCACTTGCTTTTTTGCATTTTAGAATTTTGGGGATTCCCAGTGAATGATAAGTCATCAAGTTAGAAATAACACCTCCAGGTTTATTGCCTGCTTATCATTTTAACTTTCTTTTTTTATAATTTTATTTTATTTTTTTTTAACTTTTGTATGTCCTTTAATTTTTTTTTTTTATTTTTCTTTTTAGATACATTTTGTTAACTCTGTGTCCCAGCTGTATCCCGCTCCCTCACTCCCTCATTCCCTCCCCCTCCCCAACTTCCTCCCTGGTCTCCTCCCTGCCCCTTTCCAAGTCCACTGATAGGGGAGGACCTCCTCCCGGGGGGGGGGGGGGAGAGGACAAAGAGCCTGCCCTTGAGATCCTGTTAGAAATAGTCCTTGTTCCCCTTGCTTTGGAAAACTACTTGGTTACTTTTTTTTATAATTTTAAATAACTATACTCCAAGAACACATACTGGCCTTCTTACAACTGTGGTGCAAGTGGAGTGGAAAGCAGGTGGAGAGCCCTGACCTAGCTCCAAACTCATCAGAGTTAGCTGCATAACCAGAAGTCTAACCACAAAGGCAGCCAAAGTTCCTGGTTTGTCCTCAATGTGGTATCATCTTGGGAGAGGCACAGCAGGTAAAATGGGGAACTAGTCAGGACTCCAGCTCTCTTAAGAAGCAGTGACCTGACCTGCAGAGGCCACAGCACGTAAAGGTGGAGAGAGGAGAGCAACACATTTCATGTTCACACGTCTGTGCTACACTGATACATCAGCAGGCAGCAGCCTTTCTTCTCTTTGGAGGAAGGCTTGCAGGTCTTCTTACAACATCCAATCCTCTGTTCCCCAATTTGTGGAATGGATGGCTCCACTGAAGAGTGTTCTGTAACCAAGTACATTTAAGGGAACTCCCTCTGAGCAAATACACTGAACAGAGAGAGCATACTAAAGCGAAGTCCACCCTTGAACTAGTCTAACTCAGTTTCCTATGTTTACCAGGCCATAGAATCCCATTTCATATATAAGAAATAGATCTAGCCCACTAAGGAACTGGTGTGAAGGCCAACCTAACGCTGTGTGGTGCTGGGGAACACAGCGTTAAATTTATATCTATACACCAGGGAAATGCTTTAAAATCTTTGATTTGTTATCAATTAACCAAGTAAATGCCTGAGGCTGCATGAGGATTTCTCAAAGGGGCCGGGGGCTACAAAAGGGAAAAAGTTCAAGCTTGTGCCAAGGAAATATGAAGAGAATGTGGCTAGAGTCTCTCACAACATCCTTGTGAACAACCTGGGAAATAGGTCATAACTTCCTCGCTAATGGACAGCTCTTTCGGAAGGAACTTCTGACATGTAAGACCCTCTGTGCTTCCATTCTGCTCTCTTCCTCTTCCACAATAAACTGAACTCTGTGCATTTGTTTGTCCACTAGGCTATTAGGTCCCAAAAAACTTGTTTGTTTTTAAGTATACAAGAGAAGGTGCTTGACCAAGGTCTGGGTCTTTTTAGTGACTGGATAATGTTGCTTTGCAAATTCTTGGTTTGGGGTTGAGACAGGTCTCACTCTGTAGTCCTGGCAGGAGTCAAACTCACGGCAATCTTCCCACCCGGCTTTGCTAGTGCTAGGGTTACAGGTGTTTGGGTTACATGCCAAGCTCAGTTTCTGTTTTTCAAACAATGACTTACTTTGATGGAGGTAGGCATATCAATTACAGATAATACAAACCTAGGAAATATAACAGACATTTAAAAGAGAACCAGCAAATGCGGTAACCTGGAATGATGGCCAAATTTCACAAGACTAAGGGCTTGTGATACACGATTAGGGAGTAGGAGGGACTTCATCCCATGACTCCAGCCACTACCACAACTGTCAAAGTGTCTTTAAGCAAATCCTGCGCTCATCTCTTAGAGGCCAAATGATCTGAACATTTAAAATCTAACCTCTGTCTGGCCTCTCCTTGTTCCCTGTATAGGCCTTTGTATTGCTGATAACTCTTACCTTTACTTCTCCTTCACATTTCTATTTAGATGCCAGGCAAAAACTGGATCAACCTCCTTTCCTCCCTACGCCTGGCTGTTACCCTAATAGGACTATCAATATACTATTGGAGTCCCCTAGATAGGCCTACCAGATGGGTGCTCCAGCTACCCATCTGATGACTCTGACCCTGCAGAAGTCAGATTTGGTTGTCACTCCAACTTTCAAAATGGCAGCTATGGTTACTTTGGAGATCATGGACTCTGAAAGCATCAGCTACAGAAATGGCCTGGAAGGGGTACTTGTTTTTCATCTCCTCCCAAATGCACACCCCTGATGGTTGGCTACACAAGAATTAAGAACTAAAACTCTAGTTCAGGCCTTTATCCCTTCTGGTGAACAGCTTTGGGGTTCCATCTCTAGGTTTTCATGATAGCAATGGGTTACATCTATGTATCTCCTAGTTTCCTCTCATCTCCTAATGATTTTAAGGTTATCCCTGCAGAGTGGGGGAATGTTACAGCAAAGAATGAAATCTGCCTCAACTCTACTAAGTTCACTCAGCTGGACAGGTCAAGGACCTGGCTAAGGGACCATCCCAAAGGAAGGTAGGTCATCTTATGATCATGTTCTTTTCCTTCCTACAATTCCTACCCCCCTAGCTCAGTCCCTCCCAGCCTCCATGAAGTCTGGCTGGGTCTGCCTGCCTTTCTGAGTCCCTGGAGCTGACCTCCATGCAGTTTATCTCAAACAAAATGGCTCCCCCCCCCACCTTCTTTTCTGCATATGCCTCCCCTGGGCAACTGTATGAATTAAAGATTGCCTGTCCCACAGAGGAAAACAACACAGCCAGTCCTGATGAGACCTGATAGGCTAGGGTCAGATGGAAGAAGAGGAAGACCTCCCCTATCAGTGGACTGGGGGAGGGGCAGGGGCGAAGGAGAGGGAGGGTAGCAGTGAGGGGGGATGAGGGAGAGGGCTACAGTTAGGATACAAAGTGAATAAACTGTAATTAATAATAATAATAAAAAGATTGCCTGTCTTGGGGGTAAGAGAGGAACAAGGAAATCATGAAACTTGCAGGTAAATGGTGGGATCTGGAAAAGATCATCCTGAGTGAGCTGTCCTAGAAGCAGAAAGACGCACATGGTATATACTCACTCATATAGACATATAATATAGGACAAACCTACTAAAATCTGTACACCTAAAGAAACTAATCAAGAGGGAGGACTCTTGCTAAAATGCTCAATCCCTATCCAGAAAGGCAAAGAGGATGGACATCAGAAGAAGGAGAAAAGAGAGAACAAGTCAGGAGCCTGACACAGAGGCCCTCTGAAAAGCTCTGCCCTGCAGACTATCAATGCAGATGCTGAGATTTATGGGCAACCTTTGGACAGAGTGCAGGGAATCTTAGGAAAGAAGTGGGAAACAGTAAGATCTGGAGAGGACAGGAACTCCACAAGGAGAGCAACAGAACCAAAAAATCTGAGCACAGGGGTCTTTCCTGAGACTGATACTCCAACCAAGGACCATGCATGGAGATAACCTAAGACCCTTGTACAGATGTGGCCCATGGCAGTTCAGTATCCAAGTGGGTTCCATTGTAATAGGAACAGGGACTGTCTCTGACATGAACTGATTGGCCTGCTCTTTAATTACCTCCCCTGAGGGGGAAGTAGCCTTACCAGGCCACAAAAGATGACAATGCAGCCACTCCTGATGAGGCCTAATTGACTAGGATCAGAAGGAAGGAAAAGAAGACCTCTCTTATCAGTGGACTTGGGGAGGGGCATGCATGCAGAGGGTGGAGGAAGGGAGGGATTGGGACGGGAGGAGGGAGGGAACCACAGGGGGGATACAAAGTGAATAAAGTGTAATTAATAAAGAATTAAAAAAAAGTATTTCCTCAAAAAAAATTAATTCTAATAAATTGTCATCAAGCTTTTAAAAAAGAAGAGGGCTGGGGCAGTGCTGTAGAGAGGGCTCAATGGAGCAAGCACGAGGACCTGAATTGGGATAGCTAGTACCTTTTCAAAAGCAGGGTGTGAACTGTACACCAGTAACTCGGTGCTAGCAGAGGTAAAGATGGCTGAGTCCCAAGGGCGTGCTGGATCGCCTCCACATGTATGGGTGAGAGCACTGGACACTAACACGTGCACATACACCACCCAAACACACGCTGGAGTTTTGGACTTGTGGTCACATTAAGTGCCTATAATACAATGGAATGGGATACACAACAGAAAAAGGACAGTCTCCTCAGTAAATGCTAGGAAAACTGGATACACATACACACACACACACACACACACACACACACACAAGAGAACAAAATTCAATCCTTATCTCATACCAGATACAAGAACAGATTAAAGATTTAAATATAAGAACTGAAAATATTATACTAGAAGAAAATGGGAAAACTCATGACAATGGAGTGGCAATGTTTTTTTTGTTGTTGTTGTTGTTTGTTTTTGCTATGATAAGCAAGTGAGATCAAATGAAAAAGATATATAACACAGTGGGGAGAGCATGCAGATAGGAGAAAATATTTGCACAGACTCAAGTCTGGTTAGGGATTAAAATCCCAAATATTTAAGCTCAAACAATTCACAGCAAGAAAACAAATAACCCAACTTAAAAAATGGGCAAAGGCCAGATATGCTGGGGCTAAGGAAGAAGGATCCTAATGCCAGCTTTAGCTAAACAAAATGGGCAAAGGATCTGAACAGATTATTTCAAATGAAACTAGGGCATGAGAAAATGTATTAGAGGGTAAAAACTTAACCTACAGTGAGAAATCTGCACTCGTTGGTTGGAAAGCTGAAAGGACTGGAGCTGCTGGCAGGAGCAGAGAAGAGGGAATTCCACACACTGTTAGTGGAGGGTTAATTACTACCGTCATACAAAAAACACTATGGAAGAACCTCAAAAAAGTAAAACAATAATATCCTCTACATTCAAAGACATTTATGTTGTTACTGGGATTTCTGCATGATCACAGTAGCCCAGATATGAAATCAACAGAAGTATCCACCATGGATGAATAGACAAAGAAAATGTGACTTACACAGACATAAGAATACACCCCGGCCTTGAAATGGAAATCCTGCTACTTGTAATCAAACAAATGAACCTAGAGAAATTAAGACTCAGTGAAATAGGCCTAATATAGAAAGACAAATATATGGTCTTATTTATATGTGATCATATTCTACATCACAGACATAGAAGGAAAAGATGCTTGTCAAAGCCTACATGTCCAAAGGAAAAGTAAGTTCTGAGCTCTACTGTATAATAGGATGACTAGAGAAAAAAAAAAGTGCTTTATGGTTCAAGTATCACAATAAAACTGAAATGTCTAACATAAAAAAAATAGCCACCTAAGACAACAGATATGTTAATTATCTTGATGAATTCATGCTACATCGTAAACAAAGACCAACCATTAAAACATTCAGAGGCCAACCCCTCCACTGTGTGGATTCCATATTCCATCTAGTCTGGGATACTATATTCCTCTCTCCCTAGAACCATCACATTTTCTCTACTGAATCTTGCCTGCTAGCATTCAAGTAATAAATTTTTTTCACGCTAATACCATTATTCTCATTTACTACTTCCCCTTTTATTTTTCTATTTGCAACATAATTTCTTTTAAGTGTCTACTTTTGTATTTCCACAACTGTCTCTCATGGAACTCATACAAATCAAGTTTATCCGGCTAGGCCACCAAAACTATTTTGAGGTCAAGAGTCATCTCCTGCTAAAAGCCAGTGGACATCTCTCAGTTCCTACCTCATTTGGCCATTAGAAACTTGTGACACACAGATCTCACTCTCTCCTCAAAACAATTTAACCTGACCCCACCTTCTCCCTGAAGCGCTCCCCAGGAAGAGCCCCTCCACCTAGCCGACTGCTCTTCCTCACCTATACGTGCAGCTCTGGAGCTTTGCATGACAGCTCATGGATTCCTGCCTGCTCACCCTCAGTCTTTGCTCGATGCATTTCCCCTCCATCTATGCGCTCTCCACTCTCAAACTCTGGTCAGGATCCGGCCCTGGACTCTTGCTTGGCCTTCAGGCTCATGTCCAGTTAACTATGCAGTGCTCCATTTGTGGGGCTGGAGGTGTAACTCGGTGATAGGTCACTTGAGTTTCACTCATTTTTGGTTCAGTGATGCCAAACAAACTGATCTTATATAGAGACAGTATATCTATGAGACATTTAAATTTTAACATGTTGAAATAGAACTTCTACCTTCTCTCATTCTTTTGAGCTATAATATTCAAGTCTTGTACTTAAAAAAAGGTTGAAGAACTCTTAGATGCCATCAAAAATAATTATTATTAAAAAAAAAAGATTAGCTGGGTGAGATGGCTGGGGTTAGGGCTGAGGAGTATGTGGTTAGAGGTGCTTGAAAGCAGGCATGCCAGACTGAGTTTGGTCTTCAGAATCCTCACAAAAATAGGAAGAACTGAGTCGAGGGTTGTCTTTTCATCCCTACACAGTTCCCATCCCTGGCCCCCAAATGAACATTAGAAGACTAACTGCGTATGACGGCCTTTCTTTCTTTCAGATTTATTATTTATAGTATTCTGCCTGCATGTACATCTGCATGCCAGAAGAGGGCACCAGATCTCATTATAGATGGTTGTGAGCCACCATGTGTGTGCTGGGAACTAAACTCAGGACTTTTGAATGAAGAGCCAGGGCTCTTAACCTCTGAGCCATCTCTCCAGCCCAACTGTTTTCTTAGTTACTGTTCTATTGTGGTAAGGAGACACAATAACCAAGGCAACTCTTATAAACAAAAACAAAACCAGAAAACATTTAGCCAGGCATGGTGGCACACGCCTTTAATCCCGGCACTCAGGGAGGCAGAGGCAGGGAGACTGCTATGAGGCCAGTCTGGTCTACAAAGTGAGTAGACCAGGACTGCCAAGGATACCCAGAGAAACCCTGTCTCAAAAAACCTTAAAAAAAAAAAAAAAAAAAAAAAGGCTGTCTATTAGCATTATGAAGGGACTACAGCAGTAGGCTGGCGTACACTGGAGAACTAGCTGAGAGCTTTTACATCCTGATCCACAGGTAACAGGCAGAGGGAAAGAGACAATGGGCCTAGCCTGGGCCCCCAATATCTCAACGCCTCCTCCCCCCCCCAGTGACACAGCTCTCCAACAGGGCCACACACCTCAAACTCTCCCCAACAGTCTGCCAACCTGGGACCAAGCATGCAAATATGAGCTTATGGTGGCCATTCTCATCCAAACCACCACAATGGTGCATGCCTAGGAAGGCTGAGGCCAAAGGAATGGTACAAGTTTGAGGCCAGTCTGGGGTACATAGTGAGAACAAGCTCAGCCTGGGAAAACTCTGTTGAGAGAGAGACAGACAGACAAGCAACAACCTCCCTAATACATACAAACAAACAAGTTGCTGTAAAGAATGTCAGATCTAAAAACCAAAAAGACCGAGCATAATGGTTCATACTTATCTATAGTCTCAGAACTCAGGAGGCTGAGACAGGAGGATTCATATGAGATCAATCCCAGTCAGGGTTACAGAGATCTGTTCTCAACACAATTAAAGTTCTAGCCAACCTAAGATAAGATTTTAACAAAGCTATGTAAATATATTGGATTAAACATAAAACATTTATAATACAGATAAAAATCTTTAAAAAGGAGCAATAAAGTGCCAGGAAAAAAAAAAAAAAAAAAAGGAATGGGGCCTTAACAGTGGCAAATGCTCCAAGGTACTTCCCAGAGGAAATGAGAGCCATGGAGAAAGCTGGTGAAGAAGTGCCACGGGGACTGGAGACGCAGCAGGACAACTCTTTCAGAACTGAGCAAACACGCCTGCACATTTAGCAGGCATAAGGAGCAGAAGGCAGGGGAAGTAAAGAGTCTATATCTAAACACAGCCAGACAACTCAGAACCCACACAGCACATCCATGGAACTAGAAACAAACAAGAAAGATCACTTTTCCAGAAAGGTGTGCCAGTAGATTTCTCAAGAACAAGAGAGGTCAGATTACAATGATACAGGCTCTTCAAACTGCTCAAGTCAAAGAACTATCAGCTTAGAATGCTACGCTTTTAAGAGCACGAGCTGAGGAGCGCTGGAGCTGTAACTCAGTGCGTGCCCAAGGCCTGGGACCTAATCAGCAGCAGCAGCAACAACAAAGTTGAAAGAGTTTAGGTAAAGAGAATCTGAAAATCAGAAGCTGATAGAATCCTGTGGTTTGTACTTTAGGATTAGGGCAACAAAGACCGAAGGAAAGATACAGAAACAAAGGCCTTATGTTACTGTCTAGTCTTTCCATACCTTTGAAACATTTTTATAACTCCACACTTAAAAGACTTAGAAAAACAGACAAAAGGAATGAAATTACACACAGCTAAATAAATTCTTAGTGAAGATTTTCAAAACTTGGTAACAGTACCAGGCAAAGAAAGATACCCCTTCTCCTGTGCCGCTGCATGTTTATAACTGGCACTCACAACACCTCACAACACAGTAAACTCTGTGCAGGTTCAACGGCACTTCCCTTCTGCTAACTGGCCCTGCGGAAATCCTCAGAAAAATGTACAAGAAATATTATAAAATGCTCATTAGAGCAGAGGACTGGTGAAATAAATTACAACATATCCATGAGTCATTACTATACTTCCACACAAAAGTAGAATGGTCAAAAGTAATAGAAAATAGCTTTTTGCCGAGGCAGCCATTTTCCAGTATGCCTCAAAATGACAAACACAAAGAGAACCAGGAGAGGCACCTGCTTTTAGGCCTTTAGTTGTTTCTTCGAACACATCCACAAGAGGGTGATAAAGATAACAAGAGAATAGGCACTGTTCAGAAAGGATGCCTCAGGAAAGTCTATGGCAGAAAGACAAGAGTCTACACTGTCACCCAGCATGCTGTTGGCAACGTTGTAAACAAGCAAATTAAGGGCAAGATTCTGGCCAGGAGAATTACTGCGCACAGTGGGCACAGTGAGATGGTTTCCTAAAATGGTGACGGAAAATGATGAGAAAAAAGGGGCAGCCAAAAAGAAGAACACTTGGGCTCAACTCACACACCAGCTCCTCACCCAGAGAAGCACACTTAGTGAGAACTAATCAGATGAAGCCTGAGCTCACTGTATTAAAAAGAAAGAAAATTCTAGACTGTTAAAAATATTTACTTATATATACAAAATAAAGACATCTGGGGCAAAGAAAAATGCCTATACTTTATTAAATAAAACAATCATTCCAAAAAGGAACTAGAGTCTCCATTTAGGAAATTCTCTCTACAAAAACTTATAATCTCCATACAATGAAATACTGAATTATTTAAGTGGTAATATTTTTGATTAATCATTAACTTTCTAAATCTTCTAAAATAAGCATGAATATAATAAAAATGTAAACTTTTAAAAATTCTTATTTTGGAGCCTTTCTTCTTCTGTACTAAATGATTTGCTCTTTGCTGTAATGTAAACCCGCTAGTTTCTGTAAATCCTAGATTGTCCAATAGTGAGAGAGTCAAGTTTAGTTAGCATTACTTAGTTCAAGAAATTAATGCTGTCATTTCATCATACATTAAGAAGAACAAACCCTTGTAAAAAGCTATACACATAAGAAATATGATCAGCAAAGAGGACATTCATATAATACATGTTTTTTTTTTTAACATTTATTTACTATTTATATCTTAATTTTTTTTCTTACAGAAGTGTGCTAAATATCTTTAATCCAAGTATACAGGAGGAAGAGGCAGTGGATCTCTATGAGGTTCAGGCCAGTTAGAGCTATATTCTGAGACCCTGTCTCTGAAATACAATGTAAAGAGTAAGTAGAAAATTGTTTTCTTTGAGAGAAGATCTTAGTACATTGCCCAGGCTAGTCTTGAGCACCCAATCTTTATGTTTCATTCTCTAGAGTGCTGGGATTACAGGCATGTACCACTATGTCTGAAAATCTCTTCAATTCTTATAACACAGGCATACATCATCCTTACTCAGGCTATAATAACCTTGAATTTCAAATGAAGCATCTTATTTGTTTAATATTTGAGAATTCTCTGGTGACAGCTGAGACATGTGTCTGTTTGAATGGTCTTCTATGGTGCTGGAGATAAGCCTCTGTTGTCAGAATATAGTGCCTCGGTGTCGCTATGTTTCCTAAGGAGCTTCACGTCAGTCTGTTTATCATTCCTGTCTTATATAACTTGTCTACTACTTCTGATTATCGATTTGGGCCTGAAGATGGCTCCAAATCACTGCCCTCCCCTTCTACTATGAAAATGATGCCTTCATTACCTTTGATGTCAAAGTCTAACCAGCAGGAAGTCTTGCACAGTAAATGTTTATGCTATAAATTGGTATAAAACTTGTGCCTGTCTTCTGAGTTCCTTCACACACACTTAAAATACTCATCTAAAACATTTTGCTTAAAACACTCAGTACTACTTTCACTATGATACCTGCTGGCTGTCTTTCGCTCCATACTCACTTCAAGTATTCCTCCATGATTTCTTAAAGCTATAAATTCAATCTTGCAGTTTCCCTCCTTAAAGTCCTTGCATCAAAAACAGGGTTATCCAGGATAGACAACACATGGGTGCGCACTCGCATGTGTGTGTGTGTGTGTGTGTGTGTGTGTGGAGGAGGGTTGTTGTATAGTAACACAAGTCATGCCTGTGATTGCAGCACTTGGAGGCTAAGGCAGGATGACTGAGTTAAGAAGCCACCCTGGGCTATACAGTGAGACCCTGTGTCTTAAAACAAAGCAAACAAACAAAAAAAACCCCAACCCAACCAAAAGCATAACACCTACAATTATGTACTGTACTTAATAATGATAATAACTAACTATTACTGGTTTATGTAAATCATAGCCTATACTTTTTATTGTTATTTTAAAGTATACTCCTACTTATAAATAGAAGTTTCCTGAAAAATAGTATGCCATATTAGTCCAACAGCAGTTTCATCCATTTGATATTTGCCTCATCTCCTAAAGGCATCAAGTGGCCATGCCAAATGGCTGACCTATGCCTTTTAGTTTTGTGTGAATACTGTGCTAATATCCCCACCTAAGCAGCACATGCCTGAAAATAAGTAGATATTTAATTCTCTTAATAATTTGATCAGGTAGACAGGTGTCACTCTCGTGTTGCACACAGAGAAATGAGACTTGACAGAGTTAGTAAGCGTGGCCGGGTAAATGCAGGCGGTCTCGCGCGGGTAACCACACCGCTTTCCTATTAGTTCACTACCTTCAACTGTGATTCACTCAAGTTCCGGCTTGTCTACTTCTCCACAAATTTCTGTTGGCTAAGTTAAATATTTAGTCAACAGAACAAAAGCAAGCCACTCCTAAAATTGAAGAGTGGAAATACAGCAGATAAAGGTGTTGAGTTTCAGATGAATTACATGTATTTTTCCTCTTGGAACCTATCTACATTTTGAGATAAGATGACACGATCAAAATAAAAAAAGATTTGTTGTTAGCACTGACCAGGATGTGATCTACTCGATCTCTCTTCTTTCTTCCAAATTTCATCATTTTTTGCCAATCTGTTTTGTGGTTTGGCTCCTTCTTAAGACTAAACAATTTGAGTACTTCAGTTGTTATGAAGTGCTGTTGAAATGAGAGGGATAAATAAAACACACAGACATCCTCAGATTCACGTATTCACAACTCCAGAAACAGCTTTGTGCTCATACAGTATTTTTGGTAAAAGGCCACATAGTTCCATTTACAGTACAGAGGGAAAGGCATCTCGAACACTCAGATTTTATTCACTTAACAATAAATGTTGTTTTTATAGAACATACAAAAGCAAAACCAATGATATATTTAAAAGAAAAATCATTGCAGAGTTCACCTTTAAAAGAACCACCATTAGCTAATGATGAACGCATATGTGTATATGTACGTGCAATACGCACATTCGCTTCACATAGGAGGCAGGAGGGTGCTGGGTCCCCTGGAGCTGGAGGAACTGAACCTGGGTCCTTTGCAATAGTACACATGCTTAACTGCTGAGCCATCTTTCCAGCATTAGCCAACTTTCAGGCAGCAAAACTGGTAAAGAAAGCATAAACTATGTCTCTGAACTGGGAAATCCCACATAAATTGCTGGGAGCAATACGAGAAAAGCACAAGCCTCCATCTGAAGCACCAAGGTTCAAATCATTATATTAAAAGTACTAAGAACATTTCAGTAGGGAAGGCATGGCAGAGTTCTGCTGCTTTGTTTTGGTGGCTGAGGCTGGCCTCAAACTCATTGTATTCACCCTGCTTCAGCCTCCTACGTGCTAGGATTATAGGCATTCTCACTATGTGCATCTGCAGCATGGCAATTTAACAGTATCTAACCAGTCACCCTTCAAAGCTTTTTAAGTTAAGAATATTAAAAACCTAATATTAAAATAAATATGCAGGGTCTAGTCTCCGCTTCACGTATAGCAGGCATGATAGCAGTTTGAGGCTAGCCATATACTATGTGTCTTCTTACTTTAGCTTACTTATTATGTTATTAACAATTTATCTGTTATTACTTTTAAAGGTGTTTCAATCAACAATGATCTCAGTGGAGAAGCAGGACACATTTATGGATCAAAATCATTAGACAATTCTCTCAAACTGGCAAGGTGAACCCCAAATTCCACTACTCTCTATCTACAGATAGGCACACAACGCACTCAGATTTATTAACTGTAGAGGAGAGGAAGAAATCAAATGTACAAGTGTATTCTGAAAACTGAGAACTTTAAGCCAGAGGCTGGCACGTTTCTGTGAAGGATCAGATGTACGTTCAGGCTTTATTGGAGCTGTATGGTCTTTGTTACAACTACCTAATTGCACTGTTTAGAGCAGGAAAGCAAAAAACACAAATTTAAGTCTGGCTATGGTCCAACAAAACTTGATTTATAAACGCTACGGCTAGATATGGCCCATATCTGACTACACATAATATATCTTATAGATAAATTGATGTCTGCAAGCATAAAATCTTTTAAAAAGAATTTCTATGATTAAGTAAGTCTGAAAAACTCAACTCCTAAACCTCACTGCTCAAAAATAACCCTGGAATCAACATTATTAGCTGCAGTTGCACTTGAAAGCAGAATTTCAGAATTCCTACCTCAGAATTCCCTCCTTCTTCACAAGCACCCCAGACGATTTCTGTGCACATTAACTCTGAGAAGCACTGCTCTAAAAGGAAACTTCAGTAGCCACACCTGGTGACTCAAAGCTGTTATCTCAGCACCTGGGAGTCTTAAAACCAAAGGACTGAGTTCAAGGTCAGCATGGGCCCTATCTCAAACAAAACAGAACAACAACATGCTGAAGTTGGGAGAAACAAATATGCAGACCAGACTGCACCAGTGTGCACATGGGACCTGACTGTCCAGTGTCTATAAATTCCCAGGGTCAACCTTCCCTTTCACCCTAACCCTGTTACTGCTGACTCTGTCAACAATCCTTATGGTTCATACAGTCAAGTGCGCACCTCTATGTCATTTATTGATCTGTGTGAATAAATCGGAAAGAAACCAAAGAAGGTAACGGATAGTTTAGAGCTTACCTTGATTTCATCAAGGTTATTTGGATTTTTCACACGTCGGAAATAACTAGAGTTGATTCTACACGGCTTCATCCAGACAGGCTGATTCAAGTTGGGATCCTCAGCAAATATTTCCTCAAAAATCTCTTTTGTTAAATCAAAAACCGCCTTAACAGAGATAAAAAAAAAAAAAAAAAAAAAAAAAAAGAAAGAAAGACAAAACGTCAAACAGTAAAGAAATGGCTGAGAATCCAAATTTCAGAAACTGGGCAAGAAACTTAGGAACAATGATATTTTTGTTACCTGTTTGTAGACTCTTTTACTAGTGCTTTCTATGTCTAGACCCTTACTGGCACAGCCAAGGAATTTTGTAGGAATATTAAGGCTTCCAAGGTCCTGGCCTAATTCTTTGCATTTCCAGAGCTCCTCTGCTGCATTATGGACAAGGCTCTCTACTTCTTCTGCCGTATGGGGAACTGCCAATAACGTTTCACACGGCTTCTGGGGTGCTCGCTTCGGTTCTGCCATTAGAGGTACAATTGTTTCTTCTGCCTTATTCTTTTGGATCTTGTGAGAAGAGCTCAAGCCAAAATCTTCATCAAACCAGTCTTGGTCATCTAATGTGCTCAGGAACTCACGGCTGATCTCAAGCTCAGCAAGCCTCTTAGCTAGCTCTTCCTGCCCACTGGCGCCAAACACTGGGCTCTCCTATAGAGGTAAACATTCAAATAAAGGGCCATTTAGTGACTTTACCTACTCAACAGCTTTCAAAAGACAAGGCACACCTATTACTTACGTGTTTTAAATCTGCTGTAAGACATATAAAATTATGATATAATGGTCACTGATGAACAAGAAAAGACTATCCTCTTTCCGCTACTTTGCTTACATAAACCTAATCATTAAATTTTATAATAAAATATTTAATATTCATTAGTTTGTTTTTTCCTTTTACATATAATTGATCATTCTATTTCTGAAGGACTGTCACTAAGGTTCTGAAATGGGAAATGAAATTTCTTACCTTTGGTGATTATCTGGCTCAAGCTAATCAAAATCATTACTTTCCTTAGTTATCCTTGGGCAACCTAAACAAGCTGATGGTCTGAGTCTATGTCATAGAGGATATATTTCAGTTTTATCAGAGTCAGCATCACAACTGGTAATCATTGTAGGGCACCATAACTGAGTAGATAGGAAAAAGAGATCTGGGTTGAGAAGCACTGGAAAGTTCCAAAGAATGTGGAAGGAGGTCTCAAGTGTGGACTGCACACAGGGGCCATCAACAGAGTACTATAAAAGATGTTCCAGTTCTCACAGCTTGACAGCGTTCATGACAACCCTACAGTGACTACTCATGACATAACAAAGGGCAATTATACTTCAGACAGAAAAATAGCTACAAGTCCTTTAAAAACACGGTGACCCACATCTAGTAAACAGCAGGTTGGGAAAACATCTATCTGGAACCACAGAATTCGTGTACACTACAAAGGAAAGGATATCAGACTCTTCTCTAGGTAAGATACTCACAGGTCTGGGACACATATCTGGAGAAGAAATCTCTTCTTTTTCATCTTCCAATTCAGACCTTAAAAAGCAACTTGGAACACTGGGTGATTGTTCCTCGATATTTTGGGGTGGGTCTTGGGGCAGTACTTTCTTTTGGTCAAGAAACTCCTGATTGCTAAGCTGGATTTTCTTATTCCTAGCCTTTTTGATTTGTTGTAGTTGACTAACTGTATCTTTCACAAAATCTTTTAGTAAATTTTCTGTTAGTAAGCTGACTGTTTCTAGTTGTTGCGTTGACTTTTTTTCTTCACTTATTGATGTCTTCAGCTGAGCTTCTAATTGGTTTTTTTCTCTTGTTAAAAGATCCAGAAGTGGGGTAGAAGGCTTTTCTGAAACTTGGGAAGAGAAGTTTTCTTCCTTCTCTGCAAGCTGTTGTTGCTTTGATTCTTCAGAAAAAGTATCGTCTGAAGTAGCAGCACCTGCAGCAGCAGGAACATTTTCTGTGGCATCGGAAACAAGGGCTTTGTTCTCCTCACAAGAAATCAGAGGGTCTACTGAAGACTGTTGGTGAAGATGGGCTTCCGGGTCCCCAGAAATGTCCAGTTTACTGTCTGGTACTATGTTAAGGCTTCTATCTTTATCCACTGAGGCTTCTATATTATGCATACTAGGTAGTGATTTCTCACAAAAATATTCAGCTATATCGTTTTCTCTGTCTTTTAGACACTTTATATCCTTTTGCTCTTGATTATAGTTTTGAGACCGTACATCTGAGTAAGACTCTTCATCTTCATTAACGTCTATATAGTCATTAAAGTCTTCTAGAATGTGAGATATTTTTTGAGGAGGAGCGAAAATACCATGCTTGTCTTTGCACACAAAATATACAATACCATCATATGTTCCATTGTTATTTCCTTCAGGTTTATCCAGTTCTACTCCAGCCCAAAATCCTTTAGCAAAATTAGTCTCACCTTTGAATCGAAGAGTGCCTGGCTGAACATTGCCGATCAACACCCTATCCCCAATGTGGAAGTCCAGTAGCTCATCAGCAGCAGAGACTGCAGCCAGGGAAAGGGGCTCAGCAACACTTTGCTCGTGGCCCACATCACTGCGCTCCTTACTTCTCATCAGCTCAGTAGGGGACTTGAGCTCTAGCAGCCTTTCAGAATGGACATGGCTGTGAATGGATAGGCTTTTCTCACTTAGGCACTCACTGATTTCATCATCACTTCCTAACCCAGCGGCTCGACTTCTGGAGCTCCTTGCTGACCTATCTCTGTGAGACTGTGAGTCTTTCCTGAGTGATGGCAACACCTCAGAGTCATCTTTGCTAATCTCATCAGCAGAAATCCCTTTCTTGAAAGAAGACACTTCAAAATCATCAGAATAAGATGATTCTTTAGGAACAGACAGGTGTCCTGACAAGGACAAGTCCACCTTCTCTCTGCACTTTTGCTCATGGATATCTCTTGCTGACTGGATGTCTTGACTGTGATCTATACTTTGATCGGACTGATTCTCTTTTAATACTTCCTCTTTTTCATGAAAAATTTCAGTGGTTGATTTAAGTAAATCTTTCTGGCCATTTGCAGAGTCTGAAGGAAGCTCTTTATTTGGAAGGATTTCGGAGGTCAGGTCTAGTCTCAGGAAGACTTCAGATTCCCCTGAATGCTTAGAACTGGCATCTTCAACCTCACTCTTCTCCAGTTTTGTATAATCTATTTCTTGTATTTCTGATTTTTGACTAGAATCTTCAGCCTTAGCATCTGACACATCATAAACCCTATTAGGCACACTTAATTCCTTGAGAGGAGATAGTGAAGGTGCACTTTCGAGAGAATCCACAGATTCTGTCCGTGTTTTTCTTGATGACAGAACTGGAGATGAGGTCTGCAAGTGTTCCACCTGGCTGTCCAACTCAACCACCCTCTTTGCATATGCAGATAATGACCGTTCTGATATGGCTCTCTCGGAACATGATAATGAAGCATCTTAAAGAAAAAAAAAACACATAAAGCTATTTAATCACAATCTTTCAGTTCTGAGACCCAAAATTTAGACAAAAGCCAACTCTCAGTTAAGAACTCTGGTCAATGACTATGACTTGTTCTGGTTATCATATGAGTTTTTTTTTTTTTTTTTTTTTGTTAAGAAAATAAACTGTATTGAGAGTAAATAGAACATTAATATTTTTCAAGTTTTGAATAATTTATAAAGTAATAGGGACTAAGATTATGACATCATTGTTCAACATCATTTCAAACTATGGGAAATCAGGCTATATAGAGAATGCTACAGTCTTCAAGCAGAAAAACATGACGGGATATAATTCCATTCTTCTTCTAAAAAATAAATTTATGGTGGCTAGAGAGATGGCTCAGCAGTTAGGAGAACTTGCCGTTCTTGTAGAAGACCCAGGTTCATTCACAAGTACCTACATGGCAACTCACAGCCATCTGTGACTCCAGTTTCAGGGATCTGATGCCCCTCTTTGACCTCCTCAGGCACTAGACACACATGCACACAGACAGACATTTAGGTAAAGCAGCCATATGTAAAAAATTTAATGGGCTTTTCTGGAGACTTTTAAGTTCTCTGATGTGTGTGTATATGTATAAGAAAGAGAGAGGAGGAGAGAGAATGAAAATATAAAATCATTTCTGCAAACCTTAAAGGCTATGAAGTGGCAAACTAAGAAGAAAGTAAGATATAATGAGCCAACAACTCAGGAATTAGGTTTTATATTCAAATCTCCACTTTATCTTTAATGGTAAGGAGATAGCTTTTATTTACCTCGGTTTAGTTTCTTTATAGAATTACATTTTGTTTCTAGTAATCATTTTCTAATTAGTTGTTTTATCTTTGAATTGAGAAAACTACATATAATCCTTTATCACATACTGGATAAACAGTCAGCTTGGGGAGGACTGTAGAGATGGTAAAGTGCACAGCTACCTGATCTTCACACCTCACTTTTCATCAGAAATACGGGGCAATAAAAACTGATTTACAAAGACAGGTCCTGGAACAAAATCCCGGAACAAACGTTCCCAATAGGTCCTGCACTTGGGAGTCTACATGAAAGGATGCCTTGAGCCCAAGTTTTTCTGATGAGAGTAAGCAACAATCCAGACCATCAGAGAAATAGAGTGAGTGTAAAAGCGATTAACTTAAAATGCTAAATAATTGAGGAAATGGACTTCTCTAAATTAAAAAGTTGTATGTATGTTAGAGTCCAGTCGGTCTGCCAGCCAGCCAGTCTGTCTGTCTGTCTGTCTGCTTGCCTGCCACATGTGTATGGGTACCTGTAGGTCTAGAAGAGGGAGTTGGGTCCTCTGGAGCTGGGGTTAACAGGCAGTTGTAACCAGTCTGAGATAAGTGCTGGGAACATAACTTGGAAAACATGACATGTGCCTAACTACTGAGCCATCTCTGCAGCTGCAGAAATTTCACTTTTGTAGGGATAGAATTCTGTAGGCAGAAGATGTGTCCACACAACATTGTGCTTTCAGGTACGTACCAGCATGCTCAGCAATGGATGCCAAGGATCCTCTGGAACGCTCTGGCTCTGTTGCAGATTTCCAGTTTTTTGTTGTTTCAGATCTGAAGTGGAAAAAGTAATAAGATGAAATATAATGCAGACACTAGCATACCTGACAACAAATAGGCATCCTTCTTTCCTACAGGAGATACCTCAAACAGCTGCCTGTTTCTAGCTCTTGTCATTCTCTATGGATGAACTCAATGAGAAAAGCAGAGGTCATCAGGCATCAAATGTCTTACCTTCCCTTTTTAGCTATAAATTCATCTAGATTTACAACCATTCAACTTCCTTTCCTCCTTCTATCTATTTTATGTCTTATTTTCTTTTGTTTCTTGTGTGCCCCAACCATTAAAACCAAAAATCATGTACACAATCTGTGTGTGTGTGTGTCTGTCTCTTGTTCTCATGCTCTTTTATTTTGAAGTGCTAAGGATGAAGCCAGAGTCTTGTTCACATTAGGCACATGCTCCACCACTGAGCTCCATCCCTCTTTGTTCACCACCATCCTTTTGTTCAGTTACATGGTCTACAAAGTGAGTCCAGGACAGCCAAGGCTACACAGAGAAACCATCTCTCGAAAAACAAAACAAAAAGTCTAATAATAATTAGTCTAATAAAAATGATAAGTGAACCAGTGACCAGTGAATACATACTTGCTGGGTTGAAGGTCCAATTCTTTTAACTTGTAACAAGCACACTAACCAGGTAGTAATACTTGCTTAATCAGTACTTATGGTCCAAACAACTCAGGCAGAGAGGTTAAGTAACTCCCACAAAGTTAGACAGTTAGCTTGTACCAGAGCCAGGATTCAAACTCAGATAGTAAGCCAACTGTCATAAGCCTGTGCTACACATATAACTAAAAAAACTTCAAAACCTTTTTCCTGTTCTTTTTGATTTTTTTTAGATTGATTTACTTATGCATATGAGGGTTTTGCCTGTATGTGTGTCGATATAGCATGTGCCTGATGCACAGGGGTCAGAAGGAGTCAGACACTCTGGAACTGCAGTTATGGGTGGGCTGGAAACCACCTTGTGGGTACCTGGAATTGAACCCCAGTCCTCTGCAAGAACAGCAAATGCTCTAAGACAATAGCCATCCCTCCAGGATTAACTGTTTTTAATTTTAACTTATTTACTGTTATTATTATCTCGGATGTGTGTGCTGGTGCACATGGGCCAGGGTATGTGTGTACAAGTCCGAGGACAACTGCTGAATTGATTCTCTCCTTCCACCTATATGTGGGGTTCAGGATTGAACTCAAGTTATTAGATTTGCATGGCAACTGCTTTACTAGTTGAGCCATCTCACCTTGTCTTCTTTTTAAAAAAAAATTATAAAAATTATTTTAGCTTGTGTCTCTCTGTGTATGAGTGTGTTTACGTGAGTGCAGGCGTCCAATGACGACAGAGGCATTGGTGCTGGAGTTAGAGAGGTTATGAGCCTGGGAGTTGAACCTGGGTCCCTACAGGAGCAGTGTATATCTTAATTACTAAGCCATTCCTCCAGCACTTCCTTCCTTTAAAAGTGTATGGGTGTTTCGCCTGCATGTGTGACTGTGTGCCATGTGCCTGCAGTGTCTACAGATGCTAGAAGAGGACATTAGAGTCTCTAGAGTTGCGTTCCCAAACTGCTGTGAGCTGCCACGTGGATGCTGGGATTGGCACGGGGTCCTCCAGAAGAGTGAGCAGTCTCTCAAGTACGGAGCCACGTCCTCAGCACCCTGGGAAGGGGCTGGATAACGCAGCGTTGCACTACGTCTGTCAGGCTAACCTGGGGCTCACTCTGTGGCCTCGGTGGTGTAAAACTTACAATCCCTAACCTCCTGAACGCTGGGCTTGCGGGCAGGCCATACCATGCTCAGCAAGCCGTTCCAGCTTGCTCCTGTTCTCTTAAACCACTGGGGAGGAAACCCGGAGTCTTGTGTATAACGGGCAAGTGCCCACCAGTAAGCTGTCCCAGCCCTCAAAATAGCTTTAAAACAATGTTAAAGGCACACATCTTCTCACAGCAAAATATGAACTACTAAAAATAAGTGAATACAAAGCCTTCACAGTGTGGATTTTATTTATTTTTTCCGGTCTCTCCTAACTCCAGCGTAACATTATCTTATTTCCCTTTTAAGACACGCCACCTGTTTTTGTTTTCTTCATCACTCACGAATACTCTTCTTTCACATTCCCTTGTTTCTCAGTTGTACTCACTGGCCTGTCACCCACATCCAAACCATTTAAATGTTATAGCTTGACTTTTTAATCTAATATAACATATATTCTACTGTTCTATTTACTGACTTCTACTTTTTTTTTTACTGGTCATATAATTTTCTACTAACTAAATAGAACCACATTTTACTGAGATATTTCACTCTTGAAATTAAAAATTATTTCCAATGTTTTATGACTATAGCTGGATATTATGATAAACACAAAGGATGCTATAGTAAATACACTCATGCAAATAGAGATTTCTGGTACTACATATTTTATCAAGCTAATTTTTTTAGACATGAGGTTATGGATATAACAGATTATTTTTGCCTTTTAACACATTGCCTTGTTTTTTCAAAAGATCTGTACTTCAGTCTACTGCTACTGTCAACAATGCTGAGAGCACTATTTTCACTGTACCACCAGGCCGCAGGTTAAAAATATGCATTTTTAATCTGTACCTTGTACATTTAATTTGTACTTGTCATATGCAACATGTTTGTAAAAGAACAACAGTATTTTTACCAGTATAATTTACTGTTATTGAAAAGATAATTTCTGGGCTGGAGAGATGGCTCAGAAGTTAAGGGCACTGGCTGCTCTTCCTGAGTTCAATTCCCAGCAACTATACGGTGGTTCACAACCATCTATAATGAAATCTGGTGCCCTCTTCTGGTGTGCAGGTGTACATGCAGACAGAACATTGTATACATAATAAATAAATAAATCTTAAAAAAAAAAAAAAGAAAATTTCTACTAAAAATCTTTATCTTTATTTAAAGCAGAATATATATATAAGTTGTTAAAAGTTCCTACCTGTGTAGTGGATGTGGCTTGATTTTGGGTTTCTCAGAAACAGAGGAAAGAGTTTTAAGTTGAAGTTTGGATGCTGGGGAGGTATCCAAATCTTGGTTGAGTTCACCTTCAGTTTTCTTAATGAATTCATCATAAGTCTATGTTTGGAAGAGTCAAGAGAAGTTATTATGCAGAATGTACTCAAAGGTATTTTAAGTCATAGGGACATTTAAATTTTTTGAATAGCATAATTTAAATATTCAATCAGAAAAAAGACAGCACATAAAGATCTCCCTTCCTGCTGCCCATCATACCTTCACCACTGCAAAGAATAGAGAAAGAAATCTGCCTGCTTCTGCCTCCTAGTGCTAGGACTAAAGGCTTAAGCTACCCCGTACATCCTGCCTTGTATTTTGTTTTGTTTCTGAGTTTCTCTGGCAGTAAACTTAAGAAGTAGTGTTGGAGGAATTGAGTTAATCAGCCAGAAAGTCGGAATCACTAACACTGTTGGCTGGTTATTAAAACACCAACTCTCTACTAGCCAACTTCAATACTTTCTACCTATCATTAGGATGGCATCCAACAGGGGCCCTACCCCAATCCCGGCTTTCCTCCATCTGGATGGCTAAACTCACTTGTACAACTCCATTTGATGGAGTAGCTGGAAACAAAAGTTCAGCACTGTTTATCTAGGATGTATCTATGTTTGGCCTAAACTAGATTGTCATTAAATGTTCACAGAATGAAAGCATGGTTGATGGATCCTTGTTAATTGCTACAAATTCTTAATGTCTGGTCTAAAATCCAGAAAGAGGATGTCAACAAACCAGATTTCTAGTGTTGGGCAGAAAATGGAAGGCTGCTGGAGCTTAGAAAGGAATTAACTTACAGCCATCATTTAGGAGCTGCTCCACATTAGCCCAAGGGCCATGCTAGTAACTGTGTATGCCCTACTTGTCAGAAAGAAGAGAGGGAGAGAAAAAGGGCAGCAACAACGTGAGTATCTAGATCTGTCTATTCATCTTAATGTTTTTAAGAGAGTATAGATAGTCTTTTTCATAACCATAATCTTCATCAGAAAAATTTTAATATTTTATTTAGTATTTAGCTTAATACTTTACATAACTTCAGTTTTTTTTAAAGATGATAAAATTTGAGACTACATGACTACTGAAAAATCCCAATGCACTACTTTATTAACAGCACTCCAAACATGTGAGCTTCACTTTTGCACTAGCTACTAATGTTGGCAGCTGGCTGCTCCCCGCCTCACCTCCAGCTGTCTGATCAGACTGGCTTCCTGGGCTCTCAGCCTTTCCTTCTGCCTTTTTCTCTGCTCCCTCTTCAGCTGTTCCACAACTGATTTTCTTTTCCGGAGCTCATCCTTCAGAGCTTTGATCCTCCCTTCAATGTCACTCTGGTCAGATGTAGTTTCTGAAAGAAACAAAACCTTTTAACAAAGAATAAAACTAACTCTGTAACTAATTTAAAAAAAACTGGAATTTTTTAAAATCAGTATTTAGAATTAAAAAGTGTTATTAATAAAATGTGTGCTTGCTTTCCATAGGTTTTTCTATTTTCTTTAGTCTTCCTGATTATTTTTAATTAATGAATGAATGTTTTTTAAGACAAGGCTTGTCTGTATAGCCCTGGCTATCCTAAAACTCACTCTGTAAAACTAGGCTGGCCTTGAACTCACAAAGATCCACCTGTCTCTGCTTCTCCAGTGCTGGGATTAAAGGTGTGCCACCATGTCCATTTATTTTCTAATTTCTAATGGTACTATTTTTTATTTATAATTATTATGAAAATGTGTATGTGTGCATATGATATTTGTGTGCATAAGTGCAGATATAGTATGGAGAGCAGGGAACAACTCTTGGGAGTTGGTTCTCTCCTTCCACTATCGGGCCCAGGGACTGAACTCCAGCCAACAGGCTTGCAAAGCAAGCGCTCTTAACCCACTGAACGATGTTGTCAGTTCACTATTTGAAACTGTAAGTAGATATCGAAAAACTGTAATCTCAGCAAGATACATAGTTCAAGTTCAAATTTTTATGTTGGTGAAATTTGTGCCTTCTGTAAAAAATTACCTCTGATAGCAAGGTGCTTATACAACTGTCCTTCTTAACTATTAATATATGCTGTCATAGTTTTTAAAGTCAAGTTGGGATAAAACTAAGATTTTATATTTTTAATTGTGATTCATTAACTAAAGTCTTATCACTTAAAAAACAACAACAAAAATACTCTCTTTTTGAAAGCTTTCAAAATTACCAAAATAAAGGTGATTAAATTTTGTTTCGCCTAATAGTTTTACATCAGCACATGAGAGGCTCCGTCACAGCAACATCACAAGAAAGACTTCATTATAACCTGTCATACAAAGGCTATGAAAACAAACAGGTGTCATTTAAAGGCACTGCTTATCTCACTGTATGTAGAAATTACATAGGATAGAAGTGACTATTCCTCACATCTCTTAGAGTCACACACTGATGGCATTTCCACACACATTCAGTGAGACGCTAGTAACCAATGGCAACATCTCATATGAAACCTCAGACTCAGACTCAGCACACTGTTCCATCTTGAAGCAGGTTTTTATAGGTTCTTCAGATTAAGTTCCACATGAATTAAAGAGGTCATCGAAGTGCAGAAAGATTATTGTCTCTTTAAAATGGTGTGAGTGATCCAAATATCTGGGCTACAAAGAAAAGCTGAGTTCCTGTGATTTCTTTAGCCCTGACTTAACATGTACTAAAAAAAAATAGTGCTAACGGCAGGGCAACTAAGCATATTTTTCACATGATTCCACTTAACCTTTCAAGAAAATAACTGGTTTTAGGTTGAAAGTTCTAAGTGCTTGGGGCTTTATACTCATTCAACTAGTGATTCTAGTATAACGGAATATAGTCTGGGTTTAAAACCACCATCTTTCCTAAAATCAAAACAAACCTCTAATTCTCAAGCCTGATGAGTTATATACTTCTAAGCCAAGAGCGGTAGCACATGCCTGAAATCTCATTCCTAGAGAGACACAAGGAGGCCAGCCTGATCTACATCCAATTCTGTCTCAAAAAAACTAAGAGTTAAGCCAGGTGTACTGGCACACACCTTTAATCTGAGCACCCAGGGGGCAGAAGCAAGCTGATCTCTGTGAGTTTGAGTACAGGCTGGTGTACATAGTGAGTTCCAGGGCAGCCAGAGCTACAGTGAGACCCTGTCTTGAAAACAAATCAAAACAACAACCCCACCCCCCAAGTTAGGTGCCTTTAAAATTTGAGATGTTCTTTTGTTAAGTGTAGAAGAGCAATGTAAACTTTGTTCTCCACATGATTTTAAATCAATGTTATTTTTAAAACCAAATGTCGACTATGATCCTATAATATAATTTTTACAACCTATAGTCGTGAATAATTTATGGAAGTTGATGAAAAACTTGGAATTTTTAGATGAAAGAACTTGGAAAACATTTTTATTTCTTTTTAAAGATTTATTTATTTTATGTATGAGTGCTTTATCTGCATGTACACCTGCATGCCACAAAGGTCATCAGATCACATCATAGATGGTTGGGAACCACCACATGGTTGCTGGGAATTGTACTCAGGACTTCTGGAAGAGCATACAATATTCTTAACCGCTCAGCCATCTCTCCAGCCTCCAACACTTATATTTTCTTTTTTTAAATATATTTTTTCTTATTATTTATACAGTATTCTGCCTACATGTAGGCCTGCAGGCCAGAAGAGGGCACCAAATCTCATTATAGATGGTTATGAGCCACCATGTGGTTGCTGAGAATTGAACTCAGGACCTTTGGATGTAAAGCCACTGCTCTTAACCTCTGAGCCATCTCTCCAGCCCTTATATTTTCAATTACTGAAGAAACTAAAGGCAGCAAAAGAAAGGCAATCAGAATGATTGTGGGTGAGAACACATTATAGATATGCCTTGATCTATTACTACACATGAGTCCTTATCACCAACATAATCTTTCTATAGAGCTTTTGAACCCAGCAACTCTCTGGGTTTTTTTCATATTTTATGGAATCCTCTGCCATGAACCTTTTGAGATGAGAAGGAGATGAGAAATGGCAGGCAAGGATCAGTTTGGACAGAATAATTTGCTTAGGTTTCTGTTTAGCTCTCATGTGCTGATTGCAGTAAACTGGTTGGTAACATGATTCCCCTCATTCACAGTACTATTTAACCCCATACTAAAACTCATCACTTCTTTAAGGACATTTATAGCAATGTCCTCATGAAGGACTGCATCTCATCTATAATTCAGAAATCTCAGCTATTTTTCTAAAATTACTTTTTTCTTACTGAAGTTCTAGCAAAAAAACTATCTCATAAATATTATTATCTTTAATATATAACTCATGCAAAGATGGCTAAGACATTATCTTGTTGCTTCCAGTGGAAGTATGAATCGAGTATGGGAAACAAACTTAAAGAAAGTTATCAGTAAGTAATAGATCCAGAGTAGGAACCCATGTTTCCAAGTACACACCAAGTTTATGTCTATTGATTATATTCTACTACAGAAAGTTTTCACTAAAACATGGAAATAGAAACTTACACAAGTATTAATAGCTGTACAAATATAAACACAAAAATATAATAATTTCCACTGTTTGATAATTCTATTTCTACTTATCTACCAGATTGAAAAATACCTCATATATTTCTTAAAGAATTATTTACAACTGTAAAAAAATTTTTTTTAAAATCTGGATAACTATCATCAGGAAAATGATAGTTGAATTGTGGTACATTATCTATCTTTTAAAAAAATGTACATATACAGATGTACACACAAGTGTTTGTATTTATTTGGTAGAGGCCAGCAGTTAACTGTGGGTATTTGTCTTCAGGCAATATCCAACTTGTTTTCAGAGACTTGGTTTCTCCCCCAAACAGGCTAGACTGGCTGGCCAACAAGGCCCAAGGATCTGCCTATCTCCATCGCCCCTGGGCTACTATTACAAGCTCATACCACTATGCCCAGTTTCCTTTATACATGGGTTCTAGGAACTAAACTGAGGTCTTCATACTTGCAACAAGTACTTCATTAAACTACTTCCCCCATTCACCTTCTCTCTCACAATAACTAAACCATTCCCACTTAGAAAACAAAAACTAAAGCCGCTCTCTGAGTTAAGAATGAGGTCAAATGGCAATATATGCTTATCAATATAATTAATATGGCAATACTCAGCATTGCATTATTTTCCTCATAATTCTAATAAACATAGCATTTTCCCTTTAGATATGCTTCTCAAGGCCAACAAACTCCTGAAGCCTTGTAGGGTAGAAGATGATTCAGTCTTTCAAAAATCAATATACAACAGAGACATGAACAGGGAGAGAGGTTTAAGAAAACAGAATGTTCCTCTGCCATCTGCAGGCTAATGTTTCTCTCCCTGGCTCCTTACAGATTTGTGCCATCCTGTTCCACAACCTTGTAGGCATAAGATTATTATGTAATTCAAATGCTAATTTCTCTACCCCCCCCCCATATCTGGTTGCAACCTTGTTTTGAAAAAATCTCTTGTCTCAATGTTGTGTAACACTGCTCCCAACTCTGCCCTGATATGCCAATAAAGCAGCTTACAGACAATCATTGAGCATGATGTTCTCTGTCCAGAGAACAAATCTGGACTTACTGCCAGCCCATGGAGGAGGAGTTAGAAGAGGAAATAGGGATTCAGCCACAGGAGATGTCCAGGAGAGATCAGAAAAGAGAGAGCTGGAGTAGGGAAAGCTACACAGTAAAGCTATCTCTGGGATGTACAATGGGAGGAAGCCAAATTAGCTTTAAGGATTAAGAACAGAATAATAACTGCTTAGCTACTGTGTTGTAAAGCTTATTATTAAATAAATATAAAAGTCTCAATTATTTGTGTGATAGCTGGGTTAAGAGACAAACTGAGAAACACAGTTTAATAAAATTAACTAACACAACCTTCTACTTCATGGTTATTAATAACTCCCTGAAAAAATTAATAAACACCCACCACATGCAATCAACAGAACCCATGAGGCTCTGGTGTTACAAATGTTAAGAAAACACAGAATGTGCTCCCCAGGAGTTTAATCCAGGCCTGGTGGGCCAAGGCCAGCTACCAGTTGTAGCTGTACTTGTGCAGTACAAGTATGGCACGCTAAGTACAGAGTGCTGCAGAAACGCTAAGGCAGTGTCTGACAGAGAGAAGGAAAGACATTGTTTGATGAAACAAATGTCCACTAATACATACGAACAAAGTTAGTTACAACTTGTGGAATTAAGGATATAATCATCAGTAGTAATCACTGAGCTATTACGTTAATCTTGGCAAGAAAAAGCATATACAAATGCAACAAAGAATAACAGAGTACTAGCATGTGCTTAGACAAAGCTTACTAAAGGAGAACTCAAGGGAAAGAACAAGGGAAAGAAACTCACTGCAGCCTTACCTGACTGTGTCATAGACAATGACTCATCTGACCAACCGTAACAGGAATGGTGAGACTTGACAGGCAGATGACTGTGTCCTTCAGTCCTATGACTCGCTTTGCTGGACTCTTGCTTTGACACAGATAAGCAACTTCTGGGAGGTGACTGTATAAACAAAAAGTCAAACAAGAATGAGTTTGTCATACGACTGTAGACTTATATTTAAACTCTGAGACAAAACCAAGTAAAGATAACAATAGAACATTTTAAATAAGTATTTTTATATTTAAAATATAGTTTATAACATTTTCATATCAAATAAACATCAAATTTAATAATTTATATAATAAGCTGAATATATTAAATTTTAGCACAACTTTATACAATTCTTAATTTTTTTTATTTTTTTTATTTTTACACCTGCATGCCAGAAGAGAACATTAGATACCAGTATAAATGATTGTGAGTCACCATGTGGATGTTGAGAATTGAATTCAGGACCTCTGGAAGAGCAGACAGTGCTCTTAATCACTGAGCCATCACTCCAGCCCCCTAGCTTTATGTAATTTCACAAAGGATTAAAAAAAGCTTACCACTTCTATTAAAGACCTTCCCCCATTCTTTAACATAATTTCTTGATTAGCATAAAAATACTGGTTTCATTATATTTTAATTATATCATAATTATAATTCACTATAATTATATTAAATTAATATAATTTAAGCTAGGTTCTCACTCTGAAGCCCAGGTAGCCTAGAACTCACTGTCCAGCCCCAACTAGCTGAATTTTTGGCCACCACCCAGCCTTGCTCCTGAGTGCTGGGATGCAGGCGGCATGAACTAACCACACCTGGCTAATTTTGCTTTTCTTGTGTTCTTGAGGGGTCTGGTTGGGGGTTGGATGTAGTGTAGGAAACTAATTTTTCTGAAAGAACATGCTTTAAAAAACCTTACAATAAATTATAAATAGCTACTTATGTCAGTGATAGTTACTCTCCTCATTTACTTAACTAAGAAATACTAAATATGGATGAATTTTATACGAGGAAGGAAAAAATGGCATAAGACTGTCCACAAAGAATAGATAATTTTACTTTCCATAAAAGACAAAATTTCTCCCCTGACATCATGAGGAAGTGAAAATGCTGGCCTGACTGACTCCTGTCACTATTACTTTCTCTCCCTGGGACTTTGGGCAAGTATTTTTTTAGACTCAATTATTTTATTTTATGTCTATGAGTGTTTTGCCATGTATGTATGTGTACCACATATGTGCGTCATGCCTTTGGAGGTCAGAAGAGGGCATCAAATCTCCTGGCATTGGAATATTAGATGGTTTGTGCTAGGAAGGCTAGGAACTAAGCCTGAGTCCTCTGCAAAAGCAGCAGGTGCTCTTAACCACTGAGCCATCTCTCTAGTCCTAAGACAAGTAAGTGCTTTAACCTGCTCATCTTCAGAACAGAGATTTGCAATGCTACCTACTTTCTAAGGTTGCTATGAGGATTGAGATCATTCCTGTAAAGTACTTAGCAAACACCTGGTACTTGTTAACTATAAATACTACTTTTAATTATACATCTCTGCTTTAATACATCACTTGTTTTAATTTTCTTTATACATTTTCTTCAGAAAGAAAAATACCTAATTTTTAGTATTCACTTAGCTTTGTGGTTAGCATGAAGCTAGTAACAACGGTAGGTAGAAGCTAATACATTCATAGAGCTCAGAAATTCATGAGTGTGTTAAATGCACAGTTCACTTGCATAAATCCCTAGACCAGAAGAATTATGCTAAAAGTAAATTACCTATACAATAAGCCTATTATTGCCATATAATAATTTGAAAATCATTAGCATGATAATGAGGAGCCTTCTATACTCTAAAAGAATTTTCAAGTCTGTGCAAAAGAACATTAGCAATGTAGTATTTTCAACATAATGTGGAATCAGCTCTGCATTAACAATTAAGAAATTTTCCTGCTAAACCTTTCAGGCACAATAATGTTATACACATGACTCTGACTAACTTTTCAATAGGGGATCATACAATTAATTCTTCACAGCCATACTAAAAGTGAGGATTTTGAGCTGAAGGGCTCAGGGATCAACAGCACTGGCTGCTCTTGCAGAAGACATTGGTTCAAATCACAGCACCCACATGGCGGCTTATCACTATCCGCAACTCCAGTTTCAGGATCCAATATCCTTTTCTGGCCTCCTTGGGTACCAGGCACACAAATAGTACACAGACATACATGCCTGCAAAACACCCATATACATAAAAGAAAATAATTTAACAACTATAGGTATTCTAACTACAGATATTCCTATCCATCTTTTTAAACTTATCCATGGGCCAGTAAGATGGCTCAGTAGATTAAAGCGCTTACTGCCAATCCTACAAACTTGGGTTCAACTGCTGGAACCCACATGGTTTAGGAGGAGAGAAATGACTCCTGCAAGTTGTCTTTGACTTTTACATGCACAAACATACACAAGTACATATATAAGTTTAATAAAAAAAAGCTTTATTATTGCATTTTTTAGTATTTCATATTGCTAAGCTGATGTCTTAATCCTGTAGAAATCAGTGTAAAAAACAGGTGAGTTTCTATCTTAAGTTTTTATCTTCCTATGAGGTACAAAATTCAAAAAAACATAAAAATGTTATTCTAATAATGTCCACTATAGTAACTGAATCAATCATTCATTTCAGATATTTTAAAGAGATAAAATCATTACTCATATTCTGATTATGAATTAGCAATTATTAACTAATTAGAGCAAAGGCACTTCAATATGTTCTAAAGAAAGTTTATTGCTTTTTAAGACAAAGCAGATTTGAAAAAAAAAAACAAAACAAAACTTACTCATGTTCCCATTAATCTTCATTACTCTGTGTGTGAGAGAGAGACAGAGACAGACAGAGAGAGAGAGCATGCTTGTGAGAGGCAGTTGTCTCTGTCTACTTGAAGTTTCTGAGACTCAAACTCAAGTCATGAAGCCTGACCACTATACCATTATTACCCACTGAGCCATCTCAGTGGCCCCATTACACTTTAGTCATTCTTGTCTGTGCTGTCTAGTTTTTGGGTCAACTTGACATAGCTAGAGTCATTTGAGAGAAGGGAACCTCAACTGAAAAAGATGCCTCTATAAGATGGGGGTGTAGGAAAGCCTGTAGGGTATTTTCTTAATTAGTGATTGGTGGGGGAGGGCCCAGATTACTGTTCAGTGCCACCTTGGGTTGGTGGTGGGTTCAGAAAGAAAGCAGGTGGAGCAAGCCAGTAAGCAGCATTCCTCCAGAGCCTCTGCATCAGCTCCTGCCTCCAGGTTCCTGCCCTGACTTCCTTAGATGATGAATAATGATGTGGAAATGTAAGCAAAATAAATCCTTTCCTTCCCAACTTGCTTTTGGTCATAGTGTTTCACTATAGTAACAGACACTCCAACTAAGGCCCTATCTCTTTAATATTATTAGACTTGACTGAGTATAATTTTAACTACTACTGAAGCTGAGCTCATATAAATATAAGCTTATTAAGTTTTTTTAATTAATTTTTATTTTTAATATTAATCACAGGTTATTTACTTTGTATCCCAGCCGTAGCCCCCTCCCTCATCCCCTCCCAATTCCACCCTCCCTCCCTCATCTCCTCCCTGTCCCTTTCCGAGACCACTGCTAGGGGAGGTCCTCCTCCCCTTCCATCTGACCCTAGCTTATCAGGTATGCTTATTAAGTTTTATTTCTCAGGTGGGTTACGGTGACGCACACCTTTAATCCCAGCACTCAGGGAGGCAGAGGAAGGTAGATCTCAGAGAGCTGGAGACCAGCCTGATTTACAAAGCAAGTCCAGGACAGCCACGGCTACACAGAGAAACCCTGTCTCAAAAACACAAAAACAAAACAACAACAAAAAGTTGTATTTCCTTCAAATGTTAAATCCTGTATGTTACAAGCATAAGTGATAGTCAATGCTGCCATTAATAGGAATAATATAACTATTAGTAATTCCTTTTAGACAGATTGCTTTTTCTGAAGAAGTTTTAAAATATAAACAGGCATTGACTTACATGTTTACTAGGAGAGGTAGATTCCAGTTCCTGAGAAAAAACCATTTCCTCAGTCAGTACACTGTGGTCTGGACTCCTGGGCTGGGCCTGTACCATAGACTCAGAAGGTACACATAGATCAGAAGGGCTGCCTAATTCTTCTGGAATATAACTTTCAGTGTTCCGGGGAGAGTAGGAAGGCATTGGAGAGCCCTCTTCACTTGCTATTCCTGGAAACACAGGGTGAAAACAATAAAAACAGCCAGTCTTTGTCAGTAAAGAAGTTAAACTTGTCACATTTTAGACTCGTTTTCAGCACAGAACCACATTACATTACTACCAAAGTCTGTGCATTAGCAGTTTTGGCTGATACATCCTGAGAACGGATATTTACTACGTACAACCAGTGATGATGACTGACAATGTAAGTATGAGGGTGCAGAGTGGTTATGACTCACAAACATAACCATTTGCGCTGGGAACTGCTTCAGTCATGTTTGAAAATAATTTAGTGCTATTTACAAAAAGAAACATATACTTTATGGCCTAAAAGTTTTACTTCTAGGTTATGTTCCGGAGAAGTCTTGCTTACATACAGCAGACATTTTCCACGCTGAGAGAAGCCCAAATGTGCTCTATGCAGACACTGGGGTGCTATACGGTGCTGAAGAAGACCTGAGGCCGCCCTTGGTCTTCCACATGCATGTGCAGGTGCACACATATGTAAACACACACACACAACCACGCACATGCGCAGGCCTGCATGCACATTTATGTATTTAGTTCCTTAATAGCACTAGTCAAACATGGCTACCACACTGGACAACATATAAGGATACAAAGCACTGTGTCATGTCATAAAGTCCTACTGGGCAATCAAGAAAATTAGGGGAAATTAACAAAATCCACATTGACTTGCTACTGTTGGAATCTGAACTGTCACAATCAAACACCAGGTAAGTTCCTTAAAGAGCAGACTTTGTGGCACTGTGCATCTAAGAATACACAATGACAAGAGCACAATAAAAAGTCAACCATTTTTCAAATCTATACTCTACCAATATCCACCTTTAAAGAACTCAGGAGTCATTATCACTGTACCCAGAGAGATGGCTCAGAGGGCAGGGTAAAAGTGCTTGTCACTCCAGACTGATGGCCTGATAGTGATCCTCAGAATCCACAGTAGGAAGAGAACCAACTTCCAAAAGTTGTCCTCTGACCTTCACACCTGCATTATGGTATATTAGAGCTACATTCACATACACTACAACACCACACACACACAAAAAGTAACTTCAAAAAATTTAAAATCATTACAGCTTTGTTTTCCATTCAAATCTGACCAAAAAAAAAAAAAAGGTAACTTTGATTTGTTGAGAACAACTCATTGCTTTTGCACTAAAATTCTAAAAATGAAGGTTTGGGAAAATTCCAAGAATATTTATTTGTTGAACAGTATTCTATGAAAGGAATGTAAATGGCTTGAACTGCTTGTAGGGACCTGTCATGTTCCTATTCTTAACTTTTTAAACTCCCTATTGCTAAACGATAAACTTCTTACCTAAAGAGTACCTTGCTTTTCAGCCAGTTAGAACCCATAAAATGAAATTTCCACCCTCCCTTGATGTCAGTGTCTTATTCTAATAAGATAATATAGAAGATTTCATTTTGGAAGTGAGTAGCTGGAGGAAAAAAACTTCCTGCCACATCCATTCTTAAGACAGCTTTTGGTGGCAACAGTGAATTTTTTAGTGGTTACATTTTGAGTGGTGTCAAGGGGCATTATAAAGGAAATAATGATGACTAATTTTCTTTAGAGTTCTGGGTACTGCAGTGTGACAGCCTGGTTACATGGTGTTGAGGTGTTCCTGGAAGCTCAGTATGACATCTAGAATTTGGTTATTGCAAAAGGTTTGTTAACCACGGAACACTTTAAAATGTATTACTTAGTTAGAGTCAGCTTTATCTGCTACAATGAACACATGATGATTGGTTGGATGATTTTAGTGGCTTTTCTTTTTTCCTGGACCCTTTTGCTTATATGACCTCTACTTTATTAAGTAGTGCAAACTCATAAGCTAGCTATTCTTGATGAGATAAAAAGCAGCTGCAGGAGAGCTTTTATCCCACTGCCCTGCTCACACCCTGCACACTTATGCCCAACAGTTGCTAATTAATGGCTTTAACAAGGGAAGCAATTTTTAATTTACCTTCCAGCTGAAGTTGGAGGGAAAACTTTTGATTTTCTTTATGTATTATTTGGTTCTCATATATGACTTTATTTTACATATTCTAAATTGTCTAGAAAAAGGAATTGTCAAACCACTTGTGGCCACCTGTAATTTGATTTTTTTACCTGTTGATTTGTATTGCTACATTTTTTTAATTTAATTGAGTAAGGTAAAATATGCAAATATACATGCTGATTCCTGGGATGTATAAATATACCACTAATAAAAATGTAGTTTTTTCCTATTTCAAATAGTTCCATCACAAACAGTAGTGCAGCTAGCTGAAGTGTATCTACTTTTATATAACTCATGCATATGTATACCAAAATGTCACAAATTGAATAAGAATAAGATCCATTTTACTCAACAGGACATAAAAATTGCTTACTAAGATGTAGTATAATTTTCTTTGGAGTAGCCTTTTTTGGGGAAATCTATTTACATTTTTAGAAGTTATTTAGGCAATGTTTTTTTTTTTTTTTAATTTTATTTTTGAGAGAAGGTCTCATGTGGCCCAAGCTGGCCTCAAACTCAATATATATAGTCAAGGGGACCTTGAATTCCTGGTCCTTCTGCCTCCTTACCACTACCACCTGCCTGTTTTTGTTTTTTAAAGCTAAGAATTTACCAGAAGCAGGGTGTTGGTGATACAAGCCTTTAATTCCAGCACTTGGGAGGCAGTGGCAGGCGGATCTCTGAGTTCAACAGACTGCCTGGTCTACAGAAAGAGTTCCAGGACAGGCAAAGCTACACAGAGAAACCCTAGCTCAAAAACAAAACACACACAAAAAAAACTGAATCTAGGGCCTTACTCTAGCCCAAAAATTGTTAATACTTAAACTCTTTTTTTCAGTTTTAATTTCTGCTGTGGTAAATATAGATATGTATAAACACATCTGCAATCACATGAACTAAAATTCTTTCTGGTTCTCAATAATCTACAAGCATAAGGAGGTCCCAAAGTCAAAATCATTTGATAACTGCTGCGCCAGAGCATTTTCTAAGTTGTGAGTTGTAACTTATTAGAAGTACGGACAACGGACTGCAATCAGCATTGTCCAGAACAGAACAGAAAGCATCAAAGGTTAAGAGTCTGAAACCTTCTGCTGTACTGTTAAAGGTCAGATATGTAAAGACATTATTCATACATCTATAGACACACTCCAACTAACTATGCTAAAAAAAATCTATGACATTGTTTATAATAGAAATATTAAGTTTAAAAAAGCCCTATCTCTATCAATTAGGGGAAAAGCACCTAGAACACATTCTTCTTTTTTTTTGAAACAGAGTCCCTTTCTTTATGCAGTCCTGGCTGTCTTAGAACTCAAAATGTAGACCAGACTAGCCTTGAACTCACAGAAATGCTCCTGCCTCTGCCTCTCGAGTATCGGGATTAAAGGTGTGTGCCACCCCACCTGGTGGTACGATCTTTGATGTTGTCAGGCACGGCTCAACACTTCATTGTTTCCTCCCATAATATTTATTGGAAAGTCCCTTCTTTATAAGTCGGAAAAGTTGCTGGTGTTACACCAACGTTCGATAATGCATGGGTCTTTCTTGGATTACCTATTCATAGTCTATTTGCCCATCTCAGTAAGTTTAAATCACATTGTTAAACTATTGTTCCTTTAAAAGTCTTGGTATATGGTGAAACAGTTTTTGGCTGTTATGGTTCTTCTTTACCAAAGTCTTGCTTTTCAGACCTTTTGTTCATATAAATAAATAAATAGACAAACAAACAAACAAATAAATAAATAAAATTGAAGGAGATCATCAAAACCCTTTTCAGAAACCTTGACAGGTTTCAGGTTTAAATTGCCTTGACTCTTGAATCAAGAGTTCAGGTAAAATTAGCAACATGCGACACTGGGTTCATTTGTGAGTGTGAATTGCTTTGCCGTTTAACATCTCTTAACAAAGCTGTAAAATTTCCTTCACAAACATCTCGTGTTGTTAGCCTTTTGTTTCTATGTGCCTGTTCGCATTTATTTTTTTATTTATGGACAGTTCTCCCTATATTGGCCTCAGACTCTGTTGTTCAAGCTAGCTTCAGGGTCACAATGCTACCTCCATTTCCTGTGCAGTGGAATTGGAAGTGTATGCCATTATGCCCAATTCTATGTGTAAGTTTTTTGAAATGATACTTTTAAACACCAATTTTTGTTGGTCTAAGACATATAATTGAGGTTTTTATACATTAAAATTTATAAGGTATATTATAATAATGAAATTTTGTTATATTTTCATACATGTATATAATGTATTAGATTCACCTATTATCTTCTCTTGTCCCATTTCTATTCTCACTGATCTCTACTTTCATTTTTTTTTTTTACTTTCTCACTAATTCTACTTTCAAATACATATTTTTTAAGATTTACTTTTATTTATGTGTACATGTTTGTGTCTGTGTGAATGTATGTCATGTCTGTGTGGGTACACAAGGAAGCCAGAAGAGGGCATTGGATCCCCTTAAGCTGGAGTCACAGGTAGTTGTGAGACACCTGACACGGATGCTAGCAACCAAACTTGAATCCTTTGATGGGTGGGAAACACTCTTAACCACTGGTCCATTTCTCCAGCACTGCCCCTGCTCTGCCCCTTTAAAAATGATTCAATTGAAGTAATCAGGGCTACATGAAGGAGCAGGAATGAGCGGATTTTTTGTTGTTGTTGATTTATTTGGTTGATTTTGAATCAGGGTTTCATGTAGCTCAAGCTGGCTTCAAACTTACTGTGAAGCTGAGACTGACCTTGCACTTCCAATTCTCTTGCCCCCACTGCAATGGTAGTCCTACGCCATCATGTCAGGTGAAGAACGCAGCGCTTTGTGCATGGTAGACAAACATTCTAGCAGCTCATTTCCAGCTCCAGCCTACAACTGGGTTTCATTTTTTGGATTTTCTAACCAATGACCATACTAAGCTCATTCATTATTCTAATAAAGTGCAAATCCTGGGTTTCCTGTGTATGTGAGAAGGGGTATATATGTACATATATGTGCAATTATATGTGCCTATGCACATATATGTGGAAGTCAGGAAAAGTCAGATGTCCTGCTCTATCCTCTCTGCCTTATTCCTTTGAGATGGTCTCTTGCTGAACCTAGAGCTAGGAGTCTCTGTCCTCACAGTTCTAGGGTTATAAGCAGACATGGATGCTTGCCCAGCTTTTTACATGGGTACTTAGATCCAAATTTAGGTTCTTATGCTTGTGAAACAAGCACTCTTACCCAACACACCATCTTTCCAGCACCAAATTCTGGGTCTTCTATGTGCATATGAGGGCCTCAGAAAGACTCTACCCAGCAGGGTTTCAAAGCAGATGCTGAGACTCATAGCCAAACTTTGGGCAGAGTGCAGGGAATCTTATGAAAGAAGGGGGAGATAGAAAGACCTGGAGGGTAGAGGAACTCCACAAGGATAGCAACAGAACCAAAATATCTGGGCCCAGGGCCCTTTTCTGAGACTGATACTCCAATCAAGGACCATGCATGGAGATAACCTAGAACCCCTGCACAGATGTAGCCCATGGCAGCTCAGTATCCAAGTGGGTTCCATAGTAATGGGAACAGGGACTGCCTCTGACATGAACTCAGTGGCTGGCTCTTTGATCACCTCCCCGTGAGGGGGGAACAACCTTACCAGGCCACAGAGGAAGAGGTACAGTTGGGATACAAAGTGAATAAACTGTAATTAATATAAACAAATTAAAATTAAAATTAAAAAAAGAATTTTGCTTCTTCCACTCACTACTTACAGCTTTTCATTGTTTTTCAAGCCTTACTGAACTCCTTTAAACCTATATAACAATGCTTAATAGACATTTTCAAGGGGAGAGTTTTCTGTATTATCTCCATTATATCTGCTTTAAGTCTGGGTTTTCTTGTTTTGTTCTATATTATACTCTTTTGCTGGGTAAAGACACTTCCTTTCCATGTGTGCTTTCAGCTGAGGTTCTGTATGTGACCCGAAGTCTTTTTCTGAATCCATGCAAGTGACTAACTTTTTTCTCCTTAGATTAGATTGGTATGTATAGTACTTAGAATAGAGAAGAACAGCTTTTTCCTTCTGTGTGTTATCCTTGTATGGATTTAACTTTGAAATTATGTACTAATGTCATAACGTAGTTGAAAACTGTATCCCTTTGTATTCTGGGATACAGTTTAACTGTATTCTTGAGCGAAGAGTTAAGCACCTGAGTTTTCCCTGTTTGAATATCTATTAAGCTTTGAAAATTCGAATTAAAAAAAAAAGGCCTTCATGATTATATTGGCAAGAAATTATAGTTTCTTAAAAGTTGCACATCATTTGTAGCTGGATTGCATTTCTTTACTTTTAATCATTCCCATCAAAAATAAAGATGTTAGGCTTTAGTTTGTATTTATTACCTTTCTGCTCCGTTCTCTGGCTTTCTAGCTCCTTCTTAGTTTTGGGTTTTATTATTAGCTCTTTGTCCCAGGCAGCCAAAGCTTGTTTTTCCATTTGTTGAATTTCTGCTTCTTCTGCGTCTAGACGTCGCTTCCATTCCAGGAGCTCCTCTGCATGTTGACGTCGTTGCATTAGTTTTTGCTCTCGCTTTGTTAGAAACCTATGGTCACACCATGAAGAACAGTGAGAAAACCTACCCAAAGGCAGAGGTCATTTTGAAAACTCTGTCATTCATGCCTCACCAACAACCTGTGCAAAAAGCAGGGCATTCATACCATTCTCTCCCTAACTTTGCAATGACAGAAGCACAATGAGCCAACTTTTTTTTTTTTAATATGAGAAAATTAGTGTTTCCTTATAATAGGTTGTCAGGGTACTGAAGGAAGTGAAGTGAAAGTCAGTAGTAAATGAAAAAAAAAAAACTCTATGCATATTTGAACAAGCTTTACTGACACTGTTTGTTATTCAGTAACTTACATACTCTTTCTTCTGGGCGACTTTTTTTCATGAGAAAGAATATGTAAGAAATTTACTCTAAAAGCTCAGGCCAGAAAACACACAAAACTCAAAACAATAAAAACCAAAAAGAACTATAAAAACAAGCCCCACGGTGCCCAAATATACAAGCAAACAAACAAACAAAAATGGTTATATCCTCTTTTGATTTTGATTTTCGAATTTGGGCTTTGTTTTTACCGGGGCAATGTAATGTCAAGTGACACTCTTTCCTGTGTGTGGGACCCACAGAGCACCCTTCAGGCACCACCTACGTATTAATCCCTGCCTTGCCAAGCAGAGGGTGTACTAACTGACAGGAGTCTCTCAACTCAACCTCATCTCTCAAATTCAATCTTATCTTGGGCCTAAACGGGTTGAGAGAAATTGTTGATTTAGTGAAAAAATTTTGGTTAGTTGAAAGGCCACTCATTAACTGTCCACATATAGATGCCGTGATTAAAACAAGCTGGCCTACATTTAGTACTGCTGTCAGATTTTAATGACAGATAGCCAAGAAAAAAGAATTCACACATCCAATAAGTAATAAAAGGCCAAGAGGAACTGATGCTTCGTTCTTAAACAATCATCATGTCATTTAGTGTGGAAACACTAGGGTAAAGTCCATATGACATTTGACAAGACGTCTCCAGGATGCTGTTAAACAAACAAAACAAGAAAAGGGGGGAAGCAAACACAACAAACAAAAAGAACAGAGCATGCTCTATCAAAGAGTGCACTGAAAAAGGTGCAAAGTTACCTGACCAACTGGTTGTAGATATACAGCTGGAATTTGGGATGAAGGTTGGGAAAACAGACACTGAGAGAGGCCCAGTGGTGAGACGTAAAGACAGAGAAGAAGTAGTGAACAGGAGAGCAGTGTCTACAAAATAAGGAGGAAGATTTTAAAACCAAGAGATCAAGAGGCAGGAAGAATGAGAAAGGGAAAGCAAAAGAGTCGAATGAAGATCTTTTAATATGCGTCCTAAATATTGCACGCTACTCAGGAAAGCAAATCTTCATGTATGACACACACAAACCTTTATAAATCGCCAATGATTTCTGAAAAAAATGTGTCTTCTCAAACATCGCTTAGCCATCATCTACATTTTCAGGTAAGTTTACTTGTTTATGAAAATGTAATGAGAAGAACAGTGTGAGGCTAAAAACATTTTCAAGAAGCTTTAACACTGACTAAACGATATGGCCACGATCTAGTGTGTCAGAAACTCTATACACATATGTAATTTTGAGCAACTGATTTTTGTACCTGTACCTTGTTATGTATTTTTTTAAGCTAAAGTACTGCATTTGGTTTATTTAACCATCATCGGCCTATTTACCATCATTATCTAGCTTGAAAATAAAAATATAATTCAGTAATGCAATTTACAAAATATCTTAACTTTGACAACATGAACTATTAACAGAACTTATTACAGATATCTTGCTTTAAATCTAACATAGGGCCACTTAAATAACAATGCTGAAAATCAACACCAATTCTTTGAAATATCAGGATGTTCAGTTAGAAATAAAAGTAAGCTAGTCTGAATTAATACTGTCAGCAAAGAATGTTATGAACAGTTCAATTGTAAGGCCAAAGATAAGAGAAGTCCATATATATTAAAGTTTTAAAGGCAGAGGAAGCTCGCTTTTCTTCTTCTGTAGTAGTAAACAGATCTCACACATAGGTAAAAGGATAAATAAGCCCAGTGACAGTCGGAAAGGCTAACCCTCTTTGACAGAGCATGCTCCTGTTCACATGCACACAATGGTAACTTGCATATAAGGCAACATTTCATTATTGCCTTGGATGGGCAAGGCTTAATATCAGTATTTTCCAGAAGGGAGAAAATCTATGCATGAATCCAGCCATGGGTTTTTTTCTGAAAGCACATAACATTTTGTTTATACATGTCTTAGACAACATGTCTGTTCCACAGATAGCATTTCATCACTCTATTTACACATACATACACACAGTCATTTATATCTGGATTGCCTTGATTTTCTGAACTGAACTTTAAGAAAATGCATTCCTGCAAAATTTCAGAAAGACACTTCAGTGTCCCTTGTCATTCTTCATGAATGTATAATAAACTTATTTTAGTTATAATTATCAAAATATTATGCAAAATAAAATGTACTTTGAAAGTTTAAAATTTTTATTTATAACATTCAAACATCACCCACCCTTTTAAATATAAAACTGCTAAATGTGTGCATGACCTAGCACAGAAAGTAAAATAGTACTGAAACACATAAAATAAGCTTTTTAAAAATGTATAGGTAATATTTTTTGTCTAGTCTTTTACAGAAAACATATTTTCTCTATCAGAATAAGAACTAACTTGTCATTTATAAAGATAAAACATATTCAAACCTCTACATTAAAAATGAAGAACAAGAAAAATGGCTAATCTAAAATGAATTGTTTAAAAAAAGAATATAAGAAATTAGACATTTGAAACATCTTCCCAGAAACACATTTCCTTATTTAATATTATTATATATTATATATTTTATATAACTAGAAGTGCCCGTTAAAACCTGAAAAAAACCTTAAGATAAAAGGGCCAAGTACTTCCCAGTAGAGCTAATATCCTTCAGGATTCTAAATAGGTAACCATATGGGAATGACAGACACACACATGCTTTGAGTTTAAGGTCAGCTTTGGTTACGGAATGAGATCTTTTTCAAAAGGGGTCAAGAAACTTCATACATTAGAAATATAAATTTTACCAAGGGCATTATTATTGGTGAAACATTTAAGACAAAACCCTTTCACTGTAACAAAAGCAGTGTCACCACTTGAGAAAATGTCATAAAAATCAATTCAGTAAGTTGACAGTAAACAGTGCAGGAGGCAAAGGCAGGCCAATCTAGTCAGGGGCCAGCCTGGTCTACAAATCAAGTCCAGAACAGCCAAGGTCTGTGACACAAGGAAACCCTGTTTCAAAAAAGAAACCAACCAACCACAACAAAAACCCTAACAAACAAAAGTTTCCCCAAGGAACTGGAGAGATGTAACAGTGGTTAAGAGAACTTCTTGTTCTTGCACAGAACCAAGTTTGGTTCTCTGAACTCACCGAGCACACTGGAACGATCTGTAATTCCAACTTCAGGCTCTCTGATACCCTCTTCTGGCCTCAAAAGGCACCAAGCAAGGGTATGGTGCACGTACAGGCAAAACACTCAGACATATAAAATAATGTCTTTAAAAAAATTTGGTCCAAATGTAAATTTTACTGGGAAGGATGACTACTCTTGGGTGTGTATCTGCGCAATAGGGATGTCTGTCATCTGCACCACAAGTAACAGGACTTAGACATAAAGCAGCTGTGTAAAGCTGTAGTGCCTGACTGAAGCTCAAGCTGTGCTTACTTAGAGCTCCTAACTCTAAAACTTTTGGTAAGATAAATGGCATTTAAAAGTTGTGTTTTGTTTTGTTTTGTTTTGTTTTAACAATACTTTCTTTCAGAGGTCAAAACACTGGTGGATGGATGTAATGTTTCTTTCTTTTTTTTTATTTTTTCTTTATTAATTACACTTTATTCACTTTGTATCCCCCGTGGTTCTCTCCCTCCTCCCGTCCCAATCGCTCCCTTCCTCTGCCCTCTGTGTAATGTTTCTTAACAGATCACTAATGTTAAAAATACCCCAGTCCATCCTCAAATTTCATGTATCATCCAAACTTTTTTCGCTACTACCTGACCCTATCCCTACTCCCAATAAAACTATATTACTTAAAACATTTTAAAAGCCACTGAATGCTTCAAGGACTATGCTCCTTCACAAATTTCTCAAAAGTCTGCTGCAGCAGTTGACAAGGAAAGATAACAGTAACACAGATATCACAGGTGATTAATATTTTGAAGCTCAATAAAAATACTTAAAAATTTGGGGGGCAAAGTAGTAAGTCCAATCTTAAATTTGTTACTGGGGGTTTAAACTGTTAATCTAATCTAAACTTACTATGATAGACACAGACTAGCATCTACTCTACAAGTGTGAGTTAAATTATTAGAATTATTTTTCATGTTTAGAGAATGGCAACGGAATCTTTTACTGATATGAGTACAGGATCAACGAAGAAATTGCACCTGAAACTGTCTTCCTTCCAGCATGCACCATTCAAAGGAATTTGGAAGAAGATATAGAATGGGAGAAGAGTGGTTGTGCTGGTTAGTTTCTTGTCAACTTGACACAACTAAAGTCTGAGAAAAGAGACCCTCAAGAAAATGCCCCCAGCAGGGCACAGTGGCACGTGCCTTTAATGCCAGCACTCAGGAAGGCAGAGGCAGGCAGATCTCTGTGAGTTCCAGGCCAGCTTGGTGTATGAAATGAGTCCAGGACAGGCAAGGCTACACAGAGAAACCCTGTCTTAAAAAACAAACAAACAAGAGAAACAAACAAAACAAAAAGGGAAATGCCTCCATTAGACTGGTGGGCAAATCCATGGGACATCTTCACTGATGACTCAAGAGGGAGGGCCCAGCCCATTGTGAGCATGACACCACCAGGTAGTGTTCCCGGGCTGTGTAAAAAGGCAAGGTGAAGGAGCCATGGAGAGCGGGCAGTGCTCCTTCATGGCACTCCTCCTTCATAGTGCCTGCCTCCAGGGTTCCTGCCTGAAGATCCTGTGCTGGCTTTCCTTTACGATGGATGGACTATAGCTGTAAGATGAAGTAAACACTTTTCTGCTCATGTTGCTATTGGTCATGGAAGTTATCATAGCAACAGAATGAAAACTAGGATGGTAATAAAAAATTACGAAAAATTATTTTAACTTTGAAATGAAAAAATTCCCAGAACAGTGCAGCATATTTCCATGCAGTAACAGAAAATTATTATTAGGAAAGAACTGCTATGGTTTGAATGTGAAATGTCCACATACATGTGTTTTCAATGTCTGGCCCCTAGCTAGTAGAGGCTTCAGGAAGCAGGGCCTGCCTTTCTGCCTCTGTGTAAACAGCTGCCTCACATTCCTGCCACCCCCGACAAGGCTACCCGCCTGCCTATGATAATGAACTAAAGTTGCTGAAACCATGCACCCAAATAAACCTTTCTTCCTTTAAGTTGTTTATATTAGGTATTTTGTCACTGCAATGAAAAAAGTAATTTAGGAAGCATAAAAAATTCTTGTAAAAATTCTCCCCAGTGTTATAGATCAAATACAGGGCCTTGCTAGTACTTCATAAACAACTACCACTGAGTTATAACTCTCTGTCTATATTTGAGACAGGGCCTTTTTATAGCCCTGGTGGTTATGAACTTTTGATCCTTTTGGCGCCATCTGCCAAGTGGTAAGATAACAGGCATGCAAAACCATAACCAGTTTAGTAAGTTTGTATTTGGAGAAACCTTTACATTCATCCCACGAGTAATCATGAGATCGTTACACATATGCAATATTCAAATGCTCAGTTTTCACTACCTTTGTCTCTATGTGTAAGGGTGGTGGTGTTATGTGCAAAGGCCAGAAGAGGATGACAGTGTCTGGCTCTGTCACTGTCTGCCTTACTTCCTTGAGACAGAGTAGCTCATTGAATCTGGAACTAGGCTATCAGTCAGCAAGCCCCAGCAATTCTCCTGTCTATATTTTTCACAGCACTAGAGCTACAAGCACATGAATGACCTTTTTATGTGGGCTCTGAGGATTTGAACTCAGGTCCTCAAGCTTACATAACAAGCACTCTTACCTACAGAGTCATTTACCTAGTCCTTCACTCTATCTTTAATATTAAAATTTTGTTTTAAGCAGGGAAAACTAAGGGAACATAGGAAGGGAAAGAAGTCCTTTATTCATGCTGAAAACTGAGAAAAATCTCACCAACAGGGTTATGAAGTATGTTTACAGTAAAAACACACTTTGACCTCTTTGTGATCTATTATGTAAAAAAAAAAAAAATTCCTGACTTTTTGACCTATGTTTTTATTTACCAGCATACAAATATCTTAATGCTCCTCATAAGTAACCACCTCATTTCATCTACTAAAAAATAACATTCTTGAAATAAAAGTTGTGTATCTAGTTGGGCCTGGTGGCATTTACCTTTAGTGCCAGCACTCAGGAGGTAGAGGCAGGTGGATCTCTGTGAGCTGCAGGCCATCTAGTATACACAGCAAGTTCAAGGACAGCCAGAGCCACATAGTGAGACCCTGTCTCCAAAACAAACCTAAAATAATAAAAATATTCATACCTAACCTTTTGAACCTTTAGAACAATTTAATGTTAAAGCCACCAAAATCATTATATAGTTATTCTGAGACCCTGAAATTTACATACATGTGATTATGATTCTTTTAGGAAGCCCCGCCCACCCTTGCCTCGAATATATATATATATATATATATATATATATATATATATATATATATATATATATATATATATATATATATATAACTTAAGCCAAAAAGTCCATCTTTGTCTCTTACCCACGCTTAAATATTCATTAAAACTTTTTCATAAGTTCTAACTGCTTCATCAAAGAACTTAGGTTTATTTATTGATTTGAGATTTATTGGGCCGGTGTGGTGGTTGAATAGGCAGGGCCCAATAACTCATGTGTTTGAATGCTTGGCCCATATGGGTGGCACTATTAAGAGGTGTGGCCTTGTTGGAGGAAGTGTGTCACTGTGAGGGTGGGCTCTGAGGGCCTTATATACTCAGGCTTTGCCCAGTGTGACACACAGTGTCCTACTCGTCTTCAGATCAAGATGTAGAACTCTGAGCTACTTCCCCTGTACCCTGTCTGCCTGGATGCTGCCATGCTGGTAATGGACTAAACCTCTGAACGGAACACAATTAAATATTTTCCTTTATAAAAACTGCCATGGCCACGGTATTGGTTCACAGTAACACAATCCTAACCAAGACAGCCAGACTGGCTTGAATTTGCTGTGCCCCTAGACTGACTTTGAACTTTTTTCTTTGTTGCTTTACCCTTAGTACTGGGATTACATATATGCGATACCCATATCTGGCTATTTTTAATACAATCTCATAATTTAAATAGTTCAAAATTATGAACTGGCATTCTTGTAATATGGGAAGCAAGGGCTCCACTAGAACTGTTTCACTATTCCATAACTAGAGGATGGACTTATGTCATATACATCAAAATGACAAGTATCATTCTACCTGGAGTTCAGAGTATTAACTTAAAATGGCACTCAACAAAAATCTGTTTTCCTTCCCATACTTAGTGTGTTTCAGGAAAGTTAGATATGGGATAGACATTTACAGGAGCAAATGTATATTATAAGTTATAAAGAGCTACTTTATAACTGTACTTAATTAAATTAGCATTTTAGGAGTAACTATCATATAAATACACCTTGTATGTTCAGAGCTTATGTGTAACTGAACTACATCTAAGTATGAGTTTTGTTGCTAAGTGTGGTGGGGTACACTTGCTATCCCATTCAGTACTTGTGAGAGCAGGCAGGAGGGTCAGGACAAGTGGCCAGTCTGTTCTGCACAGTCAGCTCCAGGCCAAGTTAAACTGCAAAGCAAGATCCGTGCCTCGGAGTGCAGGAGCTTCCCAAGACTGTCCCCATCTCTGAATTATTCAGAAGACTATAACATCCCGTTTGATCTTTGTACCTGTTTTCTAAGTGTGCTTAGCACTTTGGGTTTCCCCAGCACCTGGGCTTCCTCAGCACCTGGGCTTCCTCACTCTTTCTCTAAAGCCCCTCAGCCCCGTGTGTCTGAACCACATGCCAGCTTCAGTGTGCGTCCCCTGTTGCCCTTCTCTTCTCTAGCCTCCAGGTGCTGTCAGGATTTACCTCTTGCTTGTCCTGGAAGCTGTTTTTATTCTAATAAATTGTTCCTGAGCTTCAAAATGAGAGCTCAAAAGACGGGGAAGGCTGTCTTGGGAATAGGTGCTTGCTGCCAAGTCTGATGACCTGAGTTTGAAAGGAGGGAGCCCACTCCTACAGATTGTCCTCCAGCTGCTACACATATGCCATGGCTTACTGTCCCTCCAACCCTCACTCCCTGACACACATAAAAGAAAGTGTTTTAAAGGTCTTTAAAATGTTTTAGAGCAGGCTGGTTTGTTCCAAGGATAAAATGCTTGCCATATAAGCATGAGGACTGGAGTTTACATGTCCAGATCCTTATGAAAGCTGAATTTGGTATCTCATGTGTCTGTAGTCCCAGCATGCCCACAATAACATATGAGGTGGGAACAAAGGAAACCAGGAAAACATCTGGGTCACCTGCTCTTGCACATGCAGTGGCTATCAAGAGACTTATCTCCAACAAGATGGAAGGTGATCACCCTTTGATCCTATGCATGCTTGTACTCACATGAACATGAACACACAGAGATTTTAAAAATATGTTTTAGGGAGCTGGGTGTGCTAATACACGCCTTTAATCTTAGCACTTGGGAGGCAGAGGCAGATATATCTCTTATGAGTTCAAAGCTAGCCTGGTCAATATAGCAAGCTCCAGGCAAGCAAGGTGACACATCACAAAATAAAATGAAAGAAAAGAAAAAAAAAAACTGCTAGAAAAAAACTGCTTAAAAAAAAAAAAAAAGCCCAACACTTTAGAGCTAGGGAGATAGCATAGTAAAGGATTTATGCATGAGCAGGAAGGCCTGAGTTTGTATTCTCAGCACTCACATGAAACGAGGAATGGCAGCATGTATCTGCAACCCAGTGTTGGGGGTGTGGAGACAGGTGAATCCTGAGGACTTGCTGGCCAGCCCATTTAGCTCAAACAGGGAAATTGATAGTTTAGTATTAAAAAAAAAAAAAATAGTGGCATGTGGGCGGGCCTCCTCCCACACATGCACACACACACTTTAGTAGAATGTAAAGATAACAAAACACCAGCATGGTGACTCACATCTGTAATCCTAGCACTCTGGAGACTGAGTCAGGAAGATTGCCACAAGTTTCAGGCTAATCAGGGCTATAAATGAGTGCTAGGTCAGCCTGGGCTATGGAGTGAGGCCCTACCTCAAAACAAACAAACAAAGACAAGTCATTGCATAACCCATGAGAATCTCAGCCTCTCTGGTTTCAGCTGAAGAGGTCATACTCACTCACAAAGCTAAACTTGTGCTTATTTGACTAAGTCTGAGCTATGTCACGGAGCTGATGGTGAGATATCAGGATACATCACTCTTTCCCAAGTCAGTACATAGAACCTTTCTTTAATAAAAGAAAGGAGAAAATATTATCATGAATATACATGTGGCTACTATTTTGGTATTTTTAAAATAAAAATAAACCTGATTGTTTAAAATGAGAAAATTGTTCTATAAATAAGATGCATTGTAAATTGACTGTTAGGTAATCTAGTAATTCTGCTAAAATATTTTCTTCTCTCAATCTAATCTGATGAAGTATGTCAATGTGATTAAATAGGAAACACACACAAAAAATGAATTTACTTTTCATCCATGCGGCTTCTCATATTCTTTAGTTTCTGCATGATGCTGCTGGTTTCACTGCTGGAAATAGATATTGGGGAAGGACTGCGGGTCTCCAAACCAGCTGGATCAGGACTAGCTGCCTTATTATCCTTTGTATCATCATCACTATGAGAGCCCTGCAAACAACACAGAGCAAAATAGCACTGGCTTGAAAGAATCTTAAGGAGATCTTAAACACAGTCAACTTAAGTTTAAACTTAAAACATTTGCAATAATAGCTAAAATCAATATATTAATTACTTACAAAACAGAAATTGTGAATTCAAGGCCAGCTTGGTATACACTGTGAGACTCTGACTCAAAAAAGACGCAAATTTAATGTTAGGAGTATTTTACTACAAAAAGGAACAGGGAGAAAAAAGAAAGATAAAAATATTATATATAAGAGATTATTGGTTTTTTTTTTTTAATATGGAAATCCAAAGAACTTGGAAATTTTCTGCCAGTATAATCAAGCAACCAAATGTTCTCCTTGATTTTTAAAAGTTAAAACCCTTGAAAGGAATACAAAGGCTGGGGTGCAACACAGAGGGACAGTGCTTGCTTAGCAAGCGTGAGGTCTAAGATTTAATCCCCATACTGCTTTAAATAACAATAAAATAAAATACGATGGGTCCTACAACTCCATAAAACGTGAACATGCAAAAAGAATAAAGATATAAACTTTCAATATACCAGAAAAATATATTTTAAAAAATGTCTTATGGAAAACAGTATGTTCATAGATTTTACAAGGTTTACAGCAAAAACATGGAGGAATTACTGGCTTCAACAACCAACACATTACTTCTGAAGAGCAAGAAGAAACTCTTGAAGCCAGGTGTGGTAGTGTCTACATTCTCAACACTGGGGAGGCTGAGGCACAACTGCCAGCCTTTCATGGCTAACCTGGGCTATAAAGCAGATTGCAAGCCAGCCAGGGCTACATAGCAAGATCTTGCTTTTAAAAATAGTAAAATGAAACAACAAACAAAAAATCTGCAGACAACACAGTGAAATTTTAATTGTTTAATACATTTCCCCACAAATAGTAATTTATACTCATTGCAAGAAGATAGGTACAGATCATCTTGACCATTTAAATTTCATGAAATTACAAAACCGATCCCTTCTCTTTTCCTTCCCCCTCTTGAACAAATAAGTCCTAAAGCCATTAGCAAGAGCAACATGTTTCCAACTATGTGAGGGTACAGGTAGACCAGGGGCAAGAGTGGGGTCTAGCAGCAGAGTAGAATAAAAAGCATACCTAATTCCAGAGCACAGCCTATGTGGAGGATCAGAGTAAATGGGGCAACAAGAAAGTTCATGCAGAAGTGCGTGGTGAGCACCACGTCATGAGCACACACATGGTGAGTGGTAAGGATGGCCTTTCCACAGAGAACTTCCTGGCAAAGGTGTCATAGCAGAAGGAAAGATGACATAGGGAAAGAGGTGTGGTGGCCCGAAGGAGAATGGCCTCCCATATACTCAGGTTTGAATAGTTAGTCTCCAGTTAGTGGAGCTGTTTGGAAAAAATTAGGAGGTGTGGCCTTGCTGGAGAAGGTGTGTCACAAGGAGCTTGGAGATTTCAAAATTATTGTACCATTCCCAGTATGTTTTCTGCCTCCTGCTTATGGATCAAAATGTGAACTCTCAGCTGTTCCAGCCATCATGCCTGCTACTTGCTGCTATGATGCACTGCCATGATGGACTCTCAACCTTCTGACACTGACAACTCAATTAAGTGCTTTTTTAAAATAGGTTTCTTTGGTAGTGGTGTTTTGTCACAGCAACAGAAAAGTAACTAATACATTAAGACAGTAAAGTCTAGTATAAATTAATCAAGTGGTTGAGGCACAGTGATCAGTACTGGGATTAATCAAAACCAAGGTCTACCTGTTGATGGCAACAAGAATACGGTTTTACTTACAGGACACTCCTTCCACATATACACAACCTGAATCTAATGTCAAGGGAACACCATACAAAACCCATTAGGGAATGTTCAAAGACACAAAAACTGAATGTCACTAGTGATTTTTAGTTGATTTGCTATAAAGAACACCATTTTGACAAGTGGAGAAACTGAAGACTTGAGGCTAACTAGTAATAATATATTACTGGTGTTAATTTATTGACTACTTATTGTCAAGCAACTCAGAAAAATATGTTTATGATATGTTTAAAATTTCTCTGTCAAGTTGGGAATGGTTCAAAAATCAAAACAGAGAATATGAGGGGTTTAAAATTTTACACTGTTACAAAATCCTGAATTTTCCAATACAGTACTGACACTTCACAGTACCTTAGAATAGATTCAAATTTTGTTCTTGCCTAAATATGTCCTTTGAATCTTGTGTTATTATAAAATTAAATCTGGATAGCTGAGAGGAATACTGTATAATGAGAAAGAGAGTCTCTCTTTTTAATTTTGAGGAGTAATTGATATGCAAACTAAGGGTTCTGGCCTGCTTTAGTTCATCAGAGAAAAGAATTTAAAGCTAACGAATGAACCTGAACCGTGTGTTCCTTCCAAAATAAGCACATCCCACAAGAAGGCGTTCTCCCGCTGTACACTAAAGCAGGCGCACAAGACTTTACCCAGTCATTGTTACACCACGCTGAAGAGACACAGCTATCATTTCAGGGTACAAAGTGAGCTAAGGTTAGCAAGCAACATCCGCAAAAACCAATAAAATGTTCATTTAAATTACCAATTTATTCTCCCCCGCAGACTTCAGTTTCTCCTGCAGTTTTATGGTAGTCTGCCGGATTCTTTCTATCTCTTCCTGCTGCTTAAGAATCAGTTGTCTTTCCTTCCGAGCTGCCTTATTGGCTTCTTGAAGACGTTTTATTTCTGCCTAACATTTAAAGAGTTAGGAAAAGGGATTGAGATTTGCAGAAGACAAGTTCAAAGAAGCATACAGAAAAGAATCAAGTTATCACATAGATCACAGACATAATGTACTTCAAGATAACAATGCCAAAACATTTTGAATTAATGAGGGAGGGAAAATGTTATGAATAAAACCATCATTCAAAATAATTGATGATCTCCTAGCTTTAGTAACTATAGTTAAACATGCTGGCAAATCATAGTCCCTTCTAAACTTACCACACCTTTCACATTTTCCCACAATGTTACTGTATCTTTACACTTACCTGCTTAAACCAGTGTAACCACTATTGTACTGTTAAATTCTTACATTCTAACACTTCTCACTTTTGCAAAGAACACTTAAACCCTATCCCTGCTTCATGTTATGAACCAGCTGTCTATAAGAGATTCCCAAATGTAGGAAAAGTAAGTCAATGATAATGAATCAGTCTATGGTCCTTAACACAGTTTAAAAAATTGTTTTCAGCCTGGTTATGCTGGTATATCCCTGTAATCCTAGCACTTAGGATGCCAAGGCAGGAAGAATATGAATCTGAAGCCAGCCTGGGCTACATGGTAAATCCCAGGCCAGCACATGCTACAAAGACTGTCTCAAAAACAAACAACAAAAAGACACCATCTTTCAAAAAGAGTACTTTCACTTAGAATCCACTAGAAACACTTAAGTCTACATTGCATCCATCATTCTTCACACAGTGTTGCAGCTAATTTAGTGGGCAAAATTAATAAATTTCATAAATCACTTTACCAATGAGATAAGCATAATAAAGTCTCTAAAAATATGTTACATTATTTTAATCATGTTTGAGTTATCTTTTTAAATGTTAGCTATCTGAAAAGTTAATCATATAATGGTTAGCACTCTAGATTAATTCTCATGTGTCATAAAATACTTTTCACTATCCAAATAACCCAGGTCCTCTGCAAGAGTAGTCAGTACTCTTAACTGCTGAAAATATGAATGAGCACAGTTTGTCTGTAAATAATTCTTTCAAGTGCAAGAGGTATTCTGGAGTGGGGTTGTGGCACTAGGTTTACAATAAGGAAATGTAAATTAAAAGAACATTTAAATTCTATCTAACCTCAATCAGGATAACTAACATCAAGAAAACAAAGAACAAGAAATGCTGATGTGGACACAGAGAAGGAGAAACCATTACACACTACTGGTAGGAATGTAAGCTGGTGTGGCCACTATGGAAATCAGCATGGAGTTTCTTTCAAAACCTAAAAATAAAACTACCATGAAACCAAACTATACCACCCTGAGTACATCAAAACAGGAATATAAGTCAGCATATGAACAGGATTGTAGGCCATCACACTGCAAAGATATTTGCACACTCATGTTTCCTGCTGCACGATTCACAATAGCCAAGACACGGAACCAGCCCAGATGTCCACCAACATATGAATGCATAAAGAAAATGTGGCACACTTACACAATGGTCGTTTATTCAGTTGTACAGACCGAAATTCTGACATTTGAAGGAAAATAAGTGGAACTGAAATTATTTTTTATTAATTACGGTTTATTGAATACAGTTTATTCACTTTGTATCCCAACTGTAGCCCCCTCCCTCATCTTCTCCCAACCCCACCCTTCCTCCTCCTTTTCCACCTATGTCCCTTCCCCAGTCCACTGATAAGGGAGGTCTTCTTTTCCTTCCATCTGATCCTAGTCTATCAGGTCTCATCAGGACTGGCTCCATTGTCTTCCTCTGTGGCCTGGTAAGGCTGTTCTCACTTCAGGGAGAGGTGATCAAAGAGCCGGCCACTAAGTTCATGTCAGTGGCCACTGAGTTCATGTCAGAAACAGTTCCTGTTCCCATTACTAGGGCACCCTCTTGGACAGTCCCTGTTTCCATTACTATGGAACTCACTTGGACACTGAGCTGCCATGGGCTACATCTGTGTAGGGGTTCTAGATTATTTCCATGAATAGTCCTTAGTTGGAGTATCAGTCTCAGATTTTTTTGGTTCTGTTGCTCTCCTTGTGGAGCTTCTCTCCCCTCCGGGTCTTTCTATCATCCCCTTCTTTCATAAGATTCCCTGCACTCTGCCCAAAGTTTGGCTATGAGTCTCAGCCTCTGCTTTGACACCCTGCAGAGTAGAGTCTTTCAGAGTCCCCCTGTCGTAGGCTCTTTTCCTGTTCCCTGTTTTCTCCTCTTCTGATGTCCATCCCGTTTGCCTTTCTAAATGAGGATTATCTTACCCAGGGTCCTCCTTCTTGATTAGCTTCTTTAGGGGTACAGACTTTAATATGATTATCCTATATTATATGTCTAATGTCCACTTAGAAGTGAGTATATACCATGTGTGTCTTTCTGTTTCTGGAATACCTCACTCAGGATGAAAATATCTGAAACTGAAATTATTATGTTAAGTAAAACAAGCCAGACTCAACAATTATCAAATTCTGACTCATGCAGAATATGGATTTAAATTTGTGTCTGTGTGTGTGTGTGTGTGTGTGTGTGTGTGTGTGTGTGTAGAAATGAAAGTAGAAAATAGGCCAAGAATTCTCATACAAGGTTATGAAAGGGAGGAAAGGGAGTAATGGGGAGAGAGAGAATAGAAAAATGATAGAATATTATGTAAATGAAGACAAAAGGAGACTATTTGTGGGGAACAAGGAGACAGCAAGAGGAAGCATGGGTGGGCATAATAACTGTGGAGGGTGACTATAAATTAAGTATAATGATAAACATACAAAAATGTCACAATGAAGTCTATTACTTGGTATGTTAATTTTAAATTTTTAATGGAAAATAAAAATTAAAAGACAAAATACTTGGCTAGTTCAATTACCAATTCAAATAACTGTACAGATACTTCTCCTTGTATTAATCTCTATAGTCTGCAAGCCACACCAGGGCCCTAACTGTGGGCCTCATGTTTCTGTTAAACACAATATGAAACATGCAGAGATCACAATCATCAGATTATTATTTTTACCACTTAACTAGGGCTTTATTAATCAAAACTTGCTTTTTTAACTGTAAATGCATGAACTTAAAGTGACCATCACTACAATCTGATGTCTTTGGCTTGTGCTAGGGCACTGGTTTACACTTGAATTTCTGAAGCAAATAACAGAGATTCACTTACTGGCTTTTCAGGGAATCCACAGGGATACAGATCTTCTGCTATCAAGGTAAGTGTCTCCTAACGCCTGTGTATTAGAAGGCTAGTCCTCACCTTGCAGAGCACTGAAGTGGTGGTAGAGGAACTTAGATTGAGGTCATGGCTAGTCTTTTCTTATCTCTCTCTTTACTTCCTAATGCCAAGAGGTACCCTCAGTCCCTCAACCCTGTATGTTTCTGCCATGATAGCACTACCAAAAGCAACTGGACCAACCAACCATGTACTGAAACCTTTCAAGTATAACCAAAATAAACCCTTTCCTTTACCTGGGGTATTTATTATAGCAACAGAAAGCTAATTAACACATTTCCTATAAATAAGTAATACAATCAGTAATGACACTTCCTGGTTATTATTTTTGACATTATTTAAGTAATAATCTATTACATAACTCATATCATATCTGCAATCTGATCCCCAAACCTGAGTTCTTAATCATCATGTACTATGCTGCCTCTTCAGAATTAAATTGCTAAGGCCCTTCTAAGTCCACTAAGGCAACAAAACTAGTCAATATGTAATTAATGTACAAAAATTTACTCAGGAAAAGAATGACTATTAACCCACATCTACTTTTCTACAAATATCTTAATTTGCATTTTGAAGGACTACTTTATTCTCTGTAGTACATGAAGGCAGATTTGACTGCCTGTTAAGTTAGCAATACAACAGTTTTAGAATAGGAAAAATAGGTGACAATGGCAAGAAATGCCTAGAATTATTGTACCACAAGAATAAACAGTAGTATCAACTAAATCTAACTGACAATGATAATAACAAAACGTGATTAGGTAAAATAACACATTCAACAAACTTCCTTTGTGACAAACTGTATCACACAGGAGCTATTTCCAACACACCTTTTCTTGTTGCAGTCTTAAAAGCAAACCTCGCTGTTTCTTCCGGAGCGGGGGCATCTTGTCATCCTCCCCTTTGTCTCGGAGATGTCTGCAAGGAATATTGTTTCGTTGATGCAAATGTTAAATTTGTAATCTAAAAACTTCTAAAAGCTAATTTAATATCTTCCTACGTGGAAAGCAATTATTGCAAGCAGCAATTCCAGTTACAGTGTCTTACGGAGTATACAATACATGCAGGCACTAGACTCCCTCCTCTAAGGACAGCAATACTTTGGGCAACATACAGCACTTGAAAGAAATTAAGTGTAAAATGAGCTGGATGAAGTGATCTAAGAGAAATGAAAATATTCACCATTAGGAAAATCATCTTGTAAGTAACACAAACCAAAGATTACTACCACTATGTTTAGCTTGAGAACTATGTTGAAAAACTCACATCAGATGAGACCCGCTGGGAAAGTAGCTCACAGCTAGCACAAGTATTGAGCATTCATCAAACCTGGGTTTGTTTTCCCAATATCAAAACCAAACAAAAGATATGAAGCATTGCTTTTTCAAAGGAAACTGAATAGTAAAAACTATACTTATTAAAAGAACTTACTTTTTTTGGTGTTCTAGCCAGGCTAATTCAGCCTTTGTCTTCTCCTTTAAGGCCTTTTCTCGAAGACGCAGAAGTGAGGACTGGTGAGCTGCACGCATTTCCTCTTCTTTCATGTACTGTCGCACCATCTCCATAGTGAATTTAGAAAAGCTGTCCTGTCCTCCTGAGAATGGCATGCTCAGTTCCTAAAGAACAGAATTTATTTGAAACTTAACATCTTCTAAATCTTTTGGTATTTAACCTCATTCAAAAGGTATTCATTTGTGAAAAATAAATAAATAAATTACAAAAGATAGGGGTGGGAGCACATGTCTATAATTCCAAAGACTGAGATATGAGGATGACATGAACACATGAGTTGGAGACCAGCTTGAACATAGTGAAATTTCAACGAAGAAAGAAATTTTAAAAAAGGATAAAAAAAAAAAAAAGAAGAAAACAACCATTTTATAAAACTATCTATAAGAAAATATTCCTCAAAAAGCAAAAAAAAAAAAAAAATGTCAATGAACAATTACTGCAAGCCATGCATTGTCCCACGGAAACACACCAGGGTAAAGATTTGTCCCTATTTTCCACGAAGCATACAATTTGGAAAGAAGAATGTATCTTTTAAATGGATGAATTGAAAAAGCTATAATTAATATTGGCTGAGATCCTTAAGGTCTTATAGCTAATAAGTTTATAATTTATTTCATTTGAAAAACCAAACCAGATTTTATATGTACAATATAAATCCAACCTCTTAGAAAATAGTTGATAGTTGCTAACTATATAACTGGTATTATATAAAATATATTCTCATACCTTTGGAAAACTATAACTGCAAAATTTTACCTCCTCAACAAAAACATACCTTGGTAGAGGACAGTGTGGTCTTGTCTGGGGAAGCATCTTCATCTGAGTCGTCATGGTGGCCTCTTTTCTTTTCCATGTTAAATCTGCGATGACTCTCAGAAGGCAGTAAAGATCGAAATGACTTTTCTTCTATTTCATCTTCTGTCATAGATTCATCAAATTTCAGAGAATATTCTGTTGCAATAGAAGTTGAGTCTAATAGAAGAGAGAAAACTATCATAATTATTTTGTGGGGAAGAAATAATGTGACACAGGAATCCACATAACCCAGGCTAGCCTTTAACGCCTTATCTTCCATCTCTACCTACCAGGTGCTGAAATCATAGGTGTGTGCCACCCTATCTGCCATCACATCTAGTTTATGTTATGTGGGGCTGAGGATCAAACCCAGGTCTTAGTGTATGTAGGCAACCATGGTTCCAACTGAGCTACATCCCCAGCACCATACCTATCTGTATAATTCTTCTCAGTAAGCGTTTAAATTGAAACCCCTTTCTTTGCCTTTTACTGAGACAATTCTATATAAATTTTTCAGAACTGTACCTAATAATTAAGAGGGAAAAGTCAATGATTTTAAAAACAAAAAAAAAAAAAAACTCTCTAAAAATATCCAAAAATGCTAGGAAAAAAATATATTAAAAGACTGATAATATTTAAAGAGAAATTACAGATCAGTTAAAAAAGCACTATTATATAACATTTCTGACCAGATGTTTCACAAATGACAAGAAAAAAAGTTCATAAAAGTTTAACATTATTGGCAAAGAATTAAGAGTTAAGTTATTCTACTGCTAGGCTAAAAAAATGTTTTCCAAGCAAACAGACCCAAGAAACAAGTAGAAGTAGCTATTCTAATATCTAATTAAATAGACTTTCAAGCAAAAGTAATCAAAAGAGCTGGGGAAGAGCACTTCATACTCATCAAAGGAAAAAGCCAGCAAGATGACGACGTCTCAATTCTGAACATCTATGCCCCAAACACAAGGGCACCCACATTTGTAAAAGAAACATTAGTAAAGTTTAAATCACACATTGAATCCCACGTTTAATAGTGGGAGACTTAAACACCCCACTCTCACCAATGGACAGGTCAATGAGACAGAAACTAAACAGAGAAATAATGAAACCAACTGACTTTATGAATCAAATGGACCTAACGGATATCTACAGAACATTTCACCCATACACATACACACACAAAAAATACACCTTCTTCTCAGCGCCACATGGAACCTTCTCCAAAACTGGCCATCTACTTGGTCACAAAGCAAGCCTCACCAGATACAAGAAGACTGAATAACTCCCTGAATCTTATCAGAGCAGCATGGGTTAAAGGTGGAACTCAACAACGACAGAAAGTCTACAAACTCATGGAAACTAAACAATTCCCTACTCAATGACCACCAATGGGCAGGAAAGAAATAAAGTAAAGAATTTCTAGAATTCAATGAAAAGGAAGGCACAACACATGCAGATTTATGGGACACAATGAAAGCAGTGCTAAGAAGGAAGTTCACAGCATTAAGTGTCTTCATAAAGAAAGCATAGAGATCATACAGTAGCAACTGACAGCATATTTTTAAAAAAGCATAGATAGAAGAGCGGAGAACAGATTCATAGTTAAAGTACAAAAGGTGGATGCACATGACAACTTCTAGGATAAAGGAACAGTTATGCATGGTGCTTGTGTTTTCTATATGGTACTGTACGTTTCTCAAAATGCTGGGACTGTGTATCATAAAGAAAATGTTAGTGTATGTGAACTAAACATACACCTATGAAACATACCCATCAGAGTTTGGGGGATCCCCAGGTGCATGTCAGCTTGTGACTAATGCATCTAATTGTGTTACATATAAAATAACAAAAAGAAGCAATCCCAACAAAGAGAAGCAGATATCAGAAAACAATCAAAAGCAGGGCTGAAATCAGTAACTTAGAAACAAATAGAATAACACAAAGAATCAACAAAACTAAAAGCTGGTTCTTTGAGAAAATCAACAAGATAGCAAAGCTAATACCAATACTCCTCCAACTAGTCCACTAAATAGAAACTGAAGGGCATATTGCCAAATTCAATCTATGAAGCTACAGTCACTTGATACCTAAACCACACAAAGATTCAACCAAGAAAAAAATTTCCGACCAATCTTCCTTATGAACATTGATACAAAAATACAGACTAAGATATTCACGAATGGAACCCAAGAATACATCAAAACATCATTCACCATGGTCAAATAGGCTTCATCCCAGGGGTGCAGGGATGGTTAAATATATGAAAATCCATCCATGTTAGCCACCATATAAACAGACTGAAAAGAAAAAACCACATGGTCATTAGATGCTGGATCACTACAAAACCCTTCTATAATAACTGCTCAAGCTTTCATTCTCTCCAGTGATGAACTGCAAGCCAGTACTCTATATCCTTACCAGCAACTTGACACTGCCCGTTTTGGGACTTTAACAATTCTAACAGGCATAGCGTATTATCTTGGCATAATCTTATTTACTTATTTGTCTGTTAACTTCTTTAGAAATCAGGTATTTCTATACTGCCCAGAAAGGTCTCAGAAAGCCTAACTTTATGTGCTCCTTCAGCCTTAGCCTTCCAGGTCTGTTACCCATACCTGGTTCTTTCATTGCAGACTTTGGTTTACATATCTTTTATGACTTATAACATATTATCATCACCATCTGTATATTTTCTTTAATGAGGTACCTTATTTAGGTATTTTGTATGTTGTTTTATTTATTTTTAAAAGTTTTTCAAGGTCATTGTGAGCTGGGATGTAAGTGCTGGAATTGAACCTGAGTCCTCTGGAAGAGCAGACAGTGCTCTTAACTACTGAGCCATCTCTCCAGCTCCTTTTATGTTTTTCCCCCTTTGTCTTCTTTTTTTTTTAATTTTTTTAAATTATTAATTACACTTTATTCACTTTGTATCCCCCCCATACGTCCGTCCCTCCCCTTTCTTCATACATGCCCCTCCCCAAGTCCACTGATAGGGGAGGTCCTCTTCTCCTTCCTTCTGATCTTAGTCTATCAGATCACATCAAGAGTGGCTGCATCGTCATCTTCTGTGGCCTGGTAAGGCTGCTCCCCCCTCAGGGGGAGGTGATCAAAGAGCAGGCCAATCAGATTATGTCAGAGGCAGTCCCTCTTCCCATTACTATGTAACCTACTTGGACAATGAACTGTCATGTGCTACATCTGTGCAGGGGTTCTAGGTTATCTCCATGAATAGTCCTTGGTTGGAGTATGAGTCTCTGGGAAGTTTCCTGTGTTCAAATTTTCCGGTTCTGTTGCTCTCCTTGTGTGGTTCCCGTCCTCTCCAACTCTTACTATTTCCCACTTCTTATGTTTTTAAATTATGCTACTCATTTACTTATTGTTGAATTTTAAGAGTTCTTTATATATTCTGGATATAAATCTTTCACTACAAATATGATTTCAATATATTTTCTCCCATCTGTGCCTTGTGCTTCTCTTATCAGTATCTTTCACAGAGCAAAGGTTATTAAATGTTATTAATTACACCTCATTCATTCCCCCCTCCCAGTAACCATTTTTATGAGATATTAATAATTTATTAACAACCTAAAGGTCAATGTTTTGTCTATGATTCTCCTACATGTAAGTCTCAAACAGTTTTTATTTTTGGATTTGGCTGCTTTGTCTTTTTGGACTATTTACTCTATTTCCCAATTGTCTGAGAAAGCACCAGATTAATTTCCAAAGTGGTTGTACAAGTTTACATTTCCACCAGCAATGGAGGAGGGTTCCCCTTTCTCCACATCCTCTCCAGCATGTGTTGTCACTTAAGTTTTTGATCCTAGTCATTCTGATGGGTGTAAGGTGAAATCTCAGGGTGTTTTTGATTTGCATTTCCCTGACGACTCAAGGTGTTGAGCATTTCTCTGCCATTCGATATTCCTCTATTAAGAATTCTCTGTCTAGCTCTGTACCCCATTTTTTAATTGGATTACTTGAGTTGTTGTTTTTTAACTTCTTGAGCTCTTTATACATTTTAGATATTAGCCCTCTGTTAGGTATAGGGTTGGTGAAGATCTTTTCCCAGTCTGTAGACTGTCATTTTGTTCTGATGACAGTGTCCTTTGCTTTACAGAAGCTTTTCAGTTTCATGAGGTTCCATTTATTGATTGTTGATTTTAGAGCCTGTGCTGTTGGTGTTCTGTTCAGGAAGTCATCTCCTGTGCCAATAAGTTCAAGGCTCTTCCTCACCTTTTCTTCTAACAGATTTAATGTGTCTGGTTTTATATTGAGGTCTTTGATCCACTTGGACTTTAGTTTTGTGCAGGATGAGAAGTATGGATCTATTTGCATTCTTCTACATGAAGACATCCAGTTAGACCAGCACTTGTTGAAGATGCTGTCTTTTTTCCATTGTATGGTTTTGGCTTCTTTGTCAAAAATCAAGTATCTGTAGGTGTGTGGGTTTATTTCTGGATCTTCTATCCGATTCCACTGACCCATCATTTTGTTTCTACGCTAGCACCATGTAGTACCATGCATTACTATTGCTCTGTAGTACCACCTGTTTGTCATCCGTGAAAAAACATGTAACAAATATGCCAAAAGACAGTTAACTAGAATGTAGACGAATGGCATTTGGAGAACATGTTACCAAGCCAGGAAACATTTCATTCTCAAAAACAAAAACAAACAAACAAAAAATGTTCCTTTTCTCTTCTTCCTGTTAATGGTAGTTCTGGACATTAATTTTTTTTCCCCACAGCATCAAAAATCACCTGACTCAGATTGTAAGTGGAAAAACAGGATTTAAGTAGGGGTAGGTTTTTTTTAGTTCCATTTATATGTGAATCGTTCATATAAACCCAGGGATGTAAAACACTAATATAAGAATGTTTCAGGGATTCAACTTTATAACAATTATAAATACATGTGAAAATAGTCTGGACAATGCTAATTTTTTTTTTTTTTAACTTTTCTAGTTTTGGGGAGTTGAGGTGGGTAGAACAGCCTTGGGAATTTGGCTTAAATTGACTGTGGCAGGCTTACTGATCTGCTAATTGCCAATTCTCCCTTTTGCAGCTTGAGATACCATCTCATAGAATTCTAACAGTCTGTTCTCCTTTATTTTTCCTGCCTACTTTAGAGTGGCATCCTTTCTGGGAACCACATCTCTATTTTTGGCTTCTGTTACAAAAGCCGATCAAATCCATGGCTAGTCTTTTTGGGTCTAGTCATACCACTGGTGTTCTCTCCAAAGTATGTTTGCTTTCTCCCTCTTCCTCTTTGTTCTGCTGTACCTCCCCTCTGACTGGCAGGGCTGGAGACATGAATCAGTGGTTAAGAACAAGTTTGGTTCTCAGGACCACAGAATGGTTCACAACCATCTCCATTTCCAGTTCTAGGGAATCCAATGCCCATTTCAGGCCTCTGCCAGCACCAAGCACACATGTGGTACACAGACATACATGCAGGTGAAATACTCATACACAAATTTTTAAAACTAAATAAAATAGAAACTGACTGAGAATTTTCTAAACCTTCAAGGTTTGGTTCCTTTGCTCTTAATAATTCCTTCAAGTTACTGTAAGCAGTAAAGAAAAACAACACTTTGGCAAAAAAAACCTCTGAAGTTATATGTGCAAGTAAGCCCTTTGCTTTTAACTACAACTTATTTGCTCTTTTATTCCAAGGATATCTACCTATTCCTCCAGTTTTACATATGTGAACAAGGAAAGTTACCTTTCTCATCAGGAAGAGACGGAATACTATCACTTCGTAAAGAATCATCTGCAGCCGTCTGAAGTTGTTCACCAATTGAACTCTCCATCTTTTCACCATGAAATTTCTTCTCATTTTCCTTACAAGATGGAACTGAAGGGCTTTCTTGACGACTGCTACCACTACTACTTCTGTTTATATCGATATTATGGAAACATACAAAAAAGAAATGAAGGATCTTAACTTCAAAGTAAACTTATTGGACCAAAAGATAGTGTTTGAATATGGAAAGATCAAGAGAGTATGTTTTACTTGGAAATATAACAGACTCACTCTACTATTTCATTTCACAGTCAAATTTCTGAGTTAAAGGAAGGCTTTTGCTTACTACTTCCATATTCTTTCCTTACACTGTGATTTATTACTAATTGTTTTACTGGAACTGTTCTCTATAAGAACTAAACTTATAATTTAAATTCATAAATTATTTTTTTTTCTCTGTAAAAACACCAGGGAGTACTGGTTTTGTTGTTGTTGTTGTTGCTTTGTTTTATTTTGCTTTGTTTTAAACACAAGGTCTTGTGTAGCCCATGCTGGCCTTAAACTTGGTTTATAACTAAGGGTAACCTTGAATTCCTGGTCCTCCTGACTACACCCCTATAAGCATGAGCCTCCATGGTTGGTTTTTTGTGGTGCTAAGGATTGAGCCCTTGTGCATATTAGGCAAATCCTACCAGTTTGATACAGCCCCTGTATCTTCTTTAAAAGCTCTACTTGCTTTAAGTAAACTAAAACAAATAAGTAAGGCAACAAAATATCAACATTTGGGGACTCTGAATAAAAGATTGTTAAGGGCTTGGTATTATTCCTTTTACTTTTCTGAAAGCCTAAAATTATGTCAAAATTAAATATCAAAAAGCTCTCTCCTTATATTCCATTATTATATTCTTAATTACTTTTCTTTCTACCTTCAGAGCTAAGTTTTCTATATTTATTTCACTTGCTCTTAATTTTTGTCTTTCCTTAAAATCCTGCCATTATCTATGGTGAATTTGGGAAATACAACGTACATATGACTCCCACCTGAAGAACTACAATCTAAAGAGAGTAACTAGTGTTCAAAAGGATGTGAGAAAGTTTTACATTCCTGGTGGTAAAGTACTTAGGCTTTGGAAGATCTTGGCAATTCTTAAAAAAATTTCAGTCTTTCAAAAACAAAACAAAATCAAACAAAATCATTTATCACATGATCCAGTAATTCCTAAATATATACTCATAAAATATGACAAAACATACATCCACACAAAAAACTTGAACATTAATGTTCACAGCAAAATTATTCATGTTATCCCCCAAAGCAGAAACCACCTAAATGGCTATAAGCTGACAGATATATGCATGTACTAGAATGTGATTAGACAGTATAAATATAGTAATATTCTCTCTCTCTCTCTCTCTCTCTCTCTCTCTCTCTCTATATATATATATATATATATATATATATATATATATATATAAAACAGAGATGAGCCCTGAAAACATGTGACATAAAATAGTCACAAGAAACCTAAATGGCCTTGAAAAACATTCAAAGATGTGGATAGCTGAATTGGGTGCAAACTTTAGAAAAATCACCCTGGTTATAACATGACTGAAAAAGAATCCTACTAACAATCTACTGTAGTAACCCAACAGCCTAAATGAAGTATCAAGTGATTGTAGCACTCAGTTAAGGTTAAAAAGAAGACACAGTTTCAGACATAATAAGTAATCAATACCTTTTGTGCTTATCACACATTACTTTTCAAGTTCTTAGTTTTTTTTTTAATTGAGGCTTTACTATACTTGATAATGTGGTTATTCTTCCACTAGAAATGCTAGAAAGAAGTCTATAAAATCTACTCACAGGATTGAATCATAACTGAGAAATACAGACATTAATATTGTACCCTAGTGAGACCAAACTCTCAAAGGAGAAGGAAAAAGAAGAGAAGGGTAAAGAAAGAGAGACAAAGATGAGAAAGAGAAAAAATGGGAGGTAAGGGGTAGAAGATGAAAAAAAAAAAGATGTCAGTATGGAAATATGCAATAAACCCAAGCTTTAGAACCAAATAAATCAAATCAGGGCTTAAATCCTTAATGTGTCACTACCTATGTGTGTGTACAAGCATGTATCTAAGTGTACGTACAAGTGTTTTGTAAGTGTGTAGACATGCAGGCAAGGAGAACACAGAATGTGATGTGGGTGCTGGGATCAAAACTCCAGTCATCAAGACTGCGTAGCAAGTACTCTTAGCCACTAAGCCATCTCTCTAGACCCTTAGTTGAACTCTTAATGTCTCCAGGTCTCTCAGTTCTGTCTCTAACTTAATCATTTATCTCACTTGAAAGATTGCTCTGAATGTTACATGTAGCAGGAACAACCTATACAATGTTTAGATTACTACACTCTCAAGAAATAGTAGCTGCATTGTTACATAAACAAATATTTTGTACATTAGCTAATTAAAAGGGAAGGTTGGCACTTTGAAGGCCAGACATCACTCAATTTAGAGAAACAAAATTAAGGAAAAAAAAGTAATATTTAAAGCATTTATCAGAGTTCACCAAATTGTACTGATGAAAACTTCCTTCACCTTCGATCATGATTCTTATATCTTGACAACTCAGAATAACTATCATATGAAGGGGAATACTTTGGACGCTTTGAGTCCACAGTGCCTTCTTTACTCTGGGAGAGTGAAACAGACTGACTTATCCTAAAAACAAAACAAAACAAAACAAAACATGATTAACAGTTGTCTCCAGTAGGATAAAGACTTTAAATACTGTTTAACATAAATGGGACATAAAATCTAGAATGCATAAAAATTACAAGTATTAGAAAGTATTTTACAATTCAAATACAGAAAAGGACATATAGCATAAAGAACACCTTCTCTATTTACTCCTAGTGTCAATAAATTAAAAAAAAAATCATACAGACAGTTAAAACGTGATTTAAGGAAAAAAAAAAAAAACATAAAGCAAGCTGGGTGGTGGTAGCACACACCGTTAATCCCAAAACTCACTTGGCAGAGGCAGGGGGATCTCTGAGTTCAAGGCCTGATCTACAAAGTGAGTTCCCTAGTTTTTTGTTTTGTTTTTGTTGTTGTTGTTGTTTTCTAAAGAAGCCAAAACAGCTACAAAAAACTCAACAATCCACAAAGTTGGGAGTAAGGGCTCCTGCTTAAAATCTCAGCACAAAATGGTTGTATATATAGATGTTTTCATTCTTTTTTTTTTTTTCTTCGTCTCAGGTGTGGGATGTGGGACTGATTCAGACGGTCCACAGAAGGTCCATATTTGCCTTATTCGGGCTCTGAGAGGAGCTCTTTGCCAGATGCAGAGAGTTTAAATCTGAGGACTCTGGAGAGAGAATAAATGCCAGAACCCAGAGTGTGAAAGGTCCAAGAGAGAACAAGGTTGGCTGGTCCTGCTTCCCCCTTGCTGCTCCTGGTTGCTGTTATGAGACAGAAGATGGAGATCTCCCAAACTAAGGATTAGACTGGGTCCAAGGAACCTGATGACCCTAACCATCGGGAATCAGCTGAGAACTGCGGCCCCTCTCCTATTAACTCTTTCTCTCTTCTACCTGGTACTGGGATGTTGGAAGGGACTGGGGTGGAATACGGAGAAAGATATAGAAATATAAATTTAAAAGTTTTAAAAAAGTATGCCAACACAAAACCAAAAGGACTGCCACAAGTTCAAGGCAGCATGGTGCACTGCACAGAAAATTCCAGGCCAGACTTACTTCCAGTGTGAGACTCTGAAAACAAAAACAAACACAAAAAAACACACAACTCCCCCCAAGAAAAACCACACACACACACAATGACTGAGCATGGTGACAGACACGGTATTTAATCCCAGCACTTGGGAGGAAGGGCATGCAGGTCTCTGAGTCTGAGGCCAGCCCACTCTAGAGAATGAGCTCCAGGGCACAAAGCAAGACCCTCTCTTAAAAACTTTCTAAATGACTTTATTGTTTCTAGAGAACATTCCAAAATTCTAACATCTGTGAGGTGCTACCCTGATCATCCCACACCATCTTCCTCTTTGCTCTCCTCTTCCAGTCACAGTGGCCTTTTCTGTTTTGATCTCCCCTTAAATATGCTGTGCCCCTTTTTCCTTCATGCTTTTAATTTGCCTGCCAGATCCTTTATATCACTTATTCCTCATCTACTATATCCCGTTACAAGCCTTTAACATCTTCTCTGACCTTCTGGCCTCCCTATTTAAATTCCAGTATTACATACCTCTGAAACACATTTCTTTTATAACACTTAAGTGTATAAAGTATTCATTCACTTGACTGAATAATTGACAAATGTTTCTCTTCCCACTGGATTGTATGCCCATAATTTTATTCTCTATACTCTAAATGGAGTATGGAGTACTTAGAGTATTCTCTATACTCTAATATTTAGTGTATTCTCTATACTACAAATAGGATATAAAAGATGCCTCATTTTATATTTTTTGAATGGTCGAATGCTTACCTGTCTGTTTCAGCTTTGGTCCTTAGTTGCTTCATAAAGTCTGGAAGCTGCTGCCGCTGGTGGTCATACAGTGTGGCTAAGGGAACTCCAGAAGCATTGATGGCATCTGAGATGTGTGTTCGAGTTAGTTCTGCCATCTAAATGTGAATACACAAAACAGCAAAAGTAGACTTTAAAATGTAGTATCACAGGAGACCTGAAAAGGAGCACAAGGCCCTGGAAAGATCACTGATTGGGGCCAGTAAAATAGCTCCTCAGCCAAAGGCTGTAAAGCTTTAAGGACCCTGAAGTGCATCTCCAGAACCCTCATGGTGGCAGGAAAAGCACCCCCTTCAAATTGTCCCATGACCTTGACACTCAAACTCAAATACGCACACAAACAAACAAATGAGACAATTTTAATGGGGTCTTTACTGAAAGTCACTGTCAAAGTATATGTCTTTTAAATGTTAGAGACCCATTACTGGCCAGATCTAAGATATCCAGAATGACTGAGAAGAAAAAGCAAAGGGTTCCAGTGGCTCTCACCTCACAGATCTGCCGCGCTGCATCTGTGGTGAGACGCGCAGTCTCTGTTTGCTGAGCTGCTATTTTACAAGTTGCTTCCTGGAGGACCTCAGTCACTTCTTTTTGTGATTTAACCACGTGCTGTAATGATTCTGCATGGACCTATAAATAAAATGGGTGAAATGCTTAGGGGTTTCTATAGGTCTTACTTCTATGTAACTTAGTTTTAACTTATAAAGTTGTTTCATGGACCAAATACCTGATGAAAAAATACACTCACTCGACTATAACCTGGGTTTCACAGCTGATGGGACTGTGGATGATTAACTACTATGCACCTTGGTTACCACTTCTCTAAACTGAGAGTGAGTCTTGACTAGTTCAAAGGGTTGTACGTAACTCAAATATCAGAAAATTATCATATATAAAGTTCTAGACGTTATTTACAACCTTTCTCTTTTATTCTTATATGCTTAAGGGGTTCTACAGTGAAATTTCTAAATATAAAGTTTCAGATTTAAAGAACCAATATCTGCCACAAAATATATTACCTGAGCTGTTTTGTTCCGGGTTTCTTCTAACTGTCTCTGGCACTCCAGAGCCTCTTGTTCAGCTTTTAGCTTCAACAAGGCCAAATCTCTTTCATGACGTTGCTGTTGTGCCTTTAGATTAAAGTGATCAAATATTAATTCTTCAGCATTAAACTATTTTGATAGAGTGCCTACAGTAAACACCTTCCTTTGCTCCCTACCTTCCCTCCTTTTTTTTTTCTTTCTTCAAAGAGGTCCTTTATGGACCAAGCTGGCTTTGAACTAACATGCAACCTGCCTCAGTTTCCAGTATAGCCAGGATTGCAAAAGTGAGCCATGACACTAGACTCATGTTGTTTCTAATGTAAATGATTTATAACAAACAATTAGAGTCTAAAGGAAAAGTGGTAAACTAAAGTCATCAGACACGTTACCATTTATAAGCCAGATTTAGTGGCCACCTTACCACATATCACTATAGAAATACAAAATTTTTCCAAGACATGTAAGATTAAAGCTGCCTAGAAAGCAAAAAAAAAAAAAAAAAAAAAACTAGGGCATCTAGCTCTTTGAAAGAATTTTTTTAAGTTATATTTGTAGAAATAAAGAAAATGTCTCATTTCTCATCATTTTGACTTTGCCTCTGAAAGAACAATTTCATCAAAAATGTTGCCTCCCTAAAGGCCTAAAGGTCTCCTTTTTACCAGGATCCTTTCTGACCTTATCACTCTATGCAATGTTAGCTCCACGTGTGTATATATATATTCATTCTATCTATTCTGAAGCAATACCAAAAAGTATGGCTCTCTATAGGTGATTAGCCTGTACATGAAGCTATATCATGCCATGAACAGTTTTGGGATTTCCAAAATTATAATGTAGCCTGAAAATAGTACAGAAAAAAATCTGTGACTATGTGGGCATGCACATGTGTGTACAGAACTGTTCATACTGTAGAAGTAGTCAAGATTCCTGTCCACCTTGACGGAGTTGCAATAGTGTTATCCAGTCACTGTGACAGTACAAAGTCCCTAGCTTTTTTCAAATATGAAGCATAAAAAGGGACTCATGTCTACTTTGTTAAAGAATGCCTGATTCAATGGTTATTCCAAATCCAAGGTCAATGTGGTCTTTCTACTGCAATGAGGCCAGTTATTCAATGTTAAACAATCTTAGAAAACAGTATGAGAGTTGTTCACAAAGTTTCAGGTGTTTGTACTTGAGCCAAGCAACAATCTTGGGTATTTATGCAACAAAATTGAACATGTTGTGTGTGTATCAACAGGGAAATTGATGAGCAGTTAGGATGTACCTACTGATCACCGGTTTATTATGAGGCAAAAATACAATGTCATAGAAAAATCTTGGATTTATGTTGACTAAAATAAATTAAATAGAATAGTTAGAAATGAACTAGAATATATATTATGTTCTGGAAGAGACAAAAATAAACTATAGCATAAAAAAACAGAATGATTACTGCCTTGAGGAATTAGCTGAAAATGGGAATGGGTCAGCTTTCTGGGATGATGGAAGTTTTCTATTGATTAGATGGTTGTTATGGATGAATATACATTGATCAAAACTACATACCTAAAATCTGCATTTTTTAATTGAATGTAATACCTAAATAAAATACAATAAAAACGATGCCCTAGAGCTTCCACAAAGGAAAACACTGGTTAACCTCTGGACCTTACTTGCTGAGTTACAGTCCACATAATATCTGGATTTCAGAAATGTTTTGTTTGCTTGCTGGTTCAAATAAAGCATCAAAAATCAAACAAAGCGGGGGCGGTAATATACAACAGGTAAAGGAGCTTGCTGCCCAGCCGAACAACCTGCAGTCTCCCCAAGACCAACACTCTAGAAATGATTTCCCAAAGTTGTCTTCTGATCTCAGACTATACACATGCAATAAATAAATGAATTTAAAGTTAATAATAATAATAAAACAAAAGAACAACAGCAACAAAACCCACCACCACTATCACCAACAATAAAACAAACAAAACAAGCAAAAAACAGACAAACCTAGTCAATTCCATCAGGAAATAAAAACAGATGGCTGTCATCAATTTTCATTAATTCAATCATTAATTTTCAGCCATCAAAATAGAGTATAAAACATGAAAAATGAAGTATGGAAAAAAGAATAACTGTGCTAATGTTCTGCTGCCAAATATCCTATTTTTAATTTTCTTGGTGGGGCTAATTTTTTTTGGTTTTCCATTTTGGTCTTTGAGGAAGAGTCTGGTTAGAGCCCAGTTGATCTTACCCTCTGGACCATCCTGACTCAGCTTGACAAATGCTGATTGCAGGCATCACTATCAAACCAGGCTTCAGGGTTCTTTTTAATCTGTGTGATAACTTTTCTTCTTCTGTTATTTATAGATACTATATTTATAAATATAGATCTATTTATAGATTTATAGACTATTTTTTATTCTACTTGGAAGTTTTGTTTTGTTTTGAGACAGGGTCTCTCTTTATGTAGTCTTAGCTGTCCTGGAAGTTACTATATGGACCAGGCTGGCCTTTAACTCACAGAGATAGATACTCTTGCCTTTGCCTCCTGAGTCCTGGGATTAAAAGAGGTGCACTGAAGTGCCTGGCTTGAAAGTTTATTTTCTTAAAACCAGCAAACAAACAAAACTCATTTTGAGTACTTCTAAACACAAACAAAAGGAGAAAGCCACAGTGGAAAAAATCAAGAAAATTCAAATAATACCTTTATGATCTGAGCCAGAGATACGCTCTCCTGCTGAGCAAGTGAAATGCCCCTAACTCTTTCCACATCTGACAGCTGACGCACTGACTCCTCAATGGCACTCAGGTAACTGAGTTCTGCAGCCATGCGATGCTGAAGGCCAGCAGGAGAAAAACGCTTAGAACCTGGGGGATAGAAGCATTGTTAAACAGTCTCATAAAAGACCCCTGTGCCCAGATATTTGGTCCTTGTGAAGCGCCTGTCCTCTACAGGTCATACTAACTCCTCCTTTCATATGATTCCCTGCACTCTACTGAAGGGTTGGTTATGAGTCTCAGCATCTGCTTTGATACACTGCTAGGTAGAGTCTTTCAGAGGCCCTCTGTGTTAGGCTCCTGTCTTGTTACTTGTTTCCTCCTCCTTTCAATGTCCATCCCATTTGTCTTTCTAAGTGAGGATTGATTATTTTACCCCAGGTCCTCTTTCTTGATTATATTCTTCAGGTGTACAGATTTTAGATGTTTATCCTATCTATGGATATAACCTAGAACCCCTGTCAGATGTAGCCCATGGTAGCTCAGTATCCAAGTGGGTTTCCTAGTAAGGGGAAGAGGCACTATTTCTGACATGAACTCAATGGCTGGCTGTTTGACCTTCCCTCCCCACCCCACCGAGGGAGGAGCAGCCCTGCTAGGCCACAGAGGAGGACATTGCAGCCAGTCCTGAAGATACCTGATAAGCTAGGGTCAGATGGAAGGGGAGGAGGACCTCCCTTATCAGTGGACTTGGAAAGGGGCAGGGAGGAGATGAGGGAGGGAGGGTGGGATTAGAAGGGAATGAGGGAGAGGGCTATGGCTGGGATACAAATTAAATAACCTATGATTAATATAAAAAAAATAAAAATTATTTTAAAAAAATCAAAAAAATTTATGCTTATTAAAAAAAAAAGAAGCATTGTTAAATCAAAAGGTTCCCATAAAATGACAGTGCCAGTTCTTCATTATGAGCATGTATAAAATCTACCTTTCCTGTGTACTAAAGACAGTAACTTAATATATTTATGGGCATCTATGCATGCAAACATACATATTACATGCCTACGAGCAGATGGACTATATTACTGGGATGAGTTTTGATTAATGCTGGCAACAGGGAAAAAAATGAATACTGTTCAATTTCTTATGCTTTTCAATATTTAATTTTCTATACAGTTTTTGTTTAATACTTCAAAGAGTAATCCCATAAGCTTGAACATTTCCCTGTTGCTTAGTTGGAAAAAAGGCATTTTCAGGGGAAAAAAGTAAATAGTATCTTAATTTTTTTAATTTGCTGTTGTTCCTGGTACTGTCTTCCCTTCTGAAGTATGCTTTCATGTAACCCAGGATGACCTAACTCATTAGGGGGCCTAGGATGACTTGAACTTCTGCTTCTGAACAGAGGTGTGCACGCCCACATCTCATTTCCATGGTGTCAGGTAAACCAAGAGCGTAATGCAGGTTAGGCCAGCATCCACCAGACAAGCTGCACCCCAACCCTTTACTTTTAAACTTTTACCTTCATGAATCTACTTACCTAGTGCTGAAGCCATTTCTGTTTTATTCACATCAGGGAAAGCTGCAGTGGGCTTCAGTCCACTTGCAGTTGAAGGTACTATGGCTGAGGACTTAGAAATGTCTAAAGAAGTCCCAGGAAGGTCAAACTGTAACAACTTCTGTGAACTTGGAGATAAGGGAGAAGTTGGAGTCTTCTGAGATCTTCCCTTGTCTGATGAGCCACTAGAAATTGTTTGCATAAAGACATTAGAGACACTATTCGAAGAAGCAGCCCAACAGTAAGAATAACAAACATTTTTCTTTACCAATATGAATTAGCTTTACCAATACTAGTAGTCATTCATTCACCCAGTGTAGTTACTGCTCTGAATGGAAGCCTATGAACAGGTCTCTAGTTGCTAGATACAGTGTTGAACAAGCTGCATAAAACCCCACCCTAAATGGTAAAGTAGGTTATTGATTAAATTAGCACTGAACATGTCGTGTATGAAGCAAGATCTAAGATAGCCATTATATACCAATGAAAATATAACTGGTTAGTAAGACCTGGAGAGTACAGGAGCACCACAAGGACCAAATATATCAGGGCACAGGGGCCTTTCATGAGACTGTTTCTCCAATCAAGGACCATGTACGGATATAACCTAGAACCCCTGCTCGGATATAGCCCATGGTAGCTCAGTGTCTAAATGGGTTCTCTAATAAGGGGAACAGGGACTATTTCTGACATGAATGTAATGGCAATGTCTTCAACCCTCACCACCTCCGCCCAGGGAGGAGCAGCCTTGCTAGGCTACAGAAGAGGACAATGTAGCCAGTCCTGAAGATAACTGATAAGCTAGGGTCAGATGGAAGGGGAGGAGGACCTCCACTATCAGTGGACTTGGAGAGGGGCAAGGAAGCGATGAGAGAGGGAGGGTGGAATTGGGAGGAAATGAGGGAGGGGGCTATGGCTAGGATACCAAGTAAATAACCTGTGATTAATATAAAAAATAAATTAAAAAAAGAAAATATAACTATGTAAAAACATTAAAACATGTCTCAAATGAACTATCATTTTGTGTTTAAAGTTTTTTTTTTAAATGCCATGATTCTTTCATCATTTCCTCTCTTAACCCAAAGGCTACAGCAAAGTTAACTTCATATTATCACTCCAAATACTTTATATAGTTTACTTCTACATACCTATTTTTTCATTATTTTTTAATTTATTACAATTTATTCACTTTGTATCCCAGCTGTAGCCCCCTCCCTCATCCCCTCCCAATCCTGCCCTTCCTCCCTCTCCTCCCATGCCCTTCCCCAAGTCCACTGATAGGGGAGGTCCTCCTCCCCTTCCATCTGACCCTAGCCTATCAGGTCTTACCAGGACTGTCTACACTGTCTTCCTCTGTGGCCTGGTAAGGCTGCACCACCCGGGGGTGGGGGGGGAAACAATCAAAGAACCAGCCACTGAGTTCATGTCAGAGACAGCTCCTGCTCCCCCTACTAGGAAACCCACTTGGAGACTGAGCTGCAATGGGCTACATCTGAGCAGGGGTTCTAGATTATATCCATGAATGGTCCTGGGTTGGACTGTCAGTCTCAGAAAAGACTCCTGTGCCCAGATTTTTTGGTTCTGTTGCTCTCCTTGTGGAGCTCCAGTCCCCTCCAGGTCTTTCTATCTCCCCCTTCTTTCATAAGATGCCTTGCACTCTGCCCAAAGTTTTGGCTATGAGTCTCAGCATCTGATTTAATAACCCTGCTGGGTAGAGTCTTTCAGAGGCTCTCTGTGATCGGCTTCTGTCTTGTTCCTTGTTTTCATCCTCTTCCGGTGTTTATTCCATTTGCCTTTCTGAATGAGGTTTGATTATTTTATCCAGGGTCCTCCTTCTTGGTTAGCTTCTATAGGTGTACAGATTTTAGTACATACCTAATTTTTTATATTTATAACATTGAGCTTTTTCTAACATCACATAACTGACTGTAACAACTCTTAAAGCATTTAATTCAATACAAAACACATGTCATTCATGTTTCCTTGCATTGAATATTTGTTTGTTGAATAAATTAATAGACACTCTATAAAAGTATTACCATAATTAATACTTGGGGAGGGAGGGCAGAGCCCTAACTGTCCTGAAACTTGTTTTATAAGCCAGGCTGGCCTCAAACTCAGAGATCCACCTGCCTCTGTCTCAGAATGCTGGGATCAAAGGCATGCATTACCATGCCTGGCCCAATTAATATATTTTTTACATACTAAAATAAGTTTGCTTTTAGTTTCTGAAAAACTGATGGTTCAAAGGCAAAAATTATACCTGGCTTGAATATTTGAATAAAAGTACTTTTGGGAAAGCATTTACCAGCTTACCAAGTCTTTAACTGAGGACTTAAGAGAGTTTAACAGTAGTTTGCCTCCATACATGGGGGGAGGATACATGTTCCAATACCTCCAACATATACCTGAAACTTTATACAGCACCAAAACCTGATACAAACAGTTCACACACATGTTTAATGCCTTTCCTGTATATTAAAAAATATTTATCTTATGTGTATGTGTGTGTACCTGAATGTATGTTTCTGCATGACCTGTACAGGAGCCTGAGGAGACAAGAGGAGGACACTGGAGGTACAGGTGGTTGGCAGCCACAATGTGGTGGCTAAGAACCAAACCTGGGCCTTTTGGAAGAGGCATCTCTCCAGCCTTACTCTTCCATCTTAACTTGGCGCTTGTCAGACACTGTGGTTACAAACTTCATAGTCTGAGGTGTTGCAGTAAGACTACTGTGACTTTCTTTTACCATCCTCACAGTTTGAGAAAATAAAGACTCCTCACTGCTTATCTATATGTAACAGAAAATCAAAAGTTTCTTTTAAAAAATAAGATCAGTTTGTATCTTCAGAGCCATAATCTTTTATTTTTATTTTACTTTGTCATGTTCATGTGCATGCACACGTATATGCGTGCACATGCACACACTCGTGTGTGTGTGTGTGTGTGTGTGTGTGTGTGTGTGTGTGTGTGCGCGTGTGCCTGCATGCACATGCTCACACATTTCTGTATAGGTCAAAGCACAACTTGTGAGAGTCAGTTCTCCCCTTCTACCCATGAAGGCCCTGAGGACTGAACTCAGATCCTTAGGCGTGGCAGCAAGGTCTTTTACCTGCTGACCCAACTCACAGGCCCTAGACTTGATCTTTAAAATGACCAAAACAATGCAGAACCGTCATGTGGACAGATGAGCAGTAACTGCACAGAAAGCAATTGACTAGAGCTTATTTGTAAGCAGCAGGTTAGTGCATCTGACCAAAAAAAAAAAAAAAAAAAAAAAAAAAAAAAAAAACTTATTAAAAAAAAAAAGGTAAAAAAAACTAAAAAAAAAAAAAAAAAAAAAAAAAATAGTATGAGTACCATTATGACAGCAAAATAGGTAAAAATTACTTTCCACACAAGTCCAATATCCTAATTCAATCTCATGGCCCACATCTTTACAAAACAAAAAAAGCTGGATGCAGAAGCATACCATTCCTGCAGTGAGATGAGAGGCAGAAACTGGAGACTCAAAGGCCAGCCAGCTTGAAGTTCAAAGTTATAGCAGAATCAGCAGGCAGAAAGAGCAAGGAGACTGCCCCAACTGAGAGGAAGGAAAGAGCTGACTCCTCCTGAAATTGTCTTCTCTCTTCCACTGAGCCAAAGTAAACCACAAAAGTCCACACTCACACAACACGTCACGCACACACATACACACCAGAAACTTTTTTAAAAAATGAAAATACAGTTATAAAAAGTCCATAATCATGTAAGAGTGACACTTCAGAGCATGTTTGAGTGTTCTTAACTGAAAGGGAGAAAGACACCTAAAGGAAAAAATATTCTCAACAAGATCAAAAGGATACTAAGTAGTCGTGTTCAGAGCGGAAGAACACAGCTGAGAACACAGTTTGTAGAAATGAGACACACCGTGGTGACGATAGAAACACTCCCGTAGGACTAGATTCTTAAGCATTTCTTTGTGGGGTAGCTAACTTTATGCACCTCAAGAAAGGCAAATGCTTAGACAAAAGACTGGGCCAAGAACAATATGACAATGACTTCCGGACAGAAAAAGGAATTGTGCTTGTGGCAAACAATTACTGGAGATGATTTATTAATTGTAATGAGAAATGACCAGATGCTAAAACAAAGTCTACAGCTAGGAACAAGGTTACAATGTCCCTCAGAAAGTAAACAACCAGCTTAAGCAGGCACAGTGCACTGCCAGGCTGAAACTTAACAAATTTGCTCAAATGATATTGTTACCTTAATTATATATAACTGACAACATAAAGAATATGCTGCCTTACCTCACAGAATGCCCAGAAAGTTCTTCCAGAGTGTTTTCAGTGTCCAGAGTCTGTTCATAGTCTCTAATGGCAAGTTTGCTGCCAGTTCCAAGTTTCTTTTCTTGATGAGAACCACGTTCTGAGTCAGACTGAACTTTTCCCTCATCACTAAGTGAGTTCTGAGCATTTCCAGTAAGTGAATCCAACCCTAGAAATTAAGTTTTTATAGGCAAATTTTCAACATTAGACTTACTGAGATAGCTGATAAAATTTTATCAGTAAAACAAAAGTACAGATCAGAATATTAAAAATTAATATTTATTTAAAACTTATTTTTCATGTCTAAAACGATTCATTCTTTAAACAGAATAGAACTACAGATATTGGCTGGTATCTCAGTTACTCAAAAAGACTTACTGAATGCCAACAGGGGCAACCACTGTGCATTATTATTACACATTATTTCCAATACTTTCTCATGCTCTTTAAAATCACCACATGAATTCCAGTCTTCTTGACAGATAAGGAAATTTGAAGACTATGTTTGATGATGCTTAGAAATGTACATGATATACTGTTTTTCCTTTAAAGCAGTTGTAAAACAATATTATTTGTATTTCTTTTAAAAATAAAAGTGTGGGGGCTGGAGAGATGGCTCAGAGGTTAAGAACACTCGCTGTTCTTCCAAAGGTCCTGAGTTCAATTCCCAGCAACCACATGATGGCTCACAACCATCTATAGTGAGAGCTAGTGTACAGGCAGAATGTTGTATAAATGTATATAAAAAAAAAGTATGCATGGCTTCATGTATACATTGGAAAAGGTCATCAAAATCTGTAATAGTAATTGCCTCTGAACAGAAGAATTAAGGATGCTTTGTATTTCTTTTTAACAATTTTATTTTATTTGCTACTGTATGTGAGAGAGGACTGCACACATACAAGAGTGCCACAGCTCATACACAGAGGTCAGAGGGCAGCTTGTGTCCCTTCCAGTTACTTCTATATGGGTTCCAGCGATCTTATTCACCTAACCAAGATCGTGCAGTGAATGCTTTTACCCAGTAAGCTATCTCCATAGTTTGCTGGCCCTCCCTGATTTATATTTCTTGAATGAGTATCTGTAATTCTTAATCTTTTAATTACATAGTCATTTGTATTGAAAGATTTATATTAAAAAGTTTGATATTATATAGCAAAAGATACTTCACAAATATGAAAGTTGATTACATGATAAATAAAGTCATCTATTAATTAAATATAAAATCAAACCACAACTTCAGGTCACTACCACAAAACCATTGAGGAGAAGGTCATCAGCAGAATTCTACTTACATTCCTTCTTTTCCTTTTTTCCTTTATTTCCTTTAGAAGCAGATGAACGAGATGATAGAGCAGATTGAGCTCCTGATGAATGCTGAGAGGTAGCATCCACAGAGGAAAGATCATAGGCAGACTTTCTGGTAGAATGGTCTTCCTGAATGCCTAAGCTGCTACCACCAATTCTGTCAAGAAGAAAGTATTAGAGGTTAAAGAAAAATAAATTAAAAACCTGAGACCACAAATTCTATTTCGAAGGAGCTCTGAGTACCTAGATCAGATACCAAAGCAAAACTTACTCTTATGGTGAAAAAACAAAACAAAACAAAAACACTTGTAACAAAAGGTACTCAAATGAAATAGCAGCAGATAGTGTGAATATCTGATGCCCATCAGAGAGTGTAAATAACTAATCCTTTTATCAGTTTTAAAAGATTCTCTATGGCTCAGCTTACTAATCAGAAGAATCTCAGATGAGTTGTTTACTGACGTGAAACCAAATAAAATATTTCAGGCTTGGAGATGTAGCTGAGTTTGCAGTATCTGCCTAGCATGCATGAAGCCCCAGGTTTTGGTCTGCAGAATACCCATAAACTGGAGAGGTGAAAAATAGGAGGATCATAAGTTCAAGGCCAAACTAAATTACATAATCCCTATATCTAAAAAAAAAAAAAAAAAAAGAAAAAGAAAGAAAGAAAATGTTTCAGGCATGTATAAGAAAATATGAAACATTTGTATGTGTTGACTATAGGAAAGTATGGCCTCAATTACTACTGAAAATATACTTTTATACAGCATAATTATTTTTCCTCTGATAATCTTATAGAGAAGAATAATTTAATATAGCCCACTTTCACCTAGTAGTAAGATGATTAATGACGCTAATCTCACCATGATTAAAACCTTAAAAATCTAACCTTTTTTTGTTTTGTTTTTCAAGAAAGGGTTTCTCTGTGTAGCCTTAGCTGTCCTGGACTTGCTTTGTAGACCAGGCTGGCCTCAAACTCACAGCCATCTACTGCCTCCCTGGGATCTGCCTCCCTGAGTGCTGGGATTAAAGGAGTATATAACCACGTCTAACTAATCTTTTCTTTGGGCTCAAAACTTAAACTACAATTTTTCTATTCTACTTTTATGAATATTCATTTCTACTATTCCAGCTAGTGGAAAATTAGCTGGTCCTATAAGATTATCTAATGATTTTATGGGGGCTATACTCTATGATACATAAGAAGATACTAAATATGGAGAACTGTAAGTTTATGTGATAATAAAATTTAAGGAAGAAACTCTGGAAAAGTCAACTGTGTTTTGTAACTTTGTACAATTTAACCTCTGTCTTCTGTTTCCTCTCTAAAAAAGGGTATTCTAAGAGTAATACTTCCAAATCAGGCTAGCTCATAAAATGAGTGCTATTGGCAAAGTCCCTCATCCTTTCACTGTCTTGCACATTGAGGGCCCAATAATTACCAGTTGTTATAATCAATCTTTTCAAAGCTTAGATGTTAAGTGTATATCAAAATTTTATATTTTTCGAGTTAAATAAATATTACTTAGTATCACAAAGTTAAATGTCTACCCCTGATTTTCCTCATTCTACCATAGAAAATAGTATTTTATACTTCTTATATTACTATGTTGAAGCCCATTTCCCAAGCTATCATCCTCTGATGGGGACTCACAGATTGGTTTATAATCTGTATTCTCTTTCTTGTTACCAGGTCCTGTTTTAAGTTGATATTCCACTCCTCAGGTGTGGTGCCACTAGCAGGTGATCCTCACACACTTGAGAATTGGAGGCAAGAGGATCAAGAGTTTAAGGTTATCCTTCATGAGACCCCATCTCAATAACGAAAAAAAAAAAAAAAAATATATATATATATATATATATATATTTCACTGCACATTTGTAACAACTTTATTTTCACCATTATGCACAAATACAAATAAGCACTACTCTACAAAGCCAAGTGTCAACTCAAATAGTCTGGATCCAGAGTCCATGATATTCCTGTTACACAGCCTTTGTACATATCAATCAATAAGCAAGATGCAACTTATATTCTGACCAGAGCTCTCATTTGTACATTTTTTTCTAGTTGAAACTTCAGTACATATTTGCTATCAAATTCTTACTGAGATTCAAGAGCTGATTTTTTTTCTGTCAATGTCCCACTTCCCGGAGAGGAGACAAAATCATCTTCATAGGAAACACTGCTGAGTGGGGTTGTGGTGACATTCAAAGGCCGTGATGCCAATGTTCCCCTGTCTTCAAACCCTATCAAAAAGAATAATTGAGGCATAGTTAAAAAACAAAATTTAAAATTATAAGCAAAGCATTCTACAGAATCATGATATAATAACATAAGCTTAGAATTTCTAGGCTATAGATTTTCACTCTATAAATGGAGCAAATCATTTGACAAATGAGTTGGTTTCATCTGTTCTTATGCTCAACTGGGTATTACACTGAGTTTTCCTAAATCTCAAATTTAGGCACTTAAAGAGCTTATGATAACTTTATATGCCATTGTTCTCTTCTGTTTAGCTACTTTATTTGGTGATTGTCCTAGTTAGTTTTTGTTGTCACCTAGAGTCACCTGGGAAGAGGGCACCTCTTTTAAAGATCTGCATAGATCAGCCTGGCCTGTGGGCATGTCTGTGGAGCACTGTCTTGTTTTTACTGGTTAAGGTAAAAAGGCTACCATCCCTATGTGGGTGGGCCTAGGCTGTATCAAAAAAACAAAAACCAGCTGAACTTGAGCCTGTGACCAAAGAGCAAGCCAGTGAGAGGTTTCCCTCTGAGGCTCTTGCCCCTGCTCTGGCTGAGTTCCTCCGATTCCCTCAGCTATGGATTGTGACCTGAGGTATAAGTTCAGATAAGCCTGTCTCTCTCCATGCTGGTTTGACCACAGTGGTTATCACAGCAACAGAAAGCAGACAAAGACAGATGTTGTTTTAAATTTCTTTTGATTTTAGAGTGCTTTCAATTTCTTTTGTTGAAAGCCAAGTACTTAAATCAATATTTTTGTTTTTAATATTATTATAGTGTATGTGTGGTTTGTCTGCATGTTTGTCTTGTGAGTGACTGGTGCTCGTGAAGGCCAGAAGAAAGTGCTGAATCCTCTGGGATGGTAGTTACTGATGACTGTGAGCTGCCCTGTGAGTGCAGGGAATGGAGCCCAGGTCCTCTGGAAAAGTACCACTGTTCTTAACTGCTGGGACACCACTCTATCTTGACGTTCATATTTTTTAATGAGAAAATTGGTTTCATTCTTAAATTCTGGTATTAGATCTTCATTAAAATTTTATAGCTATATTTGGAGATGAAATATGTATTAGGATTTATTTGCTTAAAAAATCCTGTAGGGTCATAACAGAAGACTTGGAATAGGCTGTCTAATTAAAACTGCTTGCTTTTGTATTAGTTGTTGTTGAAGCTAGTAATGGATGCATTAGTTTCAGTATGCTTATTTCGTTTCAAAATTTTTCTAAAAAAGAAGTGAAGACAGGCATAGTGGTGCATGCCTTTAATCCCAGTACTCAGGATGCAGAGGCATTCAGATCTGAGTCCAAGACCAGCCTGGTCTACAAAGTGAGTTCCAGGACAGCCAAGGTTGTTATACAGAGAAACCCTGTCTCAAAAAAATAAAAATAAAAATAAAATAAAAGAAAAAAAAAGCAACACTCTCTTCTGGCCTTCACTAGCACCAGGCACGCACAAGACAAACATACAGGCAAACTATTCATACACATATAATAATATCTAAAGAACAAAAATATTGATTTAAATACTTGGCTTTCAACAAACTATATGGCTAGATAAGAAAGCATGCTAAAAAATGAACTATAAAAGCAAATGAAAGTATTCCTTGCTCATGCTAATAAGCCTCAATCAGTAAAACAAGATAGTGCTCTACAGACATGCCCACAGGCCAACCTGATGGAGGTAATTCCTTAAGAGAAGCGCCCTCTTCCCAGCTGACTCTAGTTTATGTCAAGTTGACAACAAAAACTAGCCAGGGCAACCAACCATCAACATAAATAAAGTAGCTAAACAGAAGAAAGCAATGACAAAGGTATCACAAGATCTATAAATACCTAAATGTAAATTTTAGGAAAACACAGTTTAATACTCAGTTAAGCATAAGAACAGATAAAACCAACTCATTTGTCAAATGATTTGCTCCATTTATAGAGTGACAATCTATATATATAGCCTAGGAATTCTAAGGTTATGCTTTTATACACTGGGTGGAATTCACCTATAATAAATAGAAACTAGAAAGGGACATAACTGAGAAAATTAACTTTATCACATTACAAGAAAAGCTATGTTATAAGATCTCAATATTATGAGAGACCCTGGATTTTAAAAAAGAAAAAAAAAACAACAAAAAAGAAAATTATGAAATAACTTTCTAGTATAGGTCTTTATTTTTCTCACCTTTTCCATATAACTGATATGACTTGGTAAAAATATTAATGACACTGTGTGGACTTCCCTTTGCCAGCTCTTCCCATGGTCCTTTGCTTTGTGTATTACCTATGTGCCCCAAAAGTGGCATGAATTTCTCAGCTTCTTTCTGAAACTCTTTGATGGGTTCATAAGAACTTCTCTCTCCAGCACAAAATTCTTTTTCCTTTAAAGTTTCTGCTACCTTCATCAGGGGTCGTGCATGCAGGCCTCCTTCTTCCTCAGAAAGACTTCCTTCACTAAGAAGAGGCCCTTCACTGACTGAGTCTATGCTGGAACAGAGAGACCTTTTGGCTCTTTCTTGAGAACAGCCTTGTACATCAGAGCTAGAAGAATCACTCTGCCTCTTACACAACTGTGCCAGCAGCCCTCCTGGCTTAGGACCAGGGGATTTCATTCTAAAATTTGATATGGCACTCTGGGGTCTGATCATCTCAGGAAGTTTTTTATATTCACTAAGGCTGCCTACACCAGGAAGATCATCATCAAAAGTTGCATGAGACACACAGGTTCCCAGCATCTTCTGAATCCGAGCAGAGAAAACATCTTCAATGTCCTCTTTCACAGGTGGACTGATAGCTTTAGTCCAAGGTCCATTCTCTTGAGGCGTTTGCTTCACATCGTACTCAGAGTTCCACACTGACCCATAGTTAATGCTGGCCCCAGCTAATTTCTTAGCTTCACTTTCAATCCTGCTGGATAGAGAAGCAGCTGTTGCTTTCAAGGCTTCAATACGATCCAGTTTACTCTTGTATTGGCTGGCACTAGGTTTTAACAAGGCATCTGGATGAGGAGCTTGTGAGGTCACATATGGTTGAGGTGTGAAAGTTAACGGTCCTGCAGCCTTATTATGACTCTTTTTCGCTGGTAAAACGGAGTCATAGTCCTTGTGCAAAATTCCTACATGCTCAAGTTGTAAGAGATGGGAGAGCAAATTTTCAGCTGTTCCAACAAGGGGCTGTGCTTGAGAACTGTGAACTCGTGGGCTCAACCTGTCTGGTTGCATCCATGCAGGTTCCATCAAGTCTCGTCTGCTAACAGAAATCACAATGTTAGTGGTGCTAGGAATTGATTCCAGAGCCTCACTCAGGCCAGGCAAGTGTTCTGTCAAGGACCTATATCCCTATTCCAAAAGAAGGAGAAAAGGGAACTGGGAGCCATGGTGCACACCTATAATTCCAGCACCAAAATGTGCAGTTTTTAACTTAAAAAATAATCTAAAGTTGTAAAAGGGAAGAAGGAAGAAAAGAAGTGGAAGAACTGATGCAAAGTAATAACAATGTTTGCTTTCATAACATTGTTTAGAATCAGAAAGAAACTTAGGGAAAGGGAAAGGCAAAAACATTTCACCTGCACAGTAGGTCTAAAATGATGACCCGGATAGTACTATTTAAATAAAGTATTCATAATAAAAAATGAGAATAATAGAAAATTTACAACTTACATTTAAACTACCTTTAGAATATTAAACAAATCATGCATGTCTCTTACTAGCAGTAAGCCCACAAGCTGATTAGAAGTACTAGCTTTTAAAGTCAGATTGCCCATGTTCAAACCCATTTCCTATGTTTGGACTTTGAGAAAGTTTAATTATTAAAGTCTAGACTTCATTCCTGGTAGAGCGCAAGCCTGAAATCCCAGCACTCAGGGAGGCAGAGGCAGGTGGATCCCTGTGAGGTTGAGGTCAGCCTGGTCTACAAAGTGAGTCCAGGACAACAAAGGCTACATTGAGAAACATTGTCTCAAAAAAAAACCAAAAAAAGTCTGTAAAACCATAATAACCACAGTGTTTAGGTCTGTCAAGTTCCTCAGTAAATCAATTGTCTAAAACACACAGAGCACTGGGCTTCAATTTAGCACTACAAAACAAATAAAGCTAAACTAAAACCCAAACAATGTTTTTGTTTGTTTGTTTGTTTTTCTTCCTAAAAGGATACAATCAACCCCAGGCCTAGAAACTAAGAAACAAGAATATCATCAATATCATTGAGGGCTAGGGAATGGCTCTGAGGTTAAAATCACTTCTTTCAGACCAAAGAGATGGCTCAGTGGTTATGAGCACTTGCTGCTTTTCCTGGAATCCAAGTTCAGTTCTCAGCATCCACATCAAGCAGCTTACAGGAGACCAACATCCCTGCAGACACCTGCACCGGCATGTGAGCGCGCATGCGCACGCGCGCGCGCACACACACACACACACACACCTGAAAATAAAAATCTTAAAAAAAGAAAAGAAAAAGAAAGGCACTTCTTGCTCTTGGGGAGGGATCAGGTTGGTTCCCAGCACCCACACAGTGACTCACAACCACCAGTAATTCCAGTTCCAGGGATCCTCTACTGTCTTCTGACCTCCATGGGCACTAGGCATATACATGGTAGATGTACATGCATGCAAGCAAAACACTCATACACATAAAACAAATAAATGCAGAAAACTTAAGTGTTATCAATATTATTGTCCTTTGGGGTGAAAGAAGACCATGTGTACTAACTTCAGATTGGAAAGAGATTTGTACCTGTACATTCTCAAAGAGCTTCAAATCTTTTTCCTTTTCCCAATGCTTATTACTACAGAGCATAATTTAGAACCATCTGTATCTTTTACTGTCATTTATCCATCCAAAAAAACTTTATGTTGGGCTTGGAGGAGGCAAGAGTGATACCACCTGATAAGGAATCAACATTGGCCCTTGGATTAAAAGAGCAGGAAAAACTAAAAACCAGAGTAAAGCACAGTGAATATAGCTGTACAGCATATTTGGGTATTAGTTGAAGATATTCACCAAATTTCAAATAAGTCTTCTCATAAAAAGAAAGAACCAGCCAGGCATGGTGGTGCACACCTTTAGTCCCAGCACAGGCAGAGGCAGGTGGATCTCTGTTAGTTCAAGGCCAGCTTGATGTACAAATAAGAGTCCAGGGCAGCCAGGACCCAGAGAAACCTCATCTGAAAACAAACAAAGAAGCCATTTTTCTTTCTCTCTGCGTTTTACCTTGCAAGAGACCGTGGAGGCTCTGACAGGGACAGGTCACTACTAGAGGATGCGCTGGGGGGACGCTCCTGCACTTTGTTTTCTTTATCAGATTCTCCAGATGGTTGGTACCCAGGCCTGGCCTAAGAGAAAGGAACACAAATTTATCCGATTCTGATCACAAAAATGTCTTCAGGTAGCACATAAGAAACTTACTTATCATGTCACTTTAACTTTTAAAAAGGTCATAAAAAGAGAGACTTTTTCCCCCTCAAATAAAAATCACTTTTTATTTAGTTTGACTTTAAAACAGCTATTATATGGTTGTGGGGTACAGCTCAGTGGCAGAGTGTTTACTTCTATCAGGTTGAGAGTTGGATCCTAGAACAGAAAACCAAACAAAACAACCACCACAATTTACAGCAAAACATCACCTAACATCTGACAAGGACATTGTGATGGTTAATAATAATAACTGTCAATTTAACAGAACTCAGGATCACCTGGGACAAGGGCCTCTAGGCATTCCTGTGAGGTTATCTTGACTGTGTTAAATGAGGTAAAAGACCTGCCCGAGGTGGGTGGCACCATTCCCTGGCTAGACCCCTGGACTACTTTAGTGAAAAAAGCAAGCTAAGCTGCAGCATGTGTCCATTCCTGTCTGCTTTCTGATGAATGAATGTGATGTGACCAGCTGCCTCAAGCTCCTGCCACCCTGGTTTCCCCTCCATGACAGACTATTCCCTTAAACTACCAGCCAGAAAAGAATTTTCTCCCTTACATTGCTTTTGTCAGTGTATTTTTACCACAGCAACAAGCAAAAACATTAAAGACATTAATATAGACAACATGATTAAGGTAAAATGGTACCCTTTATAAACCTCAGTTTGTTCATCTCATAAGTACAAAGAATACACATTACCTTCTTGCAGTTATTTAACTGATGTTTAAACCTGTAAGTCAAGCTTTAAAAACAGCTGTAATACCCGAGACACATTCAAGTTAGCAGTGTTAAAAACATTAGTTCAAGATTATGTCTTCACTTCAACACTAAACCCAAAACTAAGTATTTCATTAACATAACTCAGTGGTGTATTATGTACTAGATATCTGCTCAGTACTACAGTGAGAACAAGGCAGGAGTATAGCAGAACAGAAGAGAGAGCTAAGCACTGTGGCAAGCTTTTACTTTCCCTATTTCCTCATTATTCTTTGCATGCAATAAATTTCATGAAAGGTCTTGATTGTTATAAATATCTGAGCATGTCCACAGTCCTGCACAGCAAGCAAGCTTTCCCTCACCATGAATTAGCCCACTTTGTGTTCCTGTAACTACCAGTACCTGTGCTTCCTGTGTCACACGGTGATGAGGAGGCTCTTCAAGCAAAGTCTTCTCTAGCAGCAATTTGGAGTAAGTTTCCTGTAGCCGCCTAGAGCCTGATGGATCAGGAGGCACAGTTTTTGCTTTGGTGAAGGCTTCTCTCTGTTTCCGGTAGAGCTCCTGTAATCGTTTATTCTTCTGTTCTGTAGCCTCCTTTTGAGCCTTCTTCTCTTCGTTTTGCTTCCTCCTCCTTTCCTCCTGCTGTCTAACAATGTACTGTCGTACCTCATCCGTGTCATAGTGGCGCTTTTTGGAAATCACAGGTGGATCCTCACTAGCTGTTATTTTGTCAGGCTTTCTTTTCACTGGGCTGTGACTCCGGGGTACCTGCACCGGTGCTGATGACTTCTGATTCTGTAACTCTCCAATCTCTTGTCTCATAGTCTGAGCTGAAGAATCTAGCTGTAAGTCATCAAGAATGCCACGAATTTCAACTGGCAAAAAGTTCTTTTTTAAGGCAGCATTTTCCTCCTGCTTATTGTCTGGAAGGGATGGGGCTGATTTCACTATATTATTTTCAGACCGAGCTCTATTTCTTGAATGTTCTGAGTTTCGTGGAAGATGTTTGTGTGAAACATCCAACTTGGGGTCAGATTCTGCTCTTCCAATATGGGCCCCTGCAATGCACAGGCTTGTTAGTTATATTAAAACTTCAGGTTCATTTCTAAGATTTATTGCACTAATAAAAAAATTAAGAAATTTTCCTTTAAACTCAGATTCAAATATCCTGTAACAATTCAAAGAATGTTGTAATCATAAAGCTTCCTTTTATCAGTAAGTTTCATATAAACTATACTCTTCCTTATAATGCATCTTTTAGTATTCCTGTTAAAAAAAAAAAACCTATTATTATAATTGAAGGGAATATGTAACATTTCTGTTTCTCTTACACACACATATTTAATTTTTCCCCTCTTCAAAAAAAATTTTTTAGAAGGAGCCAGGTATGGTGACAGGCACATATAATCCCAACATTCAGGAGGCAGAGGCAGGAGGATCTGAAGTTCATAAATGTTCTTACCTACATAGCAAGTTTGAGGCCACCCTGGGCTATGAGACTCTGCCTCCAAGCAACAACAAAACCTAACCAGAAAAACTTCTTAGAAATCTCTAAGAAAGGCAATAATTTTAAGTGCCTTGAAAATAAGCAAACTTGGTGCTGGAAAGAATGCTCAGTGGCTGAGAGAAATGTCTGCTCTTCCAGAAGAACAGGGTTTGATCTCAGCATACAGACGGCAGCTCCCCACCTATCTGTAACCCCAGTTCCAGAGGATCCGACATCCACTCCTGAGACAGGGCACACATGTGATGTACAGACACACATGCAGACAAAATACCCACACAAATAAAATAGTGACATTTTTAAAAGAAAGATCAAGCTGCATTAACTATAACTAATAAAGGCACTAAGATACTGTGCTTTTCTAAAAATTTTATATAATACTGACTCATTCTGCAATTAAATGACACCATTTTTAGATGAGTTTACCAGAAATTTTCTGAAAGTTTAGATTCCTATTGATATAAAAGATTAAAATTGGCCTCCTATATATTACATCTTAGTAATGTCTACAAAACAAATCTCAAAAATATTTTAAAAGACGATTTAGGTATTTTACCCATTTTCCAGAGAAAAAGAAAAACTCTAGTAAGAAGCCTAAGAAATACAGAATGTTCCCTTCTATTATAATAAATATGTATTTAGGTAGCCATGGGTGTGGTCTATGGTGTGAAGTCCTAGGTACTAGAGAACTGCCTACCTCCCAGGAAACACTCGTGCTGGCTAACAGCTGAGCTTCTACTACTCTCCGGTGAAAGGCACAACACAGTGAACATGTACGCAAACAGCCATTTTAGCATCTAGCGTTGCTGGTGCGGCTTCATGTCAGACTGAGTGTATACATGAGTTCCCTTGCAATATGAAAGAAACAAAGAAAAATACAAAGTACATATTGGCTATAACATATTAAATCAGAGCTGATTACATTTCTTGCTTAATGGACTCCAGGAACTGAAATTAACTGGGACAAATTTCACTGCTGAAAAGGAAAGCTGGTCTGTGGGGATTTTATATTTCATTTCTCAAAGTTAATGTTTACAAAAAACATAACTAGTTATTTTTTTCCTTTTCCATGTGTGTAGTTTATCTCCATATGTGGACGTTTGTATGTGTAGGCATGCATATATGTGGACATGCATGTATGGAAGGGGTATGTGCATGTGGAAGCCAGGCGTTGATGTAGGAAGCATCGCTCTTCCACTTCATCACTGAGGCAGGGTCTCTGCGTCATAACCAGAGCTCGCTTGCACAGCTAGTCTTGCTAGGCAGCTTTCTCTAAGGATTCCTTTCTGCAATAGGAAGTACAGGTGAGCTACTGGGGACCTGAGCTGTGGTCTGCATGCTTGCACAGCAAGCACTATAACCACTGAACCGGCTTCTGAAATAGCCTCACAACTATTCTAAGTAGCAGTCAATGTCTTTAAAATAAAATTAAAAGAATAAATTTGAAGGTCAAACTTAAGAGAGTCCTGGATCTTAAAACAAATTTACTTATGGCTAACTATACCTCTGAGAAAAATAACTTTTCTGCAGACAGCTCTGCTCTTTTGAGCTATAGTTAACAATTTTAAGCAAAATCTTAAGTATTCTCCAGCATATTTTTGCCCTACTAAGTATGTAAATGAGCAACATTGGTTTTTGAAACAGTTGTAACTCTAGCCTCTCACCAAATTTAGCCGTTCTTTCTCTTCCATTTCTGTCACTCGATGTTGGTCTTCGCTCTTTATGCTCCATCTTGGGTGCAGGTCCCAGAATCTTCTTCACTAACTTTTGTCCATCTCGCCAAGAAGATGTACTTATCAAACGACTACTACCTAAAATATATATTGCACTAAATTTAAAACTTTAATTTCATCTCTAAGAAGTGTATTTATTCAGTAATGTAGGTTCCATAAGTAATTTTACATTTATCTTCTGCTGAGGTTAAAAGGCCTGCCATTAGGAGCACATTTTTAGGGGTCAGAGAGATGGCTTAGTAGTTAGGAGCGCTGGCTGCTCTTTCAGAGGGTTAGATTCCCACTGCCCCCACGGAGACTCACAACCATCTACAACTCAAGTTCCAAGAGGTCCAATGCCCCCTTTTGTTCTCCGTGAGCACATACGGTACACAGGCAGATATGTAGACATAACATCCATGCACACAAAGAAAATTAAAATAAATAAAAAATTTAAAGGTGTATTTTTTAACTCTAACCAACAAAACTGGTTAATGGTTTGTTCAAATCTTTTTTGAAAATCTACCTTTTCCGGGGAGGGATGGTAAAATGTGCCACAGTACTCGTGGAAGCTCAGAGAACAATCTAAGGTAATCAGTCCAGTTCTCTCCTCCTACCACATGGGTCCTAGTTACACTCTGGTCATCAGGCTTGGCAGCAATCACCCTCACTTACTGAGTCATCTTGCTGCGCCTGTTTAAATCTTCATTTGCCTCCACATAGCAAGTAAGTGTAAAACGCCTCTAAAATTAGGTACCAAATGATTCCTGAAATTTCAAGTTACTAAATAAAACTTATTTGCTAAACAAATGAATGCTTAAACTAAACACGGGGATAAAAATTTTAAGAAACATAAAAACAGCAGTAATCTCTTATTGCTGAGACTTTCATATTTTACAGTTGTATCCCATAAGTACACATTACAATAATACAATATAAAAACTAACGTTTTAAACTGTCCTTAATTATAAAAGTTCATAAAAATAAAGGTGCACTACACTTAGTTTATTTACTAAGAGGAAAAGTTTTCATTAGTTTCAGACATAAGAAAATTCAATTAGAACATCTCAAAATAGCAACATAAAAGTCAAAATAGAAATCATAAAAAATATAAACATCAAATGAAATGTAAAGTAACATGACCAACAGGAAGCAAGGGCTACCTGTAACTCAGCTCCAGCGGGAGCTTGCTTAGCATACACAAGCCCTGGATTCCATTTTGAATTAAGTAAGGGGTGGGGACAAAGCCAAGAGTGGTTGTCAAGGTCACCTGTAATTCCAGCACTAAGGAAGCAGAAGCAAGAGAAATTGAGTTTAAGGCCAGGTTAGGCCAAAAAAAAAAAAAAAAAAGGAACTGGAATAACAAAGAAAATAATAAAATAGTTATTTAATATTTACTCAATTTAAAAATACCATTTGTAGCCTGTGTAGAGGTGCAAGCCTGTGATCCCAGCACTCAGGGAGGCAGAGGCAGGCAGATCTCTGTGAGTTCAAGGCCAGCCTAGTCCACAAAGTGAGTCCAGGACAGCCAAGGATACACAGAAAAACCCTGACTTGAAAAATATAAACAAACAAACAAATTAGAACACATGTATTTAAAAACCAATACTGATAAAATTACAGTAAAATCCTATATATATATATACACTGTTAAAATGACTGTTCCTTTCTAAAACAAACAGTTCACACTATATTTCTAAAGCCAAAGTTCTGAACTAGGCAAAATGGTGCACGTTTTTGTTTGCTTTTGTTTTTTGAGAGAGGGTTTCCTCTGTGGAGCCCTGGCTGTCCTGGAACTTGTCCTGTAGACCAAGCTGGCCTTAAACTCAGAGATGCACTTGCCTCTGCGCAGGATGCTGGGATTACAGTTGTGAAGCACCAGGCTTGGCAGTGTGGTGCACTTTTAATACCAGCACTGAGGAGGCAGAGGCAGGGGAGCCTCTGTAAAGTCAACCCTGGTACACGTAGCAAATTTTCAGTCAACGATCACTTTAAAAATAAGATGATAAAAATTTAATACATGCCAAAGATGCTTTTAGGTCTTCAATGACTAAAATTACTATGACTTTAAAACTACTGTACGAACACAATAAATAAATTTAAAAATTTTAGAATACTATTCAAAAACAATTAATACTAGTACTTTTTCTGTTATTTTTTCCAGTTCTCCAGCACACTATCCTATTGTATTATATGAAAAACATTCTAATAAGAGGTTTGTTTTTTTTTTAATAAACTCTTTCTTTTTTTCTTTCTTTCTTTTTTTGAGACAGGGTTTCTCTGTGTAGCCTTGGCTGTCCTGGACTCAGTTTGTAAACCAGGTTGCTTCTGCTTCCCCGAGTGCTGGGATGACAGGTGCGCACCACTGCACCCAGCTAAGTAAGCTCTACTGTATAGTTTAAATGGAGATACGGGTCTAATAAATACTCCTCTATAGAATATGTGTGTGTGAGAGTGTGCACGTGTAAAGGTATACAGATGTCACTGTGCACGGTGGAGGTCAGATGACAGCTCTGAGTGCCAGCCCTCACCTCCGCCTTGTCTGAACCAGTTTCTCTGTGTCTTCGGGTTTTCGGTGGCATATGGCAGGCCAGCCGGCCCAGGAACTTCTGGGTATTGCCTCCACCTACTCCCTCCCACAGGGCTCTGGGATTACAGGGCTGTTGCTCTATGTCTGGCTTTTCCGTGTGTTCTGGAAATTCAAATTCAGGTCCCAACCCTTGCACAGAGAACACTTTTACCCAGAGTCAGCCCCTGTTTACTTTAGAAATGCCTTTGTACTTTGTTATTTTATTTATATCTTATAAACCATATGTATAATATATAGTATAACTTTGTACTTAGTTATTAACCATAAACAGTGAGTCTACAGTATTTAAAGGGTTGTGAGCTTACTGCTCAATATAAGAAACTATGTTTTTAGAAAATGACAGAGCAGAAATCTTTGCACTTTTACCTTAATTTTCTGACTCAAAATTAAACTTCCATTATTTATTTGTTTGTTTATTTATTTTGAAACACTGGATGTGAAAGTGCTGCGTGGGAAGGGCTGAAGAAACGGCTCAGAAGTTAAAAAGCACTGGCCACTCTTCTATGGGACCCAGGCTTGACCCCCTGCATCCACATGGCAACTCACAACTGTCTGCGACTTTAATTTCAAAGGGTCTGATGCCCTCTTCTGGCCTCTGAGGACACCAGGCACTGCATGTGAACAAAATATCCAGATACATAAAATAAAAAACTAAATTGTGGCCTTCTGAAATAGTTTCATAAAGTAATTCTAAGACTATTCTCACTAGAAAGTTATTAATATAGTTTTAGCACATTTATGCTATTCAGTCTAGCTTAATGGCAAAGTGCTTACAGATGAAGCAGACTATCATAAAACTGGGTAAATACACTCTTTGTACTTCATCCCAAAGGATGCCTCTGATAGCATTACATAGTAGCATATAAAATTGCTTTTATTTATTTATTTATTCTTCTCTAAATGTAACCGAATAGATGGAGTTTTTTTGTTTTGTTTGTTCTTTTGGTTTATTTGTTTGTTTGTTTTTCAAGACAGTGTTTTACTGTGTAGCCCTGGCTGTCCTGGAAATCATCTGTAAACCAGGCTGGCCTTTAACTCACAGAGATTCCTCTGCCTCTGCCTCCCAAGTACTGGGATTAAAGGCGTGCACCACCAACAACTATATATGGCATGTTTTTATACTTAATTAAATTAACATTGAGATACCACATATTCTCGTAAAACAAGTTTTACTTGTACAGAACTGGCATTACTCCATTACTGCATCTGAAGTTAATCACAAAATATGCTGTTACTGTAATAACAAGCATAAGCAGAACGACAAGGGCTTGATCAGAGAACAGCATCTCATCATGCTGTTTCCCATAGACCTTGTGATCTCTTTGCATATTGTCATTCTTTGTTTCCAACTGTACCTCTCGGGACTTTTTTGTCTTGCTAACCACTATTACCTAAGCTTAATACATCACACTGCCATACATATAGCCACTGCTGGAAAATCTCTGAATAATGTGTGAGTGCATCAATTCAGAGTCTCCTAAAACTAAAGTGAAAAGTTCTCAAACTGTCTCTAGTCTTTCATGGCTAAAAGTTACTTGCCAAATACAGCATATCAGGACACGTAGAAATTGGAATGCATGCTATTCATGTGGCACTATGCTGCAGTATTTTTCTAGTATTTTTCCATTGCTTTTAGTTCTCACAACAACCCTGTGAAACAAATACCACTGATTATCTTTTTACATGTGAGGAAACCGAGTCATATTAAAATTAACTCATGTGCCAAAGAAATAAAGTTAGTTATAATATAAATTCAAGCAATCTGAATCAAGGTTGACATGTCAACCACTATCAAAGCAGAAATTTCTTATTTTCCTAATTGATCTAACTTAGCTGGCAAGAACACTGGTGTTCTGATACATTTTAAAGATAATCATGACCAATCCTCTTGTAGAACAAGATTGCTCGTGGGGGGAAAAATCACTATTTTAATTTGGTATGTTTCTATTAAAGAATACTAGAAAAAAACTTTTTGAGGTGATAGATGTATTCTTCATGGACATGATAAATCTGATGATTAGTCTTCATTATTAACTAGATATGATTTACAATCACCATGACATCTCTGATACTTTGCTATGAGGGTGTTTCCAGAATGGTTTACCAGGAGAAAAAAAAAAAAATCTTAAATGTGGATGTCACTATTCTATGAGGTAAGGGTCCCATATTGAATGAAAAGCAGAAAGTGAGCTATTTGCAGCTCTCATCTCTCTCTGGTTCCTGACTGAGGATAAGATGTGAGCACCCACCTCCTGTTCTTCCCTTCCTGTCACAATTAACTACACCCAAAAACTGTGAGCCAAAATAAGCCCTTCCTTCCTTTAGCAGGCTTTGTTGGGAATGTTTTCACAGCAGTACTGATAAAGTGAACAAATGCTTTCATAGATGCATACATATAAAAACTTTCTAAATATATTATAGTTAACAATGTTAACTATATTTATATATATACTATATACATTTTTATATGCTATATATGTATTTTATATATATTATACATATATATAATAGACTGAATTTCATATAGTCCTAGCAATGAGAATATCTGCTAACATGTTTATATCCATCTCTATAATATCCAACTTTAAGCTGAGCAAAATACTAGACACCAACCTGTTTTGCATTCTGGATTTGACAACTGTGTCACTTTTTGGATTTTTCGCACTGGTTTGACCACTTTCTTTTCTTTACTTTTTTCAACAGGTTTCTCTTTTACAGAGGTATCATCTGAAACACATAAATATGGACAGCCATCATTATGACTCCTATTCAGCACCTACATTCTTCAATAAAGAAACTCAGGTGCAGTACCACCCTCCCCTTTCTACAGCTTCAGTTACCCAAGGTCAACTGCAAGCTGAAAACATTAGGTGGAAATTTCCAGACATAAACAATTCATGTTATAAACTGTGCATCACTCTGAACAGCATTGATGGTATCTCTTGTCTAGCCCCAGCCAGTCAGACTGGGTCATACCTTTGTCTAGAGTGTCCACACCTACAGGTTTTCCACCTATTAGACATAAGTAGCCATCTCTGCTATTAGACTATCTCTTTGGTGATGTCACTGAACTTGTTTTCAAGTACTCTTTTTTTTTTCGAGACAGGGTTTCTCTGTGTAGCCTTGACTGTTTTGGAATCACTTTGTAGACCAGGCTAGCCTCAGACTCACAGAGATCTGCCTGCCTCAGCCTCCATGAAGGCTGGGATTACAGGTGTGTGCTACCGCACCTGGCTGCTTCAAGTAAACTGTTTTATAGGCTCCAGACCTCAAGAATAGTGATGCCAGTGGTGAGGTCATAGCAGAGAGAAGCTATACAGGGTGCCTGTATACGTCATTAAGTGTGCCAACTTAACGAAGAAAACTGTATGCTGGTTTTGATAAGATCTACAGTAAGTTCATCTTTTATATCCAGTTTATAAATTAAGTACTATCACAAGAATGTGTAAGAAAAACAAAATATAGATAGGTAGGGTTCTACATACTTCAGTTTCAAGCATCTTTGGTGGTCTTAGGAGTATGAGAGGAAAAACTTTTCACTGAGGCTATTTCTCTGATCCACAAACTATCAATATCAAGTCCTCCTATGGAAAGGTTTAAAGATTACCTCTACTCCATCATTAGGTACCAAGTTTTTTTTGTTGTTGTTGTTGTTGTTTTGGGTTTTTTATTTTTGTTCCAGAAAACTTGCTATGGATATAAACATGTTTTTGTTTTAATCCCAGGTGTGGGGTGTGGGACTGATTCATAAGAGTCCACTATTTGCCTCATACAGGCTCTGAGAGGAGCTCTTAGACAGATGCAGATAGTTTAAATCTGAGGACTCTGGAGAGAGAATAAATGCCAGAGCCCAGAGAGTGTGTTAGAGATCTGAGAAACAACAAGGCTGCTGCTGCTTTCCCCTGCAGCTCCCTATTGCTGTTGATGAAGTGAGACAAGAAGTTGGAGATCTCCTGGACTGAAGATTGGACTGGGTCCAAGGAACCTGATGGCCCTAACCAGCAGGAAGCAGCTAAGAAAGAGAACTACAGCCCTTCTCCCACTAACCCTTTCTCTCCTACATGATGTTGGGGTGTTGCAAGGGATAGGGGTGAAGTAGGAAGAAAGAGATATAAAATGCAAATAAGAGTTTTTAAAAGTACGCCAGTTAAAAGACTTGTGAGAAATCCAGTGCCTTTCTAGAAATGGAAAGAAGTTACAGCAGTCATGCTTTCAAATCAATTCATGTTTAGAATTTCAGGTGAGCATTTTCTTAGACTCTCACTTTATTTAAAAATTTCAACAATAAACACTTTACAAAATGTAAAGTGTTTATATACTAACTACAAAAGTCCAAAAAATTAACCTAAATTACAAGTCTGAATAATGTAATTTAAAATACACATGGAGCTCTCCATTATAGGCAGAGTAGAATACATTTGAGTAAAAGGCTCTAAGGAGGAGGGAATAGTATCTAAGAATCAGCTAGAACTCTGGTGTGAACAGGAGGAACCTGGGTTGGAGATATGAGAGCCAGATGAGGTAAAGGGTTCTACAGGCTTTACGTTTTGCTCAGAAGTAAAATGAGAAGTTTATAGAACATTCTGAGCAAAAGAGTGACACAATTTAAACAAGACTTTAACATGCTTACTATGGCAACTGTGTTGAGAACAGACTCATTAAAAGAGTTAGCAGTAAACCAACCAGTAAAGAGAATACTTGGGGAATTAAAGCAACAGACTGATGGTGTTTGGTTTAGGGAATAGTGACAAAGGTGATGACGGTGGTTATGAGATAGATAAAATTTAGACAATAGGATAGAAAATATAAAAGAAAAGAGGGGCAGTTCAAAGATTACTTAAGATCTGGGTCTTACAGAGCAAAGAAGCAAGTTTTAAGGGATATGTCACAAACACATTGAATAACCTCCATTTTAGACATTAAGCTTGAGATATCTATAACACATTTAATGTAAGTGTAAAGTTAGCAAATTGCTAAGAGTTTGAATTCAAGAGAAAGTCTCAAATAAATACAAAGATATAGGAATATTTACAGGAGAACTATTTCAGGTGTTAAGAATACATACTTTTTTTCCTAGTAGGTCTTTTTGGATAAATAAGCAAGAAGAAAAGGAATATGATGGGGGGTGGGGGGGAATAAGTAACAGGTAGTTTTAAGAGAAAAACCAGATGCTTCTAGAATGTCAAGTGAAGACTTTCAAGAAAGAGATAGTTAATTGTATAAAAGCTGCTGAACGACCTAGATGACCAATGGATATTAAACACTGCCTATGACAAAGTGGATGTCATTAATGATCTTGATAACAGCAAAACCCCCAGCAAATAAACAAACAAATGTAAAGGGAGAAAAAAATCAGAGACCATTAGCATAAGGAAAGTGTTTACAGTTTTGCTCTCAACAGGAGGAACCAGAGCAGTCACTGGAGAAAAAGCCCAAAGAGGAATTCTGCCATGATGACTGCCATGATAAAATATGGTCAACAGTGTGTCGGTAGGCATGACTGGACAGAGAGGGAAAGCTTGACACAGAAGAGTGAAAGCAAGCTGCAAGTTATATACTTACACACAGGGCCAATGTAACAAAAACACAGGGAAGAGTAGAAAGGTTAAGATTACAGAGCTTACCACCATAAAAATAGAAAGGCACAGTATAACAAAGTAACCGTTTAAATAGTTTCTGACAACAATCTCTACCAGGCTATGACACTGTCCTGTAATGTAGAGTTGCTGTCACTTCTCTTTAAAATGAAGAATGAAAAGTTATATAACACAACCATATATATATATATATATATGTGTGTGTATATATATACACACACACATATATACACAGAAATAATTATATTAGATATATATTATATATAATATATAATATATAGAGCTAATAAACAGCAAAGCCAGAATGCAAACTCTTTTAACTCTAAAATATTACACGACATCACTTTTTCTCCACGTGAGAAAAGAATTCTGAATACAGTTTAATAAAATAAAGAAAATGAAACTGGATACTTTATGCCACAAAAAAAGATTGGCGGGGGCTGGAGAGATGGCTCAGAGGTTAAGAGCACTGACTGCTCTTCCAGAGGACCTGAGTTCAATTCCCAGTACCCACATGGCAGCTCACAACTGTCTGTAACTCCTCACACAGACACACACACAGTCAAAACACCAATGCACATAAAATAAAAAAGAAAGAAAAAGAAAAATCTTAAAAAAAAAGATTAGCAAAATCTTTATGGGGGCTTATTAGAAAGCTGTCCGTTTTGGAATTAAACAGTTGATTTTGAATCTTGATTTTTGATTCTTTATACAATCCTGGAAAAATTATTCCTTCAGCTTTCAATTCCTCAATTGTTATAAATAAATAAATGAATGAATGAATGAATGAATGAATGAATGAATGAATGAATAAATGAATAGAGGCAAGACTAAGCACCAGTATAACTCCTAGTGCCTTCCTGGATGCTCAGGAAGTGGCAACACTACTATTCTCATCTTCTTAGCGCTTCTGATCTTCTATGGGTTCCTCGCAGTTATAATTTTCTAACATGCATTCCCCCTCTCCTGTAACACTTCGATTTCTGCATACGCTGACTGAAATAACTGGCCACTTTAAAGAGCTCTGAGGCCTAAGAGAAATAAACCATAAGTAACTCTATATGTTTCCTTAAAAATCAGTCTGTCCTGACTTTAAAAGTGCCCCAGTTTAAAAATAGCCTCGTTTCTGTATCATGAGCTATAGAGGCTAATTTTAACCCTGGAGGAGAGCCAAGAGGCTAAGAGGGTCTTAGGATTTAAACCGCTACTACTCTAATATACAATACACTTGCAGAAGGGCAACCGCTACAGTTTTGGTGAAGTTTCATGTTAAATATTACAAGTCATAGCATGCATGATAAAATAAGCAAAACAGCAAGCTCCATCTCACCTGCAAACTGAAGTGCTAAGTCTCTGTACAGCTCTCTGCTCATGTTTTGAAACTCAGCCTCCTGCCACACTTTTCCATCAGGAGTGCGAATCTTGGTCTCCGAAGGGTTGAAACCTGATACACACCAACAGAAGATGCTTTGAAAGATATATTCAGATATAATTAAAATGACATAAAATTCACTGTGAACATTAACATTTTTTTTACTTGGGAGTAGTGGGAGCAGGCTTGCCACACCATGAATGTACAGATCTGAGGGTAACTTGTAGGAGTTGGTCCTCTCTGCCCACCATCTGGATCCTGAGCATCACACTCAGGTCATCAGGTTAGTGTGCCAATCTCACAAATCCCAAAATTCACTCGTAAGTATACAATCAGATGTTTTCAAATATATTCAAAGTTTCATAACTATCATTATTACCTAATTCTGGCATATTTCATCACTGAGAAAAGAAACTCTGTCCCTATTATCAGTTGAGACCCAAAAAACCTGTCCTATCCGCCTCTGGCAACTACTCATCTACTTTTTATCTTTCTGGATTTGCCTATTTTAGATATCTCATATAAGTGGAACCTTTCAACATGTGGTCACTATAGTTAGCCTATTTACTCTGTCGGTCTTCAAGGCTCTCACATCATATAAAAAGGCTTTTTAGCGTCAACTTATATTTCCTTGAACAGACATGACATTTTGCTTATCCGTTCACTGGCTGCTTAGTTACGTGGGCTGTTTCTACTTTTCTCTATTACTAATGATGCTGCTATAATTATTCTTATACAAGATTTGTGGAAATGTTTTCAATGAGTATTACATATAAGAATAAATTGCTGGGTCACAGTAACTAACCGTAAGAACTACTAAATTATTTTCTAAAGCAGTAGCACTATTTTGTATTGTCCTCAGCAGTACACACAGGTTGTCATTTCTCTATATTCTTGATGATACTTACTATCTGTCTGTTTCATTAAAACTACTCTAATGGATCTATAAAGTAGCATCTGATTATGGTCTAATTTGTGTTTCTTTAATGATTAATGTCATAATTTCTATATTTAACTTTATATTTTTAAAAAGAATGCATAATTAGCTACTACATAATATACTGATGAATACCAGTTAGCAAAAAGGAGGCTTCAGTGAGATAAAACAGCATATATTCAAGTAAACTAGAAATGGAGACTCAAAAAAAAAAAATAATACAAGAATATCAGCAACTATGAGTGCATATGTCTAAACTATATCATACACATATTTAAAAATAAGTATACACTAATGTAAAAAGCATCAATCTAAATAATGGGTTTTAGAAACACAAACTACCTTTTCTCAGAATCAGAGACAGAGAATGCTATCCTTTGTCTTGAAAGACAGGTATTGTTTGTTATTTGCCTCTATCTGAACAAATGAATGAGCTGGTATTCGTACTGGTAAAATGGCCACAAAGGGACATGTGGTCAGTATCTTTAGAAACATTACAATATATGCTACTTCCCAGAAATTAGCACACTGATCTTTTGCTTCAAATCTATCAGTATTTAAGAAATATACTTTTCTGTGAGTTCAAGACCAGCCTGGTCTACATAGAGATTTCCAGGGCTACATAGTGAGATTTTGTCTTTTAAAAAAAGTATACTTTTTTTTATTTTTACAAAATAATAAAATAATATAGATAATAACCAAAGTAATATAAAGATATATTGGAATTTTGTTTTGCTGAAACACAGTCTCATTATGTAGCCCATGTTGGTCCATAACCTGTGATTCTCCTGTCTCATTGTCCCAAGTGCTGAGATTCCAGGTACGTACTGCCATGACCAACTCTAGGACTGTTTCTACTTGCCAAAAAAATTGAGAGATAACACACAGGCACCACACTCTTCCAAAAACCCAGAGAGGAAACACAAACCAAGGAACAAAGCACCCACCCAACAAATATAAATCCAGAAATCAGCCCCTAGACCCATATCATCCCAGTCCCAGATGCCTAGAAGCCAGCATAAAAACACAATCAATAGGAGCCATGGCAATATGTCTCCACTAGAGCCCAACTAGCCTACCATAGCAGGCCCTGAATATTCCAATATAGCTGAGGCACAGGAAAAAAGATCCTAAAACCACCTGTATGAAGATGACAGAGAAATTAATGTATCCCTTAAAGAAATCAGGGGGAAGGGGGACATTGGAAGGAAATGAATAAAACCGCACAAGACCTTTAAAAAAAACTGAGGAAATTCTGAAAATAAAAAATTTAGGAATTTGAACAGACACGACAGAGGCAAGCTTTACCTACAGAATACAAGAGATGGAAGAAAGAATCTCAGATGCTGAAGACACAATATGATAGAAGAAATGGATACATTGGTCAAAGAAAAGTTAAATCTAAAAAGCTTCTGATACAAAACATCCAGGAAATCTGGGACACTATGAAAAAACCAAACCTAAGAATAATAGGAATAGAAGAAGGAAAAGAATTCCAACTCAAAGGCCCAGAAAATATTTTCAACATAATCATAGAAGAAACTTGTGGTTTTAGTGCAGAATTCTAACAGCCTTTCAAAGAAGAATTCATGCCAATATTCCTCAAATTATTCCACAAAAGAGAAAACAGAAGGAACATTGCCAAATTCATTTTATGAGGCCACGGTGACCCTATTATCCAAACCACATAAAAATCCGACAAAGAAAGAAAATTACAGACCAATTTTCCTTATAAACGCACATGAAAAAATACCAAATCCTAGAACACATCAAAAATATCATCCACCATGATCAAGTAGACTTAATCTCAGAGATGGTTCAACACATGTAAATAGATAAATGTAATCTACCAAATAAACAAACTGAAAGGGGAAACACACACACATGATCATCTCGTTAGATGCAGAAAAGGCCTTTGACAAAATCCAACACCCCTTCATGATAAAAGTTCTGGAGAGATTAGGGATGCAAAGGACAAACCTCAACATTAAAAAAGGCAAATGAGAGCAAACCTATAGCCAACATCAACTTAAATGAAGAGAAACTCGAAGCAATTCCCCTAAAATCAGCAACAAGACAAGGCTACCTGCTCTCTCCATACCTATTCAACATAGTACTTAAAGTCTTAGCTAGAGCAGTAAGACAACTGAAGGAGATCAAGGGGTTTCACATTGGAAAGGAGAAGTCAGAGTATCTTTATTTGCAGATGATATAATAGTGTACACAGGCAACTCTAAAAATTCTACTAGGGAACTTCTACAGCTGATGAACACATTCAGCAAAGTAGCTGGATACAAAATTAATTCGCAAAAATCAATAGCCTGCATATATATACAAATGAGAAAGGACTGAAGTTAAAAAAAAATCATGGAAAACAGTAACTTTTACAAGAGCCTCAAATAACATAAAATATCTTGAAGAAACTCTAACCAAGCAAGTGAAACACTTGTATGATAACAACTTCAAGTTTTTGAAGAAAGAAACTGAAGATTTCAGAAGATGAAAAGATCTCCATGCTCATGGATTGGTGGAATTAACATAGTAAAAAAAGGCATCTTACCAAAAGCAACCTACAGATTCAATGCAATCCCCCTCACAATTCCAACACAATTCTTCACACACCTTGAAAGGACAAATCTCAATTTCATCTGGAAACTCAAAAACCCAGGATAGCTAAAAAACATCCTGAACAATAAAAGAACTGCTGGATGTCCCACCATTCCTGATTTCAAGTTATACTACAGACCTACAGTATTAAAACCTCATGGTATTGACATAAAAACAGACACATTGATCAATGGAATCAAACTGAAAACCCAGACATACATCCAAATATGTACGGACACTCATTTTTGACGAAGAAGCCAGAAATACACACTGGGGGGAAAAAAGGCATCTTCAACAAATGGTGCAGGCCAAACTAGATGTGTGCATGTAGAAGAATACACAGATCCATACTTATCACCCTGCACAAAACTCAACTCCAAATGGATCAAAGGCTCCAACATAAGACCAGATACACTGAACCAAATAGAAGAGAAAGTAGGGAATAGCGTTGAAACTCATTGGCACAGGAGGAGACTAGAACACCGACAACGCAGAAACTAAAATAAACAATTAATAAATGGGACCTTGTAAAATTGAAAAGCTTCTATGAGGCAAAGGACACTGTCATTCAGTCAAAACAAAAGCCTACAGAATGGTAAAAGATGTCGCTATCTCCACATCCACTAGAGGACTAATATCCAATATACATTAAGAACTGAGGAAACTAAATATCAAAATACCAAATGCTCACATTTTAAAAATGGGGTATAGCTCTGACTTTCTTTCCTGGGGGACTCTACCACACCCCCTTTCTCTTCTCCTACGCTCTCCCACTATCTTTCTGTCTCTTTCCCACTCCACCCTTAAATAAACCTATTTGTAAAATAAAAGGGGGGGTACAGATCTAAACAGAGAATTCTCAAAAGAGGAAACTCAAATGGCCAAGAATACTTTAAAAAATGTTCAACATCTTTAGCCATCAAGGAAATGCAAATCAAAGTGACTTTGAGACTCTTACACCTGTCAAAATGGCTAAGATCAATAACACACGTGGCAGCTAATGCTTGTGAGGATATGAAATAAAGGTGATAAGCATCCCTTGCTGGGAGGAGCACAAACTTGTACAGCCACTATGGAAAGCAGTGTGCCTGTTTTTCATGAAGTTGAAAACAGATCCCCTCAAGATCCAGCTATACGACTCTTGGACATATACCCAAAGTACACTTGCGCAACTACGTTCATTGTAGTTCTACTTACAATAGTCAAAAAACTGAAAACAACCTAGATGTCTCTCAACAGTAAAATGGACAAAGAAAATATGGTACATATTACACAATGGAGTATTACCCAGCTGTTAAAAAAAAAATGACATGAAATTTGCAGGCAAATGAATAGAACTAGAAAAAAAAAATCATCCTGTGTAAGGTAAGCCAGACCCAGAAAGATAAAGGTTATGTGTGCACTTATACGTGAACATTAGCTACTAAATAAATAATAACCCACCTACAATCTGTACACCCAGAAAAGTTAGGGACTAGAGGGGAAAACACAGTCTCCCTGGGAGGGGGAAATAGGTTTTATGGGGGGACTTGGGGCAGGTGGGGACAGGAGCTGAAGGATCAAGTTGGGAAAGGGAGGGGAGAAGGGGTTAAGGGGAGGAACGCAGGGACAGACAGCTGGAGCTGAGGGGCATCTGAGGGAAGGTATGGAAACCTAGTGCAGTGGAAACTTCCTACAGTATGTGAAGGTGATCCTCATGAGGTCTCCTAGTACTTCCTACAAAATATGAAGGTCCTCATGAGGTCCCCTAATAATCAGGAAGACAGAGTCCCAACTGACCAAACAAGGCTTCCAGTGCTGGGACTGTGCTGCATCTGAGTTCTTGGCCAAGGGCAGAGGTGGGGGATTCCGTGGAAATCCCCAAACAACCCAGGTTGTCGCACACAAAGGTGTGCTCTCCATTGCCAACGGACAACACCCACCTACCTCACTGAACATGAAGATGTCAAGCTGGTACCTACTGAAGACTTCACCCTACATTCTAGTGTCTTTGGTGTAGGAAGGTACTCCGCCGGCTACCAAAAGAGAAGCATAAATACCAACCCAGCCACAAAACCTTTGACATACAATCGGTCCTGCCTGCAAAATATGCTAGGGCAATGGTAGAACCTGTGAGAGTACTTAACCAATGTTAAGTACTGATCTGACTTAAGGCCCACTCCATGAAATGGAACCCATACCTAACACTGCTTGGGTGACCAAGAACCAGAGACTAGATAGCCCAGAGACCTAGGGTAAAGCAAAACACCACTAGTCTTAAAACAAACAAACAAAAAAGTATCAATAAAATGAATTCTAATGATATTCTTCTATACTCATAGATTAGTGCCTTATTCAAGAGAAGCTTCCTCCTGAAGCAGACAGGAACAGATGAGAGACCCACAGCCAGATATTATGTGGAGAATCCCTGGAACACATAGCTCTGAATGGGATGTTTCCATCAAACCCTTTCCCTTGGAGCTCAGGGAACCCCGCAGAAGAGGAGGTAGAGTGTAAGCTCCAGATAAAGGACAACAGGAGGACAAGTCCCTCAAAATCTCAGAGACTTCAGCAGAAAGCACAGGGCCAATATGGCCCTGCAGCAAGTTACATATATATGTGTGTGTGTGTGTGTGTATGTGTGTGTGTGTGTGTGTGTGTGTGTGTGTGTGTGTGTAAAACAGCTTTCAGCTTAGTATTTTTATGGGAATCCTGTGTCTCTGATTCTTGTGCCTGCCCTTGGGGCTCTTTTCCTTCTGTTGGGTTTCCTTGCCCAATCGCAATGTGATGGTTTTTGTTTTATCTTATGTCTTATTTTGTCATGTTCATTTGCTATCTCTTAGAAGCCTGTTCTTTTCTAATAAGAAAAACACAGAAAGGGAGTGGATGTGGAGGTGAAGGAAGGAGAAAAGGGGAGGAACTAGAAGGAGTAAAGGGAGAGGAACCTGTAATCAGGATATATTGTATGAGAAAAGAATCTATTTTCAATAAAAGGGAAAAAATAAAATAAATGGGGGGGGGGGGAATTCCTGAGGTAGTTGTGGACTAGGAAGTAGATCCACTAGAGGTGACTTAATGTTTCCTCAAGAGTTACTGACCTCATTTGCAAGCTTTTGTCTTAGAACTTTGATTTTATAAGCCCAGGTGATTCTTGTTCTTTTGTGAATGTGCACTGCTTTAAGTCCCTCAACTAATAACAATGTTCCCTATGTCACCTACAAGCATCTCTTCTACAGTGCTAGCATTACCATCATCACCACCACCATCACTTTGGTTCAGAACCACTCCAGCTTTTTCATCCCTCCCTGGCCAACAACTGCAGCCTCAATTCCAAAGGCATGGTTTACATATGTAAAGCCAGAAAAAACTGACCACCTTATTATCATAACTGAACACATAATTGCAGGCCCGAAAGTCTGTGCCACATATGCTCATTTGTGACCTTAGTCACATGTTCCAGACAACAGCAATAGTCCATGCAGCATCTTCAGAACGTTAGCTCCCTGTTTTAGATTCACGTAGAAAACCTTTCACGCTTGCATCTCTGTTTCACACTGTTACCATGCTTTCAACAAAGTGTTCTGGAGCCTGTGGGTTGGCTCCACAGGTAAAGGCACTGACGTCCCACACCTGAAAACCTGAATTTGATCCCCAGGATCCACATAGTGAAGGTAGAAAACCAATTCCAACAAGTTATCCTCTGACCTGGAGACAAATGTTGTGACATGTGTATGCTAACAAGTGCACATACACACACAAATAAATATTTAAAAATATTTTAAGTTGGGCTGTGTTGCTCACACTTTCAGACCCAGCAGGCGGGAGGCTAAGGCAAGAAGATCTCTCTCTGAGTTCAAGGCCAGCCTGATCTACAGAATGAGTTCCAGGACAGCCAGGGCTACACAGAGAAACCCTGCCTCACAAAATAAACAAACAAATAAATAAATATGTAAATAAATAAATAAATAAATAAATAAATGATTTTTTTTTTTTAAGAAAGAAAGTGGCTATATTTGACTCTTCATTAACATAAGGAAATCCTGAATACAGGGCTAAATTAATGAGAGCACACTTTAGGGATACATTGCATAAATACTAATTTTGGTTTGGGGGGACTGCTTTGGTTTTTATTTGTCTATACTGCTGAGGGCTGAACATAAAGCTTTACAAACAATGAATAAGTGTTCTATCATTGAGCTACAGGTTCTGCAAGCCTATATATAATATTTTAATAGGAATTTCTGCTGGAAGATGAACAGAATAATTGTCAAGAGATAAAATCCTGTGTCATTTTTCAGGCCAGCTCCCTAGCAGTGAGTATAGGCTGCTAGTACTTGTGCCAGTGAAACCAATTTAAAAAACTGTCTATGGTCTAACTTTTTATTAGCATCACAGACTGGTAAGAAATTAAGCCCTTTAAAACAGAGGTGAATGCTTTCATTTATCATACAAAGTTTTAAGGCTTACGAGTGCCTGCTGCATTAACACATCTCAACAGCCGTTCTGTCACTGGCACCTTTAATTCCTGTGGTGGCTGTCTTCTCAGTTACAGTTAGTACCTTTCTGGGGCAATATCACCAAAACAGTAAAGTGGCATGAGTATTTTTGATTTTCATCAGCAACAAGTTTGGCAAACTGGTCACTAAACTTCTCTTGGCTTTGTAATCAGCACATGCCTTCCCACCATGAATCCTAAAATAGTAATAACTGCTGTGCTTCTTCTTAACCTTTTCCACAGTCACAGTCCTCTCCATTTCAGTTCATTGTTGTAGGTCTCCCCAGGGCTTACAACAGCATCTCACTCACTGGCACAGGTGACTGCAGCGCAGCCAGACCTGCTCTTAAGATGCATGGTGTTCATCGCTAGCCCACAGCCTGCCTTTCTTTTCCATTACCTTCAGCTCATCACCTTCATGACACAACTCCACCAGCTTATCTTGTTTCTCAGGTCACATCTGGTGGTCACTCCAGCCCATACCCTCAATAGGATGTTTTGCACTTAGAATGCTTGGTTTTGGGCACTATTGATAAACCTAACTAAATACTTTCTCTTTTGCTATAATTGTTACCAAAAAGGGTGTTTGCTGGACTTTTTGACATTTCCAGCAATATCTTCTACAGCACAGAGCAGAAAATAAGCAAAACGTAAAAAAATGGCCCAAACCCTTTGTGGGACATGATGGGGAAAGGCCACTGCTGCACGTGATCTGCACATAGTTTTATCATCCCTGCAAGCACAATGGAGTTGGGGAATGGAGAGCCAAGCTAGTAAGGTATGACTGGGCTTTTTATCCCGTAGGAGTCAATTAAACTATATTACACATCTGCATTTTGACTGTGACCTGCCACATGAGGTCAGGTGTGGAACTTTCCAGTTACAGTGTTCTATCTGTGCTTACCATAGTTCAGATTTTGGTGTATTTGAGTTTTGGGTGTTTCTGTTTGTTTCTTTCAGGAAACATTTCTCTCTGTAGAAGCCCTTCTATGTATTTGCATCCTCACATACATTAAGATTTCAATAGCAGTATGTTTTGTTTTATTTTTTTTAGCTCCCAAATCATTAACTCTTGTTTTTGGGGATTGTGTGTGTGTGTGTGTGTTTTGGCTGGTTGGGGTTTTGGGGGTTTCTGGTTTGTTTGTTTTTTGGGGGGATTGGTCCAATTTTCTTCTGTTTATTCTAATTTCTGAACATATGTTTTTAAAAATACCTGGGGCCAGAGAGATGGCTCAATGGTTAAGAGTACACACTGCTCCTGAAAAAAAAAAAAAAACACAAAAAACCCAGTACAGAGCCTAGGCCCCATATCAGGCAGCTCACAATTGCCTAGAACCCCATCTACAGGGAATTTGACATCTCTGGCCTCCATTAGCATGCATGTGAGCACTTACACACACACACACACAATTTAAAAAGTAAAAATTGTTAAAAATATTGTGTGCTTATTTATATTTATAACCAAGTTAGGCTCTTTACCTTAACTGATCTTTACACCAGAAAGAAAAAGATAGGCAAGCACTAAGAGCAGTCTGAGCAAGAATCATCACAGCACACGCGCCATTTGTGTTTCATAAAATAATTCCCATGTCTGTGGCATCTTGCTGGTTTTTCTTTTCTGAGACAGTCTCACCATGTAATCCAAAGCTGACTCAAACTTACAATTCTGCCTCAGCTCTTTTTTTTAATTTTATTTTATTTTATCAGGAGTGGCTGCATCATCATCTTCTGTGGCCTGGTAAGGCTGCTCCCCCCTCAGGGGGAGGTGATCAAAGAGCAGGCCAATCAGATTATGTCAGAGGCAGTCCCTCTTCCCATTACTATGTAACCCACTTGGACACTAAACTGCTATGAGCTACATCTGTGTCAGCTCTTTTTTTAAAGCACACACACACACACACAAAAAAAAAAAAAACAATAAACAAAAGGCTTGAGTTCATGCCCTAACACCAGGAAAGAGAGGGGGAGAATGTGTAACAAAAAGAACGAAGGATCAACCCAGGTGCAGGGCTGGTTCAATACAATAAGAACTGTATAAAGGAAGAAATAACCACAAGCACAAATTGCTTGCTATGCACAAACTGTCCTTGGAACAATACACAACAATATATAAGTGACCTCCAGAAATGGGTCAGATAGTTGGAACATAAGAGAAGCTTTTTAAAGTATATACTTTAAACCTTTAGAACAATCAACCAAGTGAACTTATTATGCATTCAAGCAAATAAAGTATCACTTTAGACTACAATACAATGAGATGCATTTAATTTACATTGTACAAAAACTATTATGCTATTGTAAAAACTAAATTCATTAATCAGAATATTAGAAACTATATTCTGTAATTTATTTTATTTTGTTTTGTTTTGTTTTTTTCAAGACAGAGTTTCTCTGTGTAGCCTCAGCTGTCATGGACTTGCTTTGTAGACCAGGCTGGCCTCGAACTCACAGAGATCCACCTGCCTTTGCCTCCCTGAGCCATGGGATTACAGGTGTTTAAAATCTTTTAATAAAAAAAAAAATAAATTTTAAAAATAAAAAAAAAAAAAAAAAAAAAAAAAAAAAAGGACTATGGTAAGCCCAACAATGAATTAAAAGGTTATATTTAAGACTTTTACTTTTAGGAGTCATAACTTCTAAGCATTAAGTAAAATATACTCTAATAAGATCTCTCAAGTTTGTTTTAGTGAAATAACTTATAGTGCCTTAAAACTTCTATTATTTTAGAAATAAAAAATGAAACAGACTGCTTTAGTGGATATGACATGCTATGACAAGATTTGGGGCAATCTCACTCTTTCAAAACCAAGAAGAGTATTTTGTTTTTACCAATTGCTATTTGCTCTGCCAACAGTGTGGATATGAGATACATAACTAGAAGAGTTGACTAGAAGGATCTCATTAATAATACATCAGAACATTTTAGACAACAGCACATTCTTAAGTATTCTAAAGTGAATTTGGTCACAAGTGTACCACAGATTAACTACAATGAAATGCAAATTATCTTTATCTAATTCACAAAAAGTATCACTAATAAAACATAGCAAGCAACACAAAATAAAATTAATACTGCTAAAATTGTTCCAGAAAAAAAATGACTAAAGACCTTTTAGGACAATAAAACAGTCTAAAACTTGTCAGGGAAATTTTTTTAATTTGGTAAAGAAATACAAAACAATCTAATTAGTTCAAATCTGTCTTAATTTATTAATAAAATTTTTAGAAGAGATCTATAAAATTTTTGATCTGCCTGACTTTATCCATAAAACTGCACTTGAAAAAAATATGCAGAAAAGAAAACCTAGAGAGTAGGCATGATGGTACACAGCCTTAATCCCAGCACTGAGGAGACAGAGGCAGGCCAGCCTGGTCTACAGAGTGAGTTCCAGGATGGTTGGGGCTATATAATGAGACTCTGTCTCCAAAAAAAAGAAAAAGAAAAAGGAAAAGTCAGAGAGTTGGGGAGAGGAGATGGCTCCCTCAGGAAAGGCTCTTGTCATCAAGCCTGAATCTGAGTTCATTATCTAGTAAGAGAGCTCTCGGTCTCTCTGTCTCCCTCTGTCCCATTCTCTCTGTGTGTGTCTCTCTCTGCCTCTCTTATTCTGGAGGTGTACACCTTTAATTCTAACATGTGAGAGGCAGAAGCAGACAGATCTCTACGAGTTCCAGGCCAGCCTGTTCTACATAGTAAGTTCCAGGCTAGCCAGTGAGACCCTGTCTCAAAAACAAACCAACCAACAAACAAATCAAATATCATTCTGGACCCCATCCCTAGAAATTCTGATGTACATATAGAATTGTCAGTCTTCAAGATTTTCTTTATTTATTTTATGTATGAGTGCTCTACCTGCATGTGCACCTGCAGGCCAGAAGAGAACATCAGATCCAGTATAGATGGTTGACAGCCACCATGTGGTTGCTGGGAATTAAAATCAGGACCTCTGGAGGAAAGGACAGTGCCCTTATCCACTGAGCCATCTCCAGCCCCTAGAATTGTCATTCTTAACATGTACCTAAAATTTTTTTTCGCATGCAGCTAATTTTGTAATCAACCCGTTCTGAGGAACCAGATGACATCAAGACAGAGAGAACTATAAAGACTACAAACCTTTATATGCTGGAGGAGGAGGTGCTGTTGCCACTTTCCTAACTTTGGTTGTCACCGAGTTATCAACATTAACAACCATTACTGGATGGTCAATATGACCTAGAGTCTGGACTTGGCCATTTATTTCTTCTGAGTGTTCCCATTGTTTCCTAATCCGCTCCTTAAGTTTTTCCAGTTTAACATCATGTTGTCGCCGCTTTGAAATATCAAATCTTTGGGAATTGCAGGCACTAGTAGAGGATGGAGAAGAATCAGGCAGCAACACTTTTGGATCAACTTCGAGTCCCATGTTATTAAAAGAAGGCTTTGAATTGTTCTCATTTCCTTTTGTTCTGTTAGGCATTTCTTCCTCAGTTCTTACATGTACTCCCATTTTAGTTAAACATTCAGAACTGTGCAATGCATCAATTGCTGGTCCATCATTTAAAAATCTAACAACTGTATCACTGATGACAGATGGTTGAGAGCTCTCCAAATCACAGCAATGGAGATTCCGATCTTCCCGACTGCCTACTATTTGCTTCCCACTCTCAGCCTTTTCCTCATGAACACAATAGACATGCTTTGACTCCAGATGACTGGGACTTAAGCTGAAAGGTGTACTGTGGGTTTCCCTGTGATAGAAAAGAAAAAGCTTTGTGATTAGAGTCAATAACAAAAAAACAAAACCTGTAGACTTGAAAACTGCAGGAGTTAGACCTTAGGTATCCTCAACACAGAATAATAGTGTGTGAGGTGATACACACATAAAGAACCTGATTAAGCAATTCCACATTGAATACATGAATCAAAACATTATGTACACCACAAATAATTTTTGCTTGACAACTAAAAGGAGCCTAAGTAAGAGTTTAAAAAAAAAAAAAAAAAAGTCAGGCAGTGTGGCGCATACCTGTAATCCCAGGGAGGCAGAAGCAGGTGGATCTCTGTGAGTTTGAGGCCAGCCTGTTCTACAAAGCAAGTCCAGGACAGCCAACGCACAAAGAAAAACCCTGTCTCAAAAAACTAAAAAAAAAAAAAAAACAAAAAACAAAAAAAGCAGTCAAACTGAAACCAGTCCCTGAAGCTAACAAAAGTAAAACAAGACTATCAGAATACAAGGGAGTCAATAACTCAATCTCCTTGCTGATAGTAATCATGGTTTTATGCAGGTTTTTCGTATTCCTTTATTTTTTTATTCAATACTAGTGCTACCCACGGCTATATTTTCAGCCTTGATCATTCTACATATATCTTACCTACATTTGCAAATGCTTTACTATCTTTTAACCTGTATCAAATATAACCTATTAAACATTCCAAATTCTTTATCACAAAATTTGAGAGTACAAGTAGATACCTAAAAGTTCCAAGTGTACCATCATAAAACTTCTTGATTTACTGACACTTTAAAATATGCAAAATGCTTATAAATTCAATAAGCATAAGGCCCAGGGTCTGCTAATTCCTACTATTAGCCATCCTAAGGCCAGCAATACATTTAAATTATTAGTACAGTATTCTTAAAATACATAAAATTCTTTTTAGTTTAGTACTTAAATGTCCTAAGCATTGCTAACAAAAATGTACAACATTGTCTATTACCTATTCTACACTATTAAATTAACATATTAATCCAGAACATCTAAGTTGCTACAAAGTAAAAGAATAAACTCATATAATCAGTAAAAGAAAAATTAATTTTAGGGCCTAGAGAGATGGTTCAGAATACTTGCTGACTGGGTGTGAGCAGTTTCTGCTTTTCCAGAGGACCAGCGTTCAATTTGCAGAGCCTACATGGGATAGCTCACAACCAACTAACTTAGCTCCAGGCATTCTTAGTACCAACAACACATATGGTACACACACACATATGCGCGCACACAGAAACAAATCATTCTGTTTCTTCCAATCAAACACTTATAGAGAGGCTACAGACTGGGAATGCAGCTCATTGGCTGAGCTTTTGACAACTATATGAGAGATCCTGGATTTGACATCTAGTACCACAAAAAATAACAATACAATATAAGAGGGTTAAATTGGGAGAGGGGTTATTTGTTATGTTTGGGTGAATTTTTACTTTTTGGATTATCTCTTGTGGAGAATAATAACATTTCTGTTGCGGCTTGAATGTGTTTAAATACTACAGTTCCCAGCTTGTAGCACTGTTTTAGAGGTCTGTGTAACTTTAAGAGCTAGACAGATGCTTGGAGGAAATGAGGTACTAGAGTAGGCTTAAGATTTCATACCCCACCCCAATTTTCTTGTTCCTTCCACTTTTTAACTGCAGAGAGTGTGAGCAGCCGCCTCACGGATCTGCTGCCATCCCCTGCCTGACACAGTGGACTGTACTGCTTTCACACTGTGACCCAAGCAAACCATAGCAATTAGAAAAGAAACTAATAGAATTTTAGAATCAGAGAATTACAAAAACTGAAAAATAATCACAATCCTGCTTAATTATTATAGACTATCTCCAGTTGCTAACATTTTTTTTTTACCAATACGAACCTGTAGGAAACCAAAGGTTCACGGAACTCCACACGATTGCTTTTCTTAACATTACTCTCCAAGGTGGTAGCCCTAAGAGGACTACGGGATTTCTCTTTCCGTGGTTTAGTAGATTTGGAAGCTGGAGCACTCACCCAAGAATCATCTAGATATCTACCATCTGAAGGAGAAAAAGAAATCTATGAGAACATATGATACAGAACATGATTGTCTAAGAGAATCACTTACCTGTATGTTGTTTTTACCATCTCTAGTCAGCTATTAGGTAAGCAGACAGAAATACCCATAGCCACTCAATTTACAGAGAAGACTGTACTTTAAGATGATAATACAAATCAAAATCTCTACATCATAAGGTAGAAGGATTGCCAGTTCAAGGCCTACCTGGGCTACAAAGTGAGTTCAAGGCCAGTATAAACAACTGATCTCAAAATATAAAAGAAAATAAAATTTAGGGCTGAAGATATAGGTCAGCAGTAGGGACTTTCCTTGAATGTGGGGCCCTATGTTAAATCTTCAGTTACCCTTCCTCCAAAACAGTAAAAGGAGAATTGTCAAAACCCAGCAAAGTTCAGTCTAAATAGAGAGCATTTACTTGCACCCTGTAGCCCAGCAAAACAAACCAACCATATCAAACATCTACATGTGTAAGTTTATAATGTATGTTACACATTATAAATATATATGCATGTACAGGTGTCACTGTCAATGTATCCGTATAAAAATACTCCATTCATGACTAACAATTTAGCCCCCCAAAAAATGCATGCGTGTTAAGTCAACTAAAATTTACCTTCAAAGACTATACCTGAGAACTAAGAAAATAAGTATCTATAACCTCAAACACCTAAATAAAGTTCTCATTACCACAACAAATGAAAACTTAAATGTCAAAGGTGATGCGATGGTGAAGACATCACCAGCATCGCTAAGCATGCAGCGGCTTCAGCAGCACTCAGCAGCAGTCTCAGGACACGCATACACAGCAAACTATCAACAGAGACTAAACTGAAACCACAAAAACCTGTAGTAACTGGGCCAACCTCCAGAACCTGAGGAGGGAACCAGTGCCACGAGGCTGGTCTCTGGCTTCCACAGCACAGGTCATGGCACATGTGCACCCCCCACAAACGATGATGGCAACTTATTAATCTGCATTTAAGAGAGGTAAATTCTTAGGAGGGAGCTCACACATACCTTTCCTACTTATTTTTCGGGTAGCACTTGTCGACTTCTTAGCATCCATCACAGAATCGATTACAGCTGTACTTGAAGGGGTTACTTCTAATTTGTTCTCAATGTGTCTCAGCTAAAGTTTGAATACCATGAAAACACATAAATTATTCCAGAAATATTCCAATTACCGTTTGTTTACATAGATGTTTAAAATAATACTACCCAACATATTTCTCCAAAATAGAAAAAAAAAAACCTCAAACACTTTCTTGCAATATTTACTTTTTTTTTTTTTTTACTGCTTTAGCAGTAATTATGCTTTGAGCATAATGCTATCCAAATATAAACAAAAATATCCAACCGATGATAAAGAGTTCCAAAGTTTCTACTCATCATGTTAAACTATTTTTAATGTTAAGTTTTAAGGCAATAAATTATCTGAAATATATGACATATCACTATTCAACATACCATGTATATTTTGCATGTAAAATTAAGAAAAGGATAGTTTGGCTGGATTAAAATTTGTATTCAAGGAGTCACAACTTATTACAATTTCATGTCTATAATATACATCTTTCAATAAAAGCAAAATTCACCAAGTGTGGTATCATACTCCTTTACTTAACCCCAGCACTCAGGAGGCTGATAAGTTTGAGGTCAGCCTGGTCTACATAACAAGTTTCAGGACAGCTAAAAGTTACATAGTGAGATCTGTCTAAAAAACAAACAAACAAAACAAAAACAAAAACAAAAACAAATCTAAATTAAAAAAATAACATAAAATAAAATTAAATGAAAGCAAAATACACAGAATACATATAATTCACAGAATACATATACCCTGAAATATAATCACTACCAATGTTCTAAAGTTTAAAAAGCATTTTTTCTTGAACAGTAGAGTAGTACTACAGGCTTATAAGAAACATCTGAAAACAAAAAATATAAATATTAAAATCATCAAAATTCTATCACAAGGAAATAAAAACACTTTATATAAAACTTTACCTTTGGCTGAGTGCAGCGGCGCATGCCTGTGATCCCAGCACTCAGGGAGGCAGAGGCAGGCAGATATCTATGACTTTGAGGCCAGCCTGGTCTACAAAGTAAGTCCAGGACAGCCAAGGCTACACAAAGAAACCCTGTCTCGAAAAAAATTTTGAAAAAACAAAAAAAGCTTTACCTTCTTTCAGATTTCTGCAAACGATTCAGAATAATCTTTCATATAATTCAGTATCAGGTATTCTCCCTATCTGTTAATCTCTTATAATCCTAAAAAATCTTCAAAAACATACAGTACTTTTGAAAATTAACTATTCACAGATTCATTCTATATTAGTTTCACTAAAATTAAATCGGGACATAGAAACTATTCATTCCTACATCACACATGTTTAAAGTTCATGTAGAGAGTTTGTATACTGTTTCTTTATAAAAAGCCAAATCTTTATTATATTGACTCAAAATACAATTTTTCTTTCTACCACTGTGTAAGGTCATGTTTCTCAAAATACAGAAAATAGACCTTCTCAAAAGAAAACAAAAACAAAACAGACACACACACTAGATGAGTTACTTTCAAGAGTTCCAAAGATTAGAACATAGAAAACTCCACAAAGTAATGAGACAACAGCTGGAGAGATGCTCCGCAGCTAAGAGCACCTACTCCCCTTACAGGACCCAGGTTCAGCTTTCAGCACCCAGCATGACGGCTGACAGCTGCCGCAGTGGGCACCAGGCATATGCACAGTGGACACATACTCTCAGACAAAACATTCAGACACATAAAATAAAAATAATTCAATGTTTTTTAAAATACTCAGACAATAAAGAAACAGAGCCAATTTCAGAGGGATATATAAAAGAAACAAAAAGAAACATATTAAGATAATAACCTAGGAGAGGAATATCTCTTTGAAGAGACCATATATCACTTTGCCAGTTTGGATTTCTACAATCCAAACAAAACTGACTAAACACAAAGGAAAATAACTCTCCCATAGTCATTCTTTTTTATAAAGGAAAAGAACCTATGGCCACAAAACATAAGAGCCAACTCCTTTCACTTCCTCCCTGATAACAAGCCTTCTACACAGGTACAGTCCAACCTTCCATAGTCATCCTTCATATCACCACATAAAGTAAATAAACAGCAGAAGTCACATGACTTTGACCTGTCATGATTGTAGCAGACCTGACACCCTAAAGCAGTATCCTTTTTATTCCTTTCCTACCCATTTTTGTTCATTCTGTATATATATATACAAAATATCTGAATTTGTTTTCCAATTAAGTATGCTAATTAATCACATTATAATCAATTTGAAAACAAATAAGTTTTTAAAATAGAGACTAAAACTACTTACAGCAGCCTTGGTCTGAGAAAGTGCATCCCACGCTGTGGTTATATCTACTGAGAAAAAGTGACATTTATAGAATGAGAGTTCTGAAATAGAACTTAAACTATGAATTTTAATATGCTCCCAAATGTGATCGAAGGTTTGAGAGCTACTTGATTAGAACCATTCCTTATCAAATGCATTTGTAATACTGAATCAAAATACCATTTTCTTAAAAAAAATAAAAAAAAAATACCATTTTCTCCCTACCATTAGATAAGGCCAGCTTGTCAGGACATACATAAAAGAAAGAAGTATACTCAGTTAACAGCAATGGCCTGAACATCCTCCACAACACACACACAGTCGGAAATGGAGATGGAGTCAAAGATGGAGACGGAGATGGAGTTGGAGACGGAGACGGAGACAGAGAGAAAAAAAATTAGGTAGGGTAGGCTGACCAACTTAGAAACTTGCTGCCTGAACCTCCTGAGTACTGGGATTATAGGCATCCACCAACATACCCAACCAAATATAAAACTTTGTATTGTCTTATATCACACATTATAATGTAAAAAACTACTTTTAAAAATATTCCACACTTCATTGTACTAGCACAAACAAATCTATTTGGTCTTTCAAGTAACAGTCTTTCAACTAGTTTCAGGCTGTGTCGTTTCCCATGAGTTATCCTCTTCCAGGATAAATAGATAAATACTTTCATTTCCTCCAAATACTCCCCATTGGCTTAATTGCTCGGTTTCCTCACAAATGGGAATCTTCCTCTGGATCTACCTCAGTCTGTCAGTTTCCCTTTCAATATATTACACCTTAAAGTACCTCAACAAATGACTGCAAAAAGAAGTTCAGGGAGACGGTAACTTATTATGTATGCACTACAGATACTGCCACTAAGGTCAGGATTTCTGGAAAAAAAAATGATTTTGCATCTATACTTTTTGAGGAGAGATAAGTTCTTACTGCACAGCACAAGCTGGCCTTAATCTTATGATCCCCATGCCTCAGCCTTTTAGGTTCTGGGATTACAGTAAAGTATGACCACATCTGGTTCAACTAATTCATTTTTTAAAAAGTACTATTATACTGAAAGGTAAATTTTTTAAATTACCTATCCACTTTTTAAGAAATGGGGTGTGTGTGTGTGTGTGTGTGTGTGTGTGTGTGTGTGTTCATGCAAATGACAACTAAAGCTAAAGTTACAAGCATTTGCAAAGCACACAATATAGGTGATGGGAACTGAACACAGGTCTTGTCAGGATCCATAAGCACTTTCAACCACCGAGCCACCCCTTCAGCATAATCCACTTTTTTGTTTCATAAATCAAAATATATGCATAAATTTCACCTACTGATCAGCCCAGAATTTAATATATTAAAGAAACTTAAAAAGGGATTAAAATCAATCTAAAAAAAAAAAAATCATACCTTGAACAGGCTCCTTGCTTTGAGAGCTCCTTGGATTTGGTAAAGGCACCTCTTTTGACTTGCTGCTCCTCATCTTGCCAATTTACCTGCAATTATGTCATCAATAATCACTGACCATCACTATTATAAAAAACAATAGTAAAGAAATATACTGACTTTTTCATGAAGGTCTGAAAAAGACTGTCATCTCTAAAATGTAGCTTCATATTCTCACGAGTATCCAGTAAATACAATAGAGGAACTACTATCATTACTATCAAATTGTCATTATTTACAGAAGACTGATTGTGTTATGAGTCACAAGACTAGGGCTGTACCAGTGGTAGCGCACATACTGCCCTTCCATAAGGCCCCAGCTCAACCCCTAGCACGACACTTAAGGATGTGATTTCCTAACAATCTGATTTCCATCCCTAGACCTGCATGCTGGGATAGCTGACCCCAGCAAGTTGTCCTCTGACCCCCACATGTTGCCATGGCATGCAAATATCCCCACACAGTTCCTCGTGCACACAGTAAATAAATGGAAAAACAAAGTATTCTTGTAAATCAGCAACAACCAATATCATATCATGCTTCATTTTCTCTATTGCAAATAACACTGTAGCCAGATATGGTGATCTCCCCTTTAATCCCAGAACTAAGAAGGCAGAGGCAGGCGTATCTCTGTGAGTTTGAGAACAGCTTGGTCTGCACAGCAAGTTCTAGGCCAGTCAGTGATTCATAATGAGGCATTGTCTTAAAAACAAAACAAACAACACTGTGTATATGAATTTTGGCCTATCTGAATTCTTTGCCTAGAGTAATATCTGCAAAATGTATCAAAATTGAACTTAAAAATGTGGACATGCTGCTGAAATCCAATGTCAAACTGTTTTTCAGTTTCCAGTAATATAAAAGCCTAGAAGCTGCATTAATACCTTTTTAAATTGTTTGAATTATTTTTGTTTTTGCCGATTCCATAGGTTTAAAAAAAATGGTTGCTAGAATTTGAACTTGGTAGACGCTAGCCAGATCAAATATTCTTCACAAATCTTTTTATTTATTCTTCTCTCATCACAACTGCAGTTTCACCTCCCTCCCTCCCCTCAGTCTCTCCACCACTTCCTCTTCCCAGATGCACACACCAGCCCCCCTCCCTCCGCTCTGAAAAGAGCAGGTCTTCCAGAGACATCAACCAAATGTGGCATAACACGCTAATAAGACCAGGCACATATTCTCATGTCAGGGCTGGCCAAGGCAGCCCAGCTGGAGGAAAAGGACCCAAAGCCAGGCAGAAGAGTCAGCGAGCCCCCACTCCCACTATTAAAGTCCTACAAGAACACCAAGCTACACAATCACATGCAAAGGACCTATGTCAGACTCATACAGGCTCCCTGATCTCTCTAAGCCCACCTGAGTCCCAGTCAGTTGATTCTGTGGGCCATGGTCCTGTGGTGTTCTTGATCCCTCTGGCTCCTCCAATCCTTCCTTCCCCCTCCTTCTCTGCCACAGATCTTAAATCTTACTTTTTTCATTTATGAACTATCTCCTGTTCATTCACCTAGCAAGATCTTAATTTTTAAATTAATTTTATTAGTTCTTCATAAGTATATTAACTTTTGTCATATTTATAAGTCATTAATCCATAAAATAAATTTTAAAAATGGAATTTAAAGGGAAGAGGAGGTGGCGCCTGACAACCAGAGTTCTATCCCCAGGGCCACATAATGGAAAGAGAGAACCGACTGCCCAAGTTTTCCCCTGACTTCCACATGTGCCATGGCAAATGAGCCACGTACATACACAGGTACACAACCTAAAGATGTAAAAATTCTTTTATTCAATTAATTCTTTATAGGATATACAGTATGTTATTCGGAGTCCTGAGAAATTGAACGCAGAATTCAAGCACTGTAGGCAAACACTCTAGTATTGAAATGCATTCACAGTTCCAGTGTGCTGAATATTTTAAAATCCCAAATTAGATTTAAGAAAAAGACAAGTTTACCTAGTAAGTAAATCCAAATATATAAAATTTAAAAGGATATTAATTTTATGGGAATTAATTTATCCAAGGATTATTTCTCCCGACATATAAGCTTTAAGACACAAACTTCAAAACTGTTCTAAGGGTCAGAGGTGTGGTTCAGTGGCACAGCATTTGCTTAGTATGTGCCCGCTACTCAATCCTCGGCACTGGACACGCAAAAATCTTCAGGAAAACACATTTTCTTCTGAAAGCAGGTGTGGAGAAAACAAAAATCAGTAAATTTACAAATAGTTTAAAAACTTTCAACCATGGTTATCTACACTAACTGAAAAATGAAAGATGACGCTGTGTATAAAAGCAAACAATACACAAACACAGGACCTGAGCGTAGACCCCCAACCATGCAGAAAGCTGGACACAGCCGCACATGCCTGTGAGCCGGCGCTGCAAAGGGCAGAGACACATGTGTCTCAAAAGGGCAAAGGGCAAGGAATGACACAGCAGGACACCTGACATCCTCTCATGTCAGGCCTCTGTGCATTTGCACACACAAAACCCTGTCTTGAAACACACACACACACACACACACACACACACACACACACACACACACAC